>NC_061106.1:14410385-14437885 GCF_015104395.2 Macrobrachium nipponense
ATATTTAACTGCTGTCAATATATATACTGTATTTATATATACACACATTCACACACAGACACACCACACACACACACACACACACACACATATATATATATATATATATATATATATATATATATATATATATATATATATATATATATATATATATATATATCTTAAGAGGTGAAAAGAGGGGGAATGGATATAATAATATGTTTAAAGTGTTTTATATAATAATAAAAGTCACATAGCTCTACTCGCCTAGAGACAAGGGGTGGTACGCTGCTAGTTCATATTGGAGAAAAAGGTATTTGCTGAACAAGCAACTTGTCTCAGAGGTCGTTCCCGTTTGCGAGGCATGTGACATTCGTTTGTACGCGTATTACAGGCCTACTGTTCAGGGTACTTGTGGAAGACGCATTCTTTGTGCAAAGGAGATAACATCAAGTGGTTGCTCCGAGTGTCGGGAGAAAACGCCCATTGAAAAGGTAGGACACATTCTATAAAAACTTAGAAAAACTGTTACCTTTTGGAATAGAGAGAGAAGTGTGAAAATACTCTCTTTACGTAAATACTTTGAAAAGAGTGACGTGGGGTGTCTATATAACTATTATCTTTATTACAGATGGGTCCCGATTCCATGGTTGATTAGAAACGGGATTCTCTAAACTGACTAATACTAGACAATATGACTTTGTGGGGTTTGAGAGTGTCAACCTTAGTCAGGAGGGTAGAATGTTATCTTACTGGTTTCTTTACGGGTAGATTTGGGTGTTTATGCCATTATGACTTGTTAATCATTTTGTTCTTTGTTATAACCAATTGCTTTGGGAAATAAATAGTATTTTTATATTTACGCAGTCTTAATAAGCCTCGTGACATCTTACAGACAGGGTACCGTTGAAACAGGTAAGAGTTCCCAGTTTGTGTAGTTTAGGGAATAAGGGGGGATACAGTGGTGGCTGCGGTTAAAGGCTTTTTATATATTTTTCAGGCTGTAGGTACGCTCCGAAGGGACTGGTGACCAGTTAGAAAAATAGGGGGTTTCGTTTTTATTTTGATAGGAAAAGGGGTTATTAATCATGTCACAGGCAACTCAGGGTCATTACTGCTGAATTCGACAGAGAAGAAACTGTTCCTCAGACAGTCTTCCCTCTCCAAGCCAAGTCAGTTGAATTCTTGAGATTACGGAATAAAGGTGTGTAAATAAAAAAAAAAAAAAACGGGGAGGAGAAAAAGTTTAGTTTTCGACATATTAAAGTGTTTCGCAGTTCGCGCATGTTTGCAGTGTAATGTGAATTCGGTTTACGGTCATATGAAGACGTAAGTGTATTTTCGAGTTTTTTTTTTTCTTTCTCGTTATTTTTTTTTCTCTTTTTATATTTGTGGATTTTCTTTAACCTTTTGTTCTTGTTCATGTTCCTTGTGTTTGTGTGTGGTGAACTTGCCTGAGTGGGATTTTTGCGGCGAGTCGTGCCAGAGAGAGAGAGAGAGAGAGAGAGAGAGAGAGAGAGAGAGAGAGAGAGGCGAGTTAGCTCGGAAACACCTTGCGTTCTTTTTCTTTTCCTATCCCTTCCTTATTATTATTATTTTTTTTATTGTCATTTTCGTGGGGTTGATTTTGTGATTGGGGACGGGGCACGCTTACCTTTTGTTATCCATTGTTGGGGAGAAAATTTCTGTTGATTTTTCTTGATTGGGTTTAGTGTATATAAATACATTGATGTTATTGAGATCGGGGAAGTGTAGTGGAAAAAACAGCCTTGGGAAACAAGATAAAATGGCGGATGCTAAACCGACGACGCTACTACATCACGTGATGAACATTTCTGCGGGGGCCAGCCCGTTCAAAGGAGGATTGTGGATGGCGCATTGTCCCAGCCTGTAAATATTTTCATAGAAGGAGTTTAATAACTATTTTAGCGGTAAAGATATAGTAGACGATGTAGAGGCATTCAGAGAGGCGAAAGCTTTGCTAGATTTCAATAAGGGAGACCTCAGTCATAGGTCAAGGAGTTTCCAATTTACAAAATGTCGTACCTGGACAGACTTGCAAGCATTTTTTGAAAAGAAAACAGCATATGGCTCAAAGGAACACTGAGATATGGTGAGAGACCTTCGAGGTCTTACAAAATACGGAAAGGCACTGATAGCCTTGTAGAACATAGTTCAAAAAGCTGTTTGACGCAGTGGCAGATTGGGTAGGAAAATTGAAAAACATCTAAATGGGTTACAGGGAATAATCTCCCTCTAAATAATGTTCATAAACTGATCTATTTTTTGCCTGCTCTTACACGAGGTACCCGATGCAATAGTGGATAGCTTTGATGAAGGTTTGAGCCTACCTCAGACGAAGAATTACTTTATACCCAAATAGATAAACACAGATCTAAATGTCCCACCGTAGATAGCACAATTTTAACGGGACAGGCCCGAGGGATAGAGTACAGAGAGACACGAACTTTCTCCTCATCGTCTGTGTGCAAAAGTTGAGTATAAACAAAAGATCGATCGATCAAAAGCAACAGCAGTTGCGTTGTTTTTCAACTGCAATAAACCAGGACATCCAAAGAAATTGTGTAGGGTTAAATATTGTGGAATGTGTAAAAGTACTGAGCATTATTGGCAGTCTTTGTCCGTCTCAGATACGGAGAGATGCGAGGCCTGCACCTCAAGGTTCTGGTAATTATAATGTGAGAAACTTCCCAGGCAGGTCAAACAGAGGGCAAAGGGATCGGCGAAATTTTTTGGAAGCCCGATCAACAAAAAGGGTACAGGTGATTGGTATATGCCATTGCGGTCTCGTGGGGGAGCGCCCCAGAGAACAAAGCCTATAGGTCTATGGAACAGTAGGGGATGTGGATATCCCAATTTTCATAGACACCGGGGCATCAATAAATCTAATGGACTATAATTTGTATCAATCCATGTTCTCCAATTACCCTTTGCAGCCCTCTACGGAGACGGTGTGTGATGTGCAAGCCCATAGATTAACACCCTGGGTTGTGTACAAATAAGGTTTGCTCTCGGTGACAGAGTGTTTAACAGAACCTTTTTTGGTAATAAAAGGAATTGCCTTAGGTAATAAAATCTTTGTTGGGTCATCCTGCTTGTAGAAGACACAAGATTTCGATCCATGCGGGTGCTAAATGGGATAACAATCGGGGAAAATGAATTTACCTCATACCATATGAGGACGTGAATAGAATGGAGGACATGGAGGTTATTGAAAGAGGAGAGGTGCTCGGTGGTATTAATGGCGGTGATACAAGTGTTATGGGGAAAGGTAATGTTAAAACACACGTTGGTGATCTGGGAGATGATTACGGGGTTCTATCAGAGTTCATAGTGGTAACAATGATACTAACAATACTGGTGATGATACTAATATGGATGTTATTTCTGATACTAACAATGCTGGGGATAATACTGAGGGTGGTAATTTGTATGGGCGGTGGCAAGGTGAGATACTAACCACAAATATAGAGGTGTTTTATTTGAAGATATTATGTTACTACCAGGTTCAAAGGTTATGGTAAAAGTTAAATTGAAGGAAATGAGAAAACCCACAGATGTGTGTGTTATTGAAAACAGTGAAAAGCTCAGAGGAGTTGTTAGCACGGCATCGGTGAACAGTGTATCCAAGAATGGGGTTACGTGGGTGGAGCTATTAAACTGTAATGATATAGCTAGGATATACCAGAAAACACATATATAGTAGACTTCCAAGATTGGAATTGTGATAGTGGTTCTGTGGCTATCGTAGAGTGGAAACCTGAGTTTTTCGGAGGCAGAAATACAATCAAGGAAACAAACATTTAGTAGACATTTGGCTAATGCGGATTATAGCGAACACGTTGAAGCGATAAGCGGGCTCTTGGCGGAATTTGGGGATACGGTAGCCTTGCAAGGTGATAAATTGGGGTTGACTAATGTGTTAGAACATAAGGTAAATTTGGAGAGCACTCAAAACCTATTTATATTCCTGCATATCGCATACCTTTCAAAATCAGAGAACAGGTAGAGAAAGAAGTTAATAGATGGGAAGAAGAAGGAATCATTAGACCCAATGTGTCTCCTTACAACTTTCCCTTGTAAGCGGTACCTAAGAAAAGACGGTTCGGTCCGTGTATGCTTCGATTTTAGACGTTTAAATGAGAAAACGATCCCTGACCGCTACCCAGTCGCGTGCATACCAGATCTTTTTGTCGAAATTGGGGGACATAATATTTATAGCTCAATTGATTTGGCGCAAGGTTTCTTACAGGTCCCTCTCAGCGAGAGTAGCAAGGAATATACCGCCTTTTCAGTGCCCAAGGGACACTATGAATTTACGCGAATGCCTTTCGGTTTATCGGGCAGTCCGATGACTTTTACCAGGTTGGTGAACACAGTTTTGCACGGGTTATTGGGCAAAGATGTTTTTGTGTATATGGATGACATCCTGATCGCAACGGACACGATCGCGCAACACCTGGAAGTGCTTACAGAAGTACTTAGGAGGCTTAGACTAGCGGGGTTGAAAATCAAGCTAGCCAAGTGTTCGTTCTTGAAAAAGCAGCGTCACATATCTAGGTCACGTCATATCTAAGGAAGGGGTTAGAGTAAATGACGATAAAGTCAAAGCAATAGCGAATTTTCGCACCCCCAGATCAAAGAAAGAGATTAAGTCATTCCGGGTGGGGATCGCTGGTTTCTTCAGGAGGTTCGTAAAAGGGTTTTCTAACATAGCAGCTCCCCTAACTGATGTGTTGCGGGAAGACGTTCAATTTTCAATGGAAGGAACCCCAGGCGGAGAGTTTTCAAAAGCTTAAAGATGCGCTAATGAATCCCCCGGTTTTGAAGTTTCCAGATTTTAAGGAACCTTTTACATTAGTGACTGATGCAAGCCAGAAGGCATAGGTGCATGCCTTATGCAAAAGTTTGATGGGAAATTTCATCCTATAGCTTTTTATAGCAGGAAGTTCAGGACAAAAGGCAGCAACGAGAAGTCCATTGGCCACCATAGATAAGGAAGCCTTTGCAATAGTGTTGAGCTTAGTTCATTTTAAAATGTTACTGATGGGAATAAAGTAGAAGTCCTTACAGACCACAACCATTACTCGATCTTTTTAATAAACCGATTGTCTCCCAAAAGAGCTCGATGGTTTCTAACTATCAGAGATTTTGATGCAAAGCTCAAATATATAGAGGGCAAATTTAATGTTGTTGTGGATGCTCTCAGCAGGAGTTTTCATGACGCGGTAGGTTTCCAAGTCGCGCAGGTCATTAACGAAGCCATACAATGGTATATCCTCTATAGAGCTAAGGCAAGATGAAGACGAGGTTTTAGCAGATGCGAAAGCATTTCTGAGAGGGGAATTAGTCAAGAAACGTTATAGCTTGCCTTTTTCGGGTTTGGAGTTAGAAGGAAATCTGTTGGTTAGGAAAATTAAATATAAGTTGAGAACCAGTGAAAGTAAAAGGAGATACGACACAGATCGTAATTCCGAAAGTCTAATTCCAGTCGTTTTAGATATACTTCATTGCAGGTTCGGTAGTACTCACTGGATAGAAAAAACTTATGATGAGGTTCGGGCTAAATACATTTGGAAAAATATGGGTAAAGATGTGGATAATTTCGTAAGGAATTGTGCGGTGTGCAACGCATGTAAGCCTGCTAGGACAACGTCATGCAAATTAGGATCGTATCCTATACCGAGTAGACCTTTCAGAGAATACATATGGATGTCTTAGGGAATTTTTGTGAGTCTAGATATGCGAACAAGTACTTGCTAGTGATAATAGTTGAACTTACAAGGATAGTAGAAATTTTCCCACTTAAGCATAAAACGGCCGAAGAAGTAGCCATAGCATTTTCACTGGTATCGTTTGCAGATATGGTTCACCCGAAGTTCAATTAACCGACAATGGGAGGGAATTTGTGAACAAAACCTTGGAGTGTTTAGCTCAATTCATGGGAATACAGAAAGTAACAATTATTCCATACAGACCCGAGGCTAATGGGTTGTGCGAACGAGCAAACAGGAAAGTGCTCGAAGCGCTCAGAAAAACGGTAGGTGGTAATGATAGAAATTGGGACAGATATTTAACGTTGTTAGACATAGCATTAACACCATGGTTAGCGATTCAGTTAAAATGTCCCCTTTTGAAGCTTTGTTTGGTTATCCAGTGGGCGAGGCACATTTGATTTGTTAACTACGCCTCACCAGTGGGAGGATACGGTTGAAGCGCTGATATCCACAGCGAGAGAGAGACACGCATGTTCTCAGCCGTAATCTCGAGTCCATAACCAGAGATATGGTTCAGAAGAGTATTAGTAAATAATCTGATCCAAGATCAATGTCGGTGATAAGGTATTTTTAAAACTTAACGTGAGAAATGAGTTAAATTACAAACTAGGCCCGAAGTTTGAAGGTCCTTTTACCTTTTAAAGTCATTGAAGAGAAAATTGGAAATAGGTTTGTAGTTTTAAATGAACGAACAGGTCAGTCGAAGCTAAACACATATCTCGAAATTGAAAAGAATTGGTTGTGGCAATTAATATATGATCGCGCAATTGCATTCATTGTTCCTTTTTTTTTTCCTTGTTATCTGTTTTTGTAATTGATGACAGAATGGCTTCGCATTTTTTTCCTTCTCCTTGTTTCCTTCTAATGTTTTTCTCTCTTATTTATATGTAAGTCTGCGGCGTTTTGGCGTAAGATTTCGGGGTTAATATTTTTCGGCAAATTTTTGCTTTAGCTGAGAAACGGGATGGTCTTTTTAGCGTGGGGTCAGTAATTAAATAGAGGAATTATTTATGTCACCTGAGTGGTGTTATTATTAAGATGATGGTTTATGTATAATGAGATGGTTTTGTGGAGTGTGCTTACGAAGTTCAGTACTAAACATTTTTTTTTTCTTTTTTTTTTGAGAATCACGAGTTTCTAGCGTCGCGAGTCTGAATATTGCTGCAATGCGAAGCACCTGACGTGTTCATAGGTGGGTTTCTTTTTTGCTAAAGTTGCTGTAAGGAGTCCGGTTGCGAACTTCCCTTTGGAATTGATTACTCGGGGATTTGCACGGTTTTTCGGAGATGCTGATTATGACATTTCACGAGACGTGTCATGTAAGGGGATTTTTTTTTGTCTTGTCGATAGAGGGTTGCTGCGCTAGCAGATTCTGTAACGGTACACATTCCGTTTTGGGAAAAGATGTTGAATTATATATGTTTTTCTTACGAGAGATGTTGCAATGAGGGTTAAAGCTCTAAATAGCATTTATCTTTTAGATAGAAGATATAATTTGTCAGGGTATGTGGGTTGGATAGAAGGGGTGTTCGGCATTATATTTTATGGAGGATAGTTATATAAACCATAAAAGGGTTTTTACTGTTAGACTTTATGAGTTCTCTTTTGATAGTGTGTTTGTCAGATGTGGGATTATTTGTGAGAATTCAGTAGGTAAAGATTATTTGGTTTGAGCGAGAATTTTTGTTTTCTTTTTTTTAATATTTGATTAGTAGATTGAATATATTAATTAGTGACGAATTTATGGGGTTAAAACAAGACTTTGTTAGTTATTTTATGACCATGTAGACCTTTTAAATACGGACACACAATGACTTTGGAGAATTCGCAACTCTACGTGAGGATGCAAAGGAAGACGACTTCGTTCTACAGTACCAGAGATTGAGTCAAGTCTACACACGAAGGGCATTTTTTGTGGACTGCTTGGCAAAGGATGAGATGTCTTCGATATAATTTCTGGGATAAATCAGGAGTCTACAGTCTTCGATGAGGCGGGTGCGAGTAGCACTTGCATAGAATAACGAGGTGGTGACCACGTTTACTTCAGTAGAAAACGTCGAATCTACAGTTTCGCGACGGGAGGGTGTTGGATACACTCACGAGGGTCGCAGACGCTGAATAATGGCGCGTGCTGAGTTGTTTCGAGTTGGATTACGTACTCGACCTGCGTCTACAACATTCGCTCATTCTACAGGGGTCCCAGCTGTTTGACAGTTTCCTGCAGGATTCTTACAGACTTCTTCATGGTACTTAGTCGGCGTGTCTACAACTCGTCGATAAAGGTGTTTCACCGACACCTACACGGAAGCCATAAGGCGTTCGAATCCCGCCTACAGTGGAGTCCGTACAGTCCCGCCACTCGAAGATAGTGGTGAAGATGAACCTTTTTTTTTCGATGACCGCTATACTATACAATAGTAATGATCATGTTAGGCGCTATACTGATCGCCATTTGTGTACTTGGAGTCCTTAAACTTTTATGCATTCGACGAAGCACAAGTGCTCCGCAACGCAGGTGGCTCTAAATCATGTGGTACATTGATACATTGGGCATTAGTTGCCGATATGGTGTGCGACGGGAGTGCATTATTTTCTTTTTTGAGCCAGCCTCTGGTTTTATATTTATTTTAAGACGCTTATGTCTAGTGCTAGGCGTGAGCTAGCATGGGTAGCCGAGCTCCTCTTAAGAGGTGAAAAGAGGGAGAATGGCTAATAATATGTTTAAAGTGTTTTATATAATAATAAAGTCACATAGCTCTACTCGCCTAGAGACAAGGGGTGGTGTACGCTGCTAGTTTCATATTGGAGAAAAGGTATTTGCTGAACAGGCAACTTGTTTCAGAGGTCGTTCCCCGTTTGCGAGGCATGTGCATTCGTTTGTACGCGTATTACAGGCCTACTGGTTCAGGGTACTTGTGGAAGACGCATTCTTTTGTGCAAAAGAGTTGAACGGCAAGTGGTTGCTCCGAGTGTCGGGAGAAAACGCCCATCGAAAAAGGTAGGACACATTCTATAAAAACTTAGAAAACTGTTACCTTTTGGAAAAGAGAGAGAAGTGTGAAAATACTCTCTTTACGTAAATACTTTGAAAAGAGTGACGTGGGGTGGTCTATATAACTATTATCTTTATTACAGATGGGTCCGATTCCATGGTTGATTAGAAACGGGATTCTCCTAACCTGACTAATCTAGACAATATGACTTTGTGGGGTTTGAGAGTGTAACCTTAGTCAGGAGGGTAGAATGTTATTTTACTGGTTTCTTTATGGGTAGATTTGGGTGTTTTTATGCCATTATGACTTGTTAATCATTTTGTTCTTTGTTATAACCAATTGCTTTGGGAAATAAATAGTATTTTTATATTTGCATTTCGCAGTCTTAATAAGCCTCGTTGAACATCTTACAGACAGGGTACCGTTGGCAACAGGTAAGAGTTCCCAGTTTGTGTAGTTTAGGGAATAAGGGGGGGATACATACATATATATATATATATATATATATATCATATATATATATATATATATATATATACATACTATATATATATATATATATATATATATATATATATATATATATATATATATCTATACATATATATATATATATATATATATATATATATATACATACATATATATATATATATATATATATATATATATATATATATATATATATATATATATAATATATACATACATATATACCTATATATATATATATTATATATATATATATATATATATATATATATATACTATATATATATGTATGTATCCCCCCCTTATTCCCTAAACTACACAAACTGGGAACTCTTACCTGTTGCCACGGTACCCTGTCTGTAAGATGTCACGAGGCTTATTAAGACTGCGTAAATATAAAAATACTATTTATTTCCCAAAGCAATTGGTTATAACAAAGAACAAAATGATTAACAAGTCATAATGATTAACAAGTCATATATATATATATATATATATATATATATATATATATATATATATATATATATATATATATATATATATATATATATATATTCTTTTCATTGGTCTTTTTTATACGTTAGTGCTGTGTATCGTAATATACTTCCCTCGGTATATTTTGATTATTCAATGATCGTACATCATTAAATAAGAAAAAAAATAAAACTGATTGATATGGATAACAGCCACTCTCACCACAGACTCTTTCTCCCCTGTAACATCCCTTTCATCGCGTAAATTCATATCGTAATTGAAATAATGATTGTAATAAATTTTGAATAATATATGGGTTTCAGATAAAATGCTTAACAGTTATATACGCTTTGAAAACTGTTAACAGATTTACAAAAGACCTTGTGGAGAAACGAGGTGAAATGAATAGCCCGTGGAAATAAAATCTAATGAATGCTATCGGCATTCATTTATTATTTTGTTGATTCATTTATTAACACGTGATATAACTGCTATACAAATAACTTAGATAAATGCCATTGCCATTGAGAAAACTGGATTTAGGTGATCTGGTTTAATTGCTGATATTATATTGCAGGACATAGTCAAACAAATATAACATGAAAATCTATCTCTCTCTCTCTCTCTCTCTCTCTCTCTCTCTCTCTCTCTCTCCAGATGTTCACAGTTCCAGAATTTCTTCCCTCTTCATTATTGAATAACCTCATCCTTTGCCCCTGTACAAAGCTCAGATTTCCCTCGGAATAAATGAATCAAAGAGTTTGTAATTATATAAAGGAAGCTCCTGCACAAGATCCCGTCGGCACCAGTGTCGTTAAACTTGAAAGTGGACGAAGAAGGTGCGAGTAATACGGTAATGTAAGGGATAAGTCTGTTTATTTATTTATTTATTTTTTTTTTTTTTTTTACATGGCGAGACAGGCAGAACCGGTTTAATTATTCGTGCGCTCATCAACTCCGACAGCGTCTTACGATCTGTGTCTCTCTACCAGGAGGTTATCCTCCAATTCGTTGTTTATTCAGGAAAGTTAGAAGCAAATCTTTCAATAACAAATCTTAATGTGTGCGGACTTTGTCATTAATAGATTCTTTTTACCATGAATACTATGGTCACTTATGCACCGTAGAAAAACGAAATAAAATTAAATCAACAGAAATATGTGATAATCCTTTTTTCGTTAATATATATTATGTACGTTTTTCTTTGAGTCAGATCTTTAAATATATTATTTACGGTTTATTTTTATTCAAATATTTAAATATATTATGTACTTTTTTCTTTAATTCAAATATCTAAATACGTTTGGTTTTCTTTGATTCAAATCTCTAAAATGTACGGTTTTCTTTGATTCAAATCTTTAAATATATTTTGTAAGGTTTTCTTTGATTGAAATCTTTAAAAAAGGTTGCATTCGTAGTTAAACTACCTATTTCCAGTAAGTAATCGCGTTTTTACATTTCTGTTCGATTTTGCAACGCAGTTCCTACATTATTACCGATCATATTCTGCCACACCTTTCCCAGCTTGTGTGATAGACGAGGGTTAAAACTGAGGATCTGCAATTTAATCTGGATTGGATTTGTCTTTACAGTGAAAAATTCAGAATTTCCGGAAGATTATTCTGTATTGAAGATCCTGAAGAAAATATGCGAAGGAGGAAATTACTGTCGAAAGCAAAGATATTAATCTAATATTAAACTTTAAAGTAACAAGGTGTGATCCGACCTCCAGGTTACCTGGGCCGCACGCTAAAATCTATGGTCAAATAGCGCGTTTCACCAACGAAAATTAAAATAAATATGCTATATTTTATTAGAAATAATTGGTCTGTACTGTTTAACATGTATATTATGTATTTTTTTAAATTTTAGTTATAATAAATAAATCATAAATATCCTATCCTAAATTTCAGACCTTTTTGGGCTTTTCCATAGGGATTTCCTACCCCCCAACAAGACCAAAAAGAAGAACAACAATAACAATAACAAAGTAGTTTGTAGGCTTACTCCCAGAGTAAACGAAAACAAAAATACGAATCCCAGAATTTCTGCAAATGAGGATCTGGTAACATCAACATAAAATTGAAAATAATAACGGCGTTAAAATGAATGAAAAATGCTTATGAGAATATCATGCAAATCCCCGATGAATTATTCTACCTGATTTGAATTCGCGAGTACGACTTCCTGAGAATTTTTTATGACTTTCCGCTGTCATTTATTTATAGTTGATGAAATAAGTCTGTTGGAATACTTGCCGGAACAAGACAATGCCGACTTTTTTCGTCCAAATTTTAATTATCATCATAACATTTACAAATAGAATTTTCATTGTTGAAGAGAGGCCGTATTCGCTAAGGAATTATCTTGCCAATTGCTAGTTTGTTACGAGAGACCAAATTGCTATAGCCTAACTTTATCCCACCTTCTATTTAATAAGTTAAAAAAACAGCAAAAGAGAATGATGAAAGTATTGTTTTAACGTTATCCTCGTTGCGTAAATGTGTACAGCCATGAACAACTGAATGAGAAACAGCTTATTTTGCTAATTGCAACCGAATTGGATAACAACAACATCCGTTTGGCTTGCATTTCAACCATCGTACGATAGTAAACACTTACCGTAGTAATGTTATAAATGACGTTTTGTGTAGAATAGGACTGAGATATTTTTATGTAATAATTTTATTCGCTATAGGTATATCAGAGATCAACAAAGAAATATACGTTAAATTTTAACCATGTTGTAGCTAAAGCTGAGAAAACTGTTCAAGCTGCCAATGACATTTATGCCATCAAACACAACCGTAGGTAAAATTGAGAGAAAAATCTTTTTAATCAAAACTACTGGGCTTCAAAGAACACATTTTACTGTTGTTTTCACGTCGATAAAAGATAAATAAAAGAGAAATATTGGGTAAATAGCACTCGGAATCACGTATTTTTTTTACTCAATAAACATGCCGCTAACATAATCTGTTAACGACAAAAATACTTTAGTTCACAATCACAACGAGTCGTATTAGAGTCATATTTCGACTTAAAAACACGCCGCATAACGAAAAATTCGCTTGTCTCATATAAACCAGGTATCTAGATATTCGTTTACGCTAACTAGTAGCAAGAAAATTCGCTCAGAATTGAGTTAAATATGGCGAAACAAACTTGTACAGAGTTTAAGATTTAATGTTTAGCCAGTTGGAAAAGCTTCGTCAAGGGGCAAAAATGAACATAATCCAAAATGCATCGAAATAAACAGGCATCGGTCTAGGGCAGATATATACGTCTAGAATGGCTTGGCTCACGAAGTCTGATGTATTGTGTAGAGGTGTGCAAGAACAATTATAATAATAAATACATAAATAGCACTAGTTAACTAAATAATCAGGGCCACGCAAAAATATTTGGCTTCCCCAGTAGGCCAACAAAAATTGTTGTTAGGAGATATCGTTTATTTATTTATTTATTTATTTATCACCGTCTATGTTTATATTATTGCGGTCCATTTTCTTAGAATTTTACCTCTCACGTCAGATATTATTTTTTTCGAAGAAAAACGTCCACCAGACTAGGTAGACACGAGTTTTCTGACTTATTTTCTAAGAATAAGACTTACTTGACACAGGGTACACGTAAGAGATTGCTTGTGATTGTATATTTAGAATAATACTTGACACAGGGTACACTAAATAGATTGTTTGTAGTTGTAATTAAAATAATACTTACTTGGCACAGGTACGCCAAATAGATTGTTTGTAGTTGTAATTTGAATAATACTTACATGGCACAGGGTATTCCAAATAGAATATTTACCTGGTACAGGGAATTCCAAATAGTTGCTTCTAGTTATAATTAGAAGCATACTTACCTTGTACAGCGTACGCCAAATAGATTGTTTGTGTTTGTAATTAGAATAATTCTTACCTGGTACAGGGTACACCGAATAGATTACTTCTAGTTGTAATTAGAATAATACTTACCTGGCACAGGGTATTCCAAATAGATTGCCTCTAGTTGTAATTAGAATGATAATTAACTGGCAAAGAGTATTCCAAAAAGATTGCCTTTAGTTGTAATTAGAATACTTACCTGGTACAGGGTGTTCCAAATAAATTGCTTCTAGTTATAATTAGAAACATACTTACCGCACAGGTTACACCAAATATATTGCTTCTAGTTGTATTAGAAGCATACTTACCTGGCACAGGGTCCACCAAATAGAATGCCTTTAGTTCTGATTAGAAGCATACTTACCTGACACAGGGTACACCAAATAGAATGCCTTTAGTTCTAATTAGAAGCATACTTACCTGACACAGGGTACACCAAATACATTGCTTTTAATTGCAATTAGAAGCATACTTACCTGGCACAGGGTACACCAAATAGATAGCCTTTAGTTGTAATTAGAAGCATACTTACCTGGCACAGGGTACACCAAATAGAATGCCTTTAGTTCTAATTAGAAGCATACTTATCTGACACAGGGTACACCAAATACATTGCTTTTAATTGCAATTAGCATACTTACCTGGCCCAGGGTACACCAAATCGTGCTTCTAGTTGTAATTAGAAGCATACTTACCTGGCACAGGGTTACACCAAATACGTTGCTTTCTAGTTGTAATTAGAAGAATACATACCTGTCACAGGGTACACCAAATAGATAGCCTTTAGTTGTAATTAGAAGCATACTTACCTGGCACAGTGTACAACAAATACATTGCTTCTAGTTGTAATTAGAAGCATACTCTCCTGTCCCAACGTGACACCAAAATAGATTGCTGTTAGTTGTAATTGTACAAAGCATAACTTACCTGGCACAGGGTACACCAAATAGATAGCCTTTAGTTGTAATTAGAAGCATCTTACTACAGGAACACCAAATATATTGCTTCTAGTTGTAATTAGAAGCATACTTACCTGGCACAGGGTACAAATACATTGCTTCTAGTTGCAATTAGAAGCATACTTACCGGCCACAGGGAACACCAAATAGATAACCTTTAGTTGTAATTAGAAGCATACTTACCTGACACAGGGTACACCAAATAGATAGCCTTTAGTTGTAATTAGAAGCATACTTACCTGACACAGGGTACGCCAAATAGATTGCCTAATAGTTTGTAATTAGAAGCATACTTACCTGGCACAGGGTACACCAAATACATTGCTTCTAGTTGTAATTAGAAGCATACTTTCCTGTCCAAGGTGACACCAAATAGATTGCCGTTAGTTGTAATTAGAAGCATACTTACCTGGCACAGGGTACACCAAATACATTGCTTCTAGTTGTAATTAGAATCATACTTACCTGGCACAGGTTACACCAAATACATTGCTTTTAGTTGTAATTAGAAGCATACTTTACTGACACAGGTTACACCAAATAGATTGCTTTTAGTTGTAATTAGAATCATACTTACCTGGCACAGGTTACACCAAATACATTGCTTTTAGTTGTAATTAGAATCTATTTACCTGGCACAGGTTACACCAAATACATTGCTTCTAGTTGTAATTAGAAGCATACTTACCTGACACAGGGTACACTAAATACATTGCTTCTAGTTCTAATTAGAAGCATACTTACCTGGCACAGGTTACCACCAATAGAATGCCTTTAGTTCTAATTAGAGGCATCCTTAATTGACACAGGGTATTTAGAAATAAAACATTGCTTTTAATTGTAATTAGAAAAGGCATACGTTTACCTGGCACAGGGTACACCAAAATACATTGACGTTCATAGTTGTAATTAGGAAGCATAACTTACCTGGCACAGGTGACACCAAAATTAGATATCCTTTCGTTTGTAATTAGTTGCATAACTTACCTGGCAACAGGGTACACTAAATTACATTGAATTCCTAGGTTGTAATAGGAATCATACTTACCTGGCAAACAGGGTCTACCACCAAATTAGATTTCTAGTTGTAATTAGAATCATACCTTACCTGGGCACAGGGTACAACCAAAATAGAATATCCTTTAGTTTGTAATTAGAAGCATACTTACCTGGCAACAGGGTAATAAACTAATGCATTGCTTCTAGTTGTAAATTAGAAGCATACTTACCTGGCACAGGGTGGTACACCAAATAGATATCCTTTCTTTAGTTGTTAATTAGAAGCCATACTTACCTGGCCCAGGTACAATCACATACATTGCTTCTAAATTGTATTAGCATACTTACCTGGCAACAGGTTCCCAAATAGAATTGCCTTTAAGATTCTAATTAGAAAGCATACTTAACCTGGGACACCAGGGTGTACACCAAACATAGAATGCTTTCTTCTCTCTAAGTTGTAATTAGCAAGAATACTTCCTGGCACAGGTACCCAAATTAAGATACCTTTAGTGTAATAGAAGCAACTTAACTGACCAGTGTACACCAAATACATTGCTTGTCTCAGTTGTAATTAGAAGGCATACTTAACCTGGACAGGGTACACCAAATACATTGCCGTTAGTTGTAATTAGAAGGTATTACACTGGCACAGGGTACACCAAATACATATTGCTTCTAGTTGTAATTAGAAGCATAACTTACCTGGCACAGGGTACATCCAAATACATTGCGTTTCTAAGTTGTAATTAGAAGCATAACTTACCTGCACGAGGTACACAAATACAATTGCTTCTAGTTTAATTAGAAGCATACTTAACCTGGCACAGGGTATCACCAAATACGTTGCTTCTAAGTTGTAATAGAAGCAACTTAACCTGGCACAGGGTACACCAAAATACGTTTGCTTTTAGTTGTAATTAGAAGCAATACTTAACCTGGCACAGGGTACACCCCCAAAATACATTGCTTCTAGTTGAATTAGAAGCATAATCTTCCCTGGCAACAGGTACACAAATACGTTGCTTCTAGTTGTAATTAGAAGCATAATTACCATGCACAGGTACACCAAATACGTTGGCTTCTTCTAGTTGTAAGTTAGAAGCATACTTACCTGGCACAGGGTACACCAAATACGTTGCTAAATAGTTGTAATGTGGAATGATACTTACCCTGCCACAGGGTACCCAAATACATTGCTTCTAGTTGTAAATTAGAAGCCCTACTCCTGGCACAGGGTACAGCCAAATACAATTGCTTCTAGTTGTAATTAGAAGCATACTTTTCCTGTCCAGTGACACGAAATAGATTGCCGTTAGTGTTGTATTAGAAGCAAACTTAACCATGGAACAGGTACAACCAAATACATTGCTTCTAAGTTGTAATTAAAGCAAAATAATTTCCTGTCCAAGGTGACACAAATAGATTGCCGTTAGTGTAAATTAGAGCAATACTTACCTGGCACAGGGTACACCAAATACATTGCTTCTAGTTTGTAATTAGAAGCAACTTACTGGCACCAGGTACACCAATACATTGCTTCTAGTTGTAATTAGAACTCATACTTTTCCTGTCCAAGTGACACCAAATAGATTGCTGTTACGTTTGTAATTTGGAAAATGATTACTTAAAAACCTGGCCACAGGGTATCACCAAATTAACATTGCTTCTAGTTGTAATGAGGAAGTAATACTTAAAACCTGGCACCAAAGGGTAGACCAAATACATTGGCTTCTTTAGTTGTACTAGAAGCAATACTTACCTGGCACAGGGTACACTACGTTGCTTTTAGTTGTAATTAGAAGCATACTTACCTGGCACAGAGTACACCTTACCATATGGCTTTTAGTTGTAATTAGAATCATACTTACCTGGCACAAGGGTACACAAAATAGGATTGCCGTTTAGTTTGTAATTAGAAGCATACCTTACCTGAAGCCAGTTAACCTGACAGAGTACACCAATACAGTGCTTCTAGTTGTAATTGAAACATTAACTTTCCTGTCCAGGTTGACACCAATAAGATTGCCGTTAAAACGTTTTGTAAGTAAAGCATTTACCTTAGCTGGCCCACGGGTAACAACCAAAATAGAATTAGCCATTTAGTTGTTATTAGAAGCACACTTACACTGACACAGGGTAACACCAAATTACTTGCTTTCTAAGTTGTAATTAGAAGCAATACTTACTGGCCAGGGTACACCAAATAGATACCTTTAGTTGTAATTAGAAGCACACTTCCTGACACATGGTTAGAACACCAAATAAACATTGCTTCTAGTTGTAATTAGAAGCATGACTTTACCTGGCCACAGGGTACACCAAATAAAACATTGCTTCTATTGTAATTAGAAGCATACTTACCTGCACAAGGACACCAAATAATAACCTTTAGTTGTAATTAGAAGCATACTTACCTGGCACAGGGTACACCAAATAGATAGCCTTTAGTTATAATTAGAAGCATACTTACCTGACTCAGGGTACGCCAAATAGATTGCCTTTAGTTCTAATTAGAAGCATACTTACCTAGTACAGGGTACGCCAAATATATTGCCTATAGGTTGTAATTAGGAAGCATACTTACCTGGTCACAGTGTACAAAACAAACAATTACATTGGCTTGTCCTAGTTTTTATTAGGAAGCATACTTTTCCTGTCCAAGGGTGGACACCAAATAGATTGCTGTTAGGTTGAAATTAGAAGCATAATTACCTGGCAAACAGGGTACCACCAAACTACAATTGCTTCTAGTTGGTAATTAGAATCATACTTAGCTGGCACAGGTTACACCAAATACATTGCTTTTAGTTGTAATTAGAAGCATACTTACCTGACACAGGGTACACCAAAGATACATTGCTTTTGTTGTAATCAGAAGCATACTTACCTGACACAGGGTACACCAAAATATTTTTGTACTAGTTGTAATTGGAATGATACTTACCTGGCCCAGGGTACACCAAATAGGTTCTGTCATTTCCTTTGGTTCTTCCAGTATTACGTATTTGGTTCCTAGTTCATCAACCTTTCTGCTATATTCTTTATCGTCTGATATATTAAGTACAGAAGACTCCTTCCGCAATCCAGGATTCCATCCGCTCACATGTGGTCCTCGGGTCTCCAGCTTGCTTCTGTTTGGAAAGCTTTTAGTGCTTCTGAATCTTCATTCTCCACTGTTATTGCCTAATGATTGGTTTGTATTTTGGGCTGCAGTTGATGGTTAGACCGATGTTTGCGTTCTTCTTGGTGTCTTGTTGATGAGATTATATTTTTAGACCTCAATTTCTTTGCTCATTTCTCTCCAATTGCGTGTGGAGCTTCTGTACTTGTGTGGCTTTCCCTCAGCTGTTCCCTTTATATATGTTAGCTCTTCCTTTTTTCTTGTTGTCTACTTCTTCAACTATTCCTCCTTCGTTGTAGCTGTCTGTTTTTTCCCAAGTCTCAACTTGAGATCCTCCCTCGTCTTTCACAATCCAGGATTCCATTCGTTCACATCTGGTCCTCAGGTCTCCAGCTTGCTTCTCTCTGGAAAGCTTTTAGGGCTGTCGTATCGTCGTCCTCCGCTGTTATTCTTTTCTCTGAGCTTCCCTTTACCTTGGATTTCAAATCAGACGCATGCGAGCTCCGAAGCCTTCATAGATGGCTTCTAAGGATCTCGAGGCTTGCATCTAGTAGAGTCTTTGGATCCAGTGAACCGTATAGCGTTGGGTGCACAGTTCATTTTTCAATCCATCTTTGTATCTTGAGTCTTTGCGTCAGCATGTGAATTTCATTTCATTATTCCTTTCTTGGTCGAACTTCAAAGGGTGGCAGGCCAGACCTGGAGCCTCAAGGATGCTAAAACGACTTCGGGGTAAACCAACCCTCGGACTTGAGCTGAATTCTAATTATATTTCTTCTAGTCAGTTCTGCTGCTTGATGAATGCTTCCCACCCTTCAAGGAAGAGATTCCAGTAGATCTGAAGCAGCATGTTAGTGGGAGATGATAGATGCTATGGCGGAAGTGTGGAGTCTGGTACTTGAGGAAATGGGGAGGAGCGTTCTGCCACATTTGACTTAGCATCTTTTAATTCCGGATAGTAGCCATTTCTTGAGAAGAATTAAACGCATGCTGCTGGTTTGTCAGATTGCTGATGACTGGTTTGTTTTTTGGGGCTGCAGGTCATGTTTAGGCCGATGTTCGCGTTCTTCATGGTGTCTGCTTGATGAGATCATCTTCGGGGGCCTCTATGTCTCTGCGCATTTCTCTCGAAATGCGTCCGCAGCTTCCATAACTCTGTGACTTTCCCTTAGCCATTCTTTATATCTATTAGCTCTTACTTTCTTGCATGTTGTCAACTTCTCCAACTATTCCTCTTTCGTGACAGCTCTCTTTCGTATCTTTGTTTTCTGGATCTCTTCGACTTGATGTCCAGCCATGCCAGCTCCCTCTTTCCGTGGATATTAGCGCCCAGATAGCTGGAAGTGCCCCCACCCCCAAGTGCCGGGCTATAATATATAGCCTTAGATTTCATAATTCATTGAATCCCCCGAGGTCTCGTCCATCGATTGCAGGAGGGCGTAGTAAAATAGGCGTGATCCGTGAGGATAATGCAGGTACGTGTGTTTTTATGCCTTTCCTTTCGAAATTCTTCCGTTCGAAGTTTTGGATTTTCAGCATACCGTGGAAATTTCCGCTTGTTTCTTATATGTTCGAGAAATAAAACGGAAATTTATCATTTGTCTCCAATATATGAACTTCCTTGACATAAATTCAAGTCAGGCGTTCTCTTTGTAATTTTATGATGACGTGTGCAGCAACAGAATATTTTCTTATGGGGTTAACCTTGTGTTTATATTTATCTCTTATTTATTTCTTTTTATTTACTTGTATCTCATTAGATACATACTCACTGAGTGAATGTGATATTATAGGTCTTTCACCGAACGATTTGGTACGCTTGATGTAACTTCAAATGCTTTTATACTTCTCTCTCTCTCTCTCTCTCTCTCTCTCTCTCTCTCTCTCTCTCTCTCTCTCTCTCTCTCTCGCAAAATACAGATAGTTATGAACTGAGAGTGACTATCGCATTGCCAATTGGCGGTCGCATCGTTGCGAAGGAAAATTTACCCTACAATTTAGACAAAACAGTTGTCGTTGCTGTGATTTTGCAGATGTTCTTGCTTAAGATTGCAATGCAGATGTACTGAGCTCTTTTTAATCTTTTCTCGTAAAGAAAATCAGGTGGCCGAAGTACCATCTGTTTCGGTAAAAACGATGCTTGCTTGAATAAAAGAGAGAGAGAGAAAGAGAGAGAGTGAGAGTGAGAGAGAAGGGAAGTGAGAGGAGATAAAAAGAGAGAGAGAGAACATTATATCGCCAGCAATGATAGGCTAGGAAGTTTGACATCTATTTGATATCTTTTTGACATCTGTTCAGTAAACAATGCTTTGTTGGAGAGAGAGAGAGAGAGAGAGAGAGAGAGAGAGAGAGAGAGAGAACATTATATCGCCAGCAGTGATATGCTAGGAAGTTTGACATCTGTTTGACATCTGTTCAGTAAACAATGCTTGGTTGGAGAGAGAGAGAGAGAGAGAGAGAGAACATTATATCGCCAGCAATAATATGTTAGGAAGTTTGACATCTGTTTAGTAAACGATGGTTGTTTGTCAGAGTTATTATTACCAGACACTTGTAAATTAGTAAATTATACGTATTTGTCTGTGAGAGAGAGAGAGAGAGAGAGAGAGAGAGAGAGAGAGAGAGAGAGAGAGAGAGAATGGCATCAATATATCGCCAGCAATGATAAACTAAGAGAAAATATGCATCAACCTGGATGACTGTTTTCGAAGCAGCTTCGTTGTCATGAAAATGAGACGAATTTCCTTCAACTCAGAAGCCGAATTTAGTCTATTATTTTTTGTTACATTTTTCTCCACGATATTATTCGTTTATTATTTTTTTGATTTATTATTTGGACGAAGACACCAGCTCTCTATTGATTTTTTACGTCAAGCGGTACAAGATAATGAATTTAGAAGATTGTGGTTTTTTATTGTAAAATTGTTTAGCAGTTTGAGGTTGGGGATAAGGAGTCGTGGCGGTATTGTTTTTTAATGCGTCTCGGGAGAAAAGGGTGAATCTGACACTTGTTAATGTGTACCTGTTTATGTAATAAAAATATGTGAATGGTCATAATTGGTTTTTATTGCCCTCATTCTTTATAGGTTATGGAGTTTAGAAATCTTTTTGCATTCATGCTATCACGTGATATGACAAGTTGCGCACCTGGCAGTGAGTCATGAAGAAAGTCAGGTTCAGGGAGTTATAATTTATTTTACTCGTATTCATATCTTTTCATATACTCACTCACTTGATTTAGGTTAGGTTAAGGGACTTAGAATTTGTTCCTCAAACTCATATTTTTCATCTACTCATGTGGGTTAGGTTAGGTTAGGTTAGGTTAAGGGACTTAGAATTTTTTCCCTCATATTCATATTTATGTGAAGTGTCGGGTTTTTGTCTGAAGAGTATATCTTGAGCCAAATTGGGGTTGGGTATTTCACATGGGTTAGGCTATGTTAGGTTAGGTTAAGGAACTTAAAATTTTTTCCTTCATATTCATATTTATGTGAAATGATGGTTTTTTCATTCGTAGAGTATATCTTGAGCCAATAGGTTGGGTTGGGTTAGTTTATGTTAGGTTAAGGGACTTAGAATTTTTTCACTCGGTGGGTTGGGTTAGGTTAGGCTGGTTTAGGTTAGGTGAGGGGACTTTAGAATTTTTTCACTCAGTAGGTTAGGTTAGGTTGGGTTAGGTTAGGTTAGGTTAAGGGACTTGGAATTATTTCACTTAGTGGGTAGGGTTAGGTTAGGTTAGGTTAAGGGACTTTGAATTTTTTCACTCATATTCATATTTGTGTGAAATGGTGGTTTTTTCACCCGTAGAGTATATCTTGAGCCAAAATGGGGTTACGTATTTTCAAGGGGTCGTGAAATGGTGGTTTTTCCGTCTGCAGAGTATATCTTGAACCTAAATGGGGTTGGGTATTTTTAAAGGGTCGAGCGAAACCATGGTTCTCCTATCCGAAGAGTTCTTCATGAGCCCTTTTGGGGTTCTTTTCTGAACTAGAGCGAAATATTTGGTGGTTTTCCCGTGGAGTCGTTAATGGTCAACGTACATGAGGTTAAGGTAAAGGCAAGCTTATGTAGTTTATCGCCTGTGAGCCGAATTGAGGGTCTGGTGTTGAGGTTGAGCCGAAATGGGGTCTTTTTTCCCAACTGACCTCATAGGTCCCAGTGCTTGGCCTTTGGCCTGTATTCCATATTCAAGTCAACTCAATCATAGATAAAATCAATTAAAAGAGGCAAATTAAGTATTTTCGTTTATCACGTTGATCAGCGACTTTTTAAAGATCTTATATTGCTTTTTGATTCGGCTATGCATCACTAACGTAGTCTTTTTTTTCCCTTCAAAAATGTAAAAATCGCCGCCGGCCTATTTTCCTAAACTCGCCAGGAACACATTTATTCAAGGCGTGTCCGATTTAAAGTTGCATTTCTGATGTATCCATTTAATCTAAGCTCCAGAAAGGAACGCATTAAGACGGAAGACAAGAGTCCCGTAAAATCTCTTCACACTCGAAACTTTCCTCCTAAATAAATTATCCTAACGCGTCTCTGGAGCCTTGTGAATATGCATAGCAATAACAAAAATGACCTTGCAGACTGATGGCTGTGGGAGTTTCCCTAAATTTAGTCGTTTATTTCTCAACGGTCATTAATTCCGGGAATTTTACTGTTAAGAGTTCCAGAGACATTATGTCTGACCTTGGTGCAATAATTTAGGAAAGACGCTGAAACGAGTCGGAACGCAATCTAAAGTTTCGTCTGATTAACATATTATTTAAATTATTAATACTTGGTATTTTTTTGTCATTTGGGTGCTCGAGTAGGTATCTTCTTTTCATTAAGAGAATCATTACAACAGTTTCTTCACTTCTGTTATCACAAGTAAAGAGGAGAGAAGTTTCCTTTTTTTAAAATACAAACTACTATTTTCTTGGTTTGAACGCTAACAGATATTGTCAGGTCGAGACTTGTGCATAATCTACTGGTCACTTTTTACCAGAAACATATGCAATTGTAATAACCGCAATCCCTCTTCATTTCACGAATTCTTTGCGCTTTTTTTTGGATACGCTTGTCACTACAAAGCCTTGATTCAACTGTAAGAATTTGAAGCAGTTATGGTGTCCGGTAGCGGGAAACGAACCCGCGTCCCATGATCATGACAAGGTCATGTTGCGACCTGAGTACCAGAAGGATAAATGTCTATTGCCTCTCCTACATACATATACCTGTCGAATGTAGATATATTTATTACAGCTGGAATAGATCCATCCTCACCATCGTAGCCAAGTGGGATATCGTTTTTATTGCTTTTAGGCTGAAATGTGTATATGTAGAATCTACTATGATTATGGGACCCGAGTTCGTTTTCCCGCTACCGGACATCATAACTGCTTCAAATTTCTTTAGGCTTTGCTGTGACAAACATATCCTAAAATACCGCGAAGAATTATATATATATATATATATATATATATATATATATATATATTATATATATATATATATATATATATAGATATTATATATCTATATATATTATATCAATTAGACACATAATCATTCAAACTGGATGGTATCTAGATACCATCCAGTTTGAATGAGGTCCTTTTAGTAGTGGTGTCATATATATATATATATATATATATATATATACTAATATATATATGTATATATATATACTATATATATATATATATATATAGTATATATATATTATATTTATTTGTGTTTGTGCGTGTCAAAATGATCTCCGTCTCTTCAGAGATTTTTTCATATGAACAAGCGTCCCTGAATATTTATTGGACCACGACCATTTGCGTAAATACATAAAATTAAAGTTCGTTCGTTGAGTCTTCCACCCTTTTCTGTGAATTTCCTCGGTACAGAAAATTGTTGAACCGGCTAATTCCACGAAAGTTATGCGCTCCTCCATTCAGTTAGATTGAAAAGAGAGCGTCATAAATGTGAATAAATGGTACATTTTCATTCAAGTGCCATATTTGTTTCAATAGTCTTATTTTACTTTACTAAACGAGAAAAATATTAGAGTCGAAATTTTCCATAATCGTATTTTGTGTTAATGGTTAAAGGTACCTCCTACTAAAATCATTTATTTGAGTTAATATTAGTTAATCATGATTACGGGACAAAATAGTATGTGGTGGTCTGAATATTTGCCAGTCTCATATTCTTGAGGCTTAATTTATCCCATGAAATAAAGGAATGGCGGAAATGAAATAAAAAAATAGAAAAAAGAGCGTGAAATGAACGATATCTAGAGACTAGTTAGAGAAACCCGTATCCGTTTTGAAGTAAATTTTTTATGTTGAAACAGAAAATAAGATTATTTTCGGCTTCCAGCCTAAAAAAACGAAACCGTAATCAGATAAACTAAAGAATGCGCTTCTTTCAGTTCTCTTTGCTACCTTGCATATTAAATAGGGCAATGAAAGTGCATACGAACGCAAGTAAGACCCCGAAAAGAGCTAAACTTTGCTCTGTTTCTATTCGACTAACCAGGATTCAGTTTCAGCTGAAAGTTCTGTGGTCACAATCAGCCCAGCATGAAGAAATGGTGGTCGTTCTCATTTCAGCAAGCATATCGGTCTGAATTCTGAACGTCCAATTTTAAGCAAATGGCTGATATTTTGTTTGATGTGAGGCATAATTTCATAAGGGTTTATTCATTAACAATATTACCGTTAAGTCGGTTTATGATATGCATCCTTAGATCGTCAGTAAACCAAATAATCAGAATGTTAAAACTTATGCTCCCTAATATTGTGTATAGACAGCGCCGCATGAATAAGTTGCAAATGTCTGGATAAATGAACAAATGCATATGCATTGCTAGTAAATAGGATATATGTAATATTTTATTCGAGCTACAAATGTCCTTTAATATCTGATTCGCTCTACTTCTGAGGGGGAATTTTTTAGTTGATAATAATTTGGTCCTCTCTTGGGTTCGAACCACCGCCCAGCGGACAGAGACGAAATAAGGACGTCAGTGACGTTATCGACTAAAAAATTCCCCTTAGGTTTACATAGATGAAAATATGTCAATTCCGAGGTAGAGCGAATTAGATATTAAAGGACATTTGTAGCTCGAATATATGAATCAGTGTGATGTGATAATTATTTATATATGTAATATGTACATGTATATATATATATATATATATATATATATATATATCTATATATATCTTATATATATATATATATATATATATATATATCATTCCTTTGCCGACACCCGAAGTCGAGTGTCCACGTAATCCATTGCTTTGACCACCCGAGCAAACGCAGTTGGTGTCCTCTGTCCAGGACAGGTTTGACTCCATCTCAATCATTAAACATCATGGCCAACAAGCAATTTACCGAGAGGCACAAGGTACAGGACGTATTCTGCAGCTAGGCTATGTTGGGACTAGATCAAGGGACCGAAGCCTTTGACAAAATAGCTGAATTTAATGTCACAGTTACGGGAGCGTCGACATGCTGAGCTCTCTCTCTCTCTGTCATTCCCGGAGGATCTTGTTTAGTCTTCTGCTTCCAGTCACAAGGATTGTGTGGCTGCTCCTGCTGCTCCTCTCTCCTTTTCATTCTAGATGCTGCTGGTGCCCTTGTGCATTAATTACTTCCGACAACGAGGCCTCAGTTTAGCTCGATTTTCCTGCCTATTTGGTTTTTGTTGATAGGAATACGATTCAAGTAAGGTAATGCAGTTTTACCGGATTTTTACCGTAGGTGGTCCTCTTTGCTGGCAATAAATTATGAAATTTGTAGAAGTCCAAATCTCGATTTAGGAGTTTTTTTAAATGGTGTATAGTTCATCCTTTGTATAGATTTGAGGTTGCCGAACACTTATTTTTTTTACCATGCACATTAAAGGATGATGTGAAAGAAAGCCCGCTTCTATATTTCAACTTTCTTTAGATGTGTTTTTATCACTAATTATCAATTTCAGAGCATCTTCTGTTATAGAGCTTCTGGTCAAGTAATTTCTATCAACAAATAACTTTCGTCTCTTTTCTCGAGTTTAGATATATCCGTGAAAGCTTTCGTACTTCGATTGTCTTCTTTCAGTCTTGCATCAAGTTGAAAACATCAAAACATAATCATTTCTATAATGCTGATATGCTGAAATGATGGATGATTTATGTTAAATTCCTTTTCATTTCCATTAGAGATTAAAAGAATTTTTAAAAAGTTACAAATTGCTGTACGTAATTAAGTTCGCCAAAAAAAATCATGTTGTAAATTCCATCTCTAAAACTCTTGTATTCACTCTCGTGATTTTCTCCAGACGAATTCCAAATGATTCAATAAATCGTAGTTAAGAATAACTATACTGCAGATATCCATCTGCTACAGTAAGTGTACGATTTCAGAAAAGAAGAAAAAAAAAAGACACACGAGACGATTACGTTTCAAAGACTTGCTCTCCAAAGCAAATTACAAGGACCTCTGGCTGAGTTGGCTTTAAAACCCTGGCTACAAGAAAACGACAAGAAGTCACCAAACACCTGTTTATATCGTAAGACATTCCCTATGGAAAAAATACTCTTTATTTAACGAAACAATATCAGTGTGTAACCTTTCGCTACAAAAGAAATATGAACTCTTAAGAATCTGGCAAAAGTTATTCGAAACAAAATACTTTCAATCGTGCGCACGTAAAGCATGATATAAACCTATTAAAATACGCGTTAGATGCAGTTAAAGCGGATCGACTTGACTATATAAACAAAATATAGCCCAGGCAGACAACGTCAACATCGTGCAAG
>NC_061106.1:14442885-14480385 GCF_015104395.2 Macrobrachium nipponense
TAAGTGCCAAAATTTCAACCTTCGGTCAACTTTGACTCTACGAAATGGTCGAGAAACGCAATTGTAAGCTAAAATTCTTATATTATAGTAATATTCAATCATTTGCCTTCATTTTGCAACAAATTGGACGTCTCTAGCACAATATTTCGATTTATGGTGAATTTATGAAAAACCTTTTCCTTACGTTCGTGCGATAACTCTTCCGATAAATTTTTTCGTGCGATTGTCCTAATTTTGCACCCTTTTAAATTTGCCGTTACATAAAGTTTTTATATATGGAAATGTGCGAAATTTCATGCATACAACAAAAAACAACCCATGGTTGTAGCTTTTATCAGTTTCGAAATATTTTCATATAAATAACGTTAAGTGCAAAAATTTCAACTTTCGGTCAACTTTGACTCTACCGAATGGTCGAAAAACGCAATTGTAAGCTACAACTCTATATTCTAGTATATTCAATCATTTACCTTCATTTTGCAACGACTTGGAAGTCTCTAGCACAATATTTCGTTTTATGGTGAATTTATGAAAAAAAAAAAAAAACACATTTTCCTTACGTCCGCGCGGTAATTCTTCCGAAAAAATCAGATTTTTTTGTGCGATTGTCGAAATGTTTGCACCATTTAAAATTAGCTGTTACATAAAGTTTTATATATGAAAATGTGAGCAATTTCATGTAGAATACAACTAAAAATGATTGAAGGTTGTAGCTTTTCTCTTTTACATATAAATCACGATAAATAGAAAAAAAATCACGTCGGTCAAATTTGAATCTACCGAAATAGTTGAAAACGCAATTGTAAGCTAAAAATCTTACGACTTAGTAATATTCCGTCAATTCTCTTCATTTTGAAACAAATTTGAAGTCTCTAGAACAATATTGTGATTTATGGTGAATTTTTGAAAAATATATTTACCTTCACTCCGCGCGCCGATTCGCGGCCGCAAGTCTCCGAATACGTACATCGCATTATCCTAATATTTGCTCCTTTTCATATTAGCCGTTTTATAAAGTTTCATATATCAAAATGTCGCAAATCATGAAGAATACAATAAAAAATAAGTGAGGTTGTAGCTTTCCGTCTCCGAGTATGTGCATATAAAAAAATATATATATTAAAAATTTTGACATTCGGTCAAATTTAACTCGTCCGCGAAATGGTCAAAATCTGCAATTCTAATCTAAAACTCTTACAGTATCGTAATATTAAATCATTGTTTATTAATTTTGAAACAAAACTAAATTGGAAGTCTCTAGAACAATATTTAGAATTACGGTGAATTTTTGAAATAACATTTTTTTATTTTTTACGTCCGCGCGTTACGAATTCGTACTTCATTTTGTGATAATATTTTTCCATGTTGCTTTTATTGTTTTACTATGTAATTATATCAAAATGATTGCAATTTAGTGTCCAATACAACGAAAAAAAAAGTAACTCGTTATCTTTGACCGTTTTTTTGCACAGCGTGATTTGAATACAATTATCTATGAATTTTTTTTTTTTGTTTTTTTTTTTTTCGCTACCATATCTCGCATTATTTACATATGATAATGATATTCTTTTTCATTTCTGATGATTGCATACTAGACTTCAGGAAATGACAAAAAAGTGAGCCAAAAATGAACTCTTAATCTTTAAAACTAAGCGCACTGTAATTTTTTTTTGAAAAATTATTTTTTCTGCTTCCGCGCTCACTCCAAACCGGCGCCGGCATACAGGAGAGGTTTTGATTTTTAGGGCTTCGGCGTAGAGGGTTAAGTTACAATGAGACTTAAGTCAAACTCCCATTTATATAAATAACAACCCCGATAAATTACATCTCCCGATAAATTACATCTCTCGTCCAAAAAGAAATGCTATTTAAGCTCAATCCCCAATTACATCTCTCGTAGGAAAAGGAAGAAGAAGAAGAAAAAAAAGATAATCACAAGTAAACTTCCCCCATCACAAAATACATAATATACATATGCATAAGCCCCCCGCATTTTTCCCAAGAAATGCCCCATGAATAGCTACGGAATTTGCCAGAAAGCAAACTCTTACCCATGTGCTTTCATGAAATGCTATTGTCAACATTTCCAGATATTGCAAAAACTCTGAGCAATCACCACTAAAGAAAAAGGAACCAGCACAGCTCTTGTCACATCGCTTGTCAGCAGAAAAATCCACCTGCGGACACGTATGCTCGACTGCAGCATAAAAAATGTCTAGTCAGACACACAAGTTTGGAAAACTCATGATTCTATAGAAAAAAGGTCTAACTGACACGAAGTGAGCACATTTCACAAAATTAACTCCAGGATATGACTAATGTGTTTAAAAATTTGTCTTAAAGACGTATTCTCTCAACATGACACTGTCCAATTATATGCCTCCAAAAATAATACACTTGTGAACATGAAAAATGCACACATCTCCATAGGACTCGTAATGCAGTAATGCCACTCGCCTCTAAATAGTCACGAAACCAAAAAGAAAGAACTACAGAAATCTTCTCTTGGCTCGAGAAAAAAAACTCCATAACCACAAAAAAGGGTCACCTGCCCAAGATTAATTCCACCTACATACATAAATATGTGACACCATATTGATAAGAGCACTCCGGTGAAAAAAAAATATTTCCTCCATTTGGTTAATAACCACCCCCATAGCCACATGTTAATAAAAAAAATCACCACTCCAGGATTAAAGAATAATCACCTCTACTCGGCAAATAAAAATATTACCTCTATTTCCCATACTCCGTGGGAATAAAACAAGGCTCCAAAAAAATATATCTCCAAGAAGGAATATCAAAAAAGTGAAATCCTATCTCCAAAAAATGTGCACTCAAGCATCTAACTCACACACTCACAAATATTGCCCCATATATCTCCTCAAGATGTGTCTCCATTTGCAACAAAGATGGCTGCAAAATAATTGAACTAAACATAGCTCTCATCGCCATTGGCAAACATCAAAATTGCCAAAAATATATCTCCAATATATATTATATCTCAATTATAACTCCAAGATATATACCTCCAATTATATCTCCAAATAATATATCTCAATTCTCCAGGGAATAACTCAATGTTATAGTCAAAAACTATAAAAACTTTCTCCTTAGCATAATTGCTGAGGGCAAAAACTCGGCAAATGAAATTGTCTAGGAAATTCTAGAAAAAATCACCAATGTGCCACAACTCATTATAATAAAACTCCAAATTCACAGTGTCTAAGCAAAGACTTCTCCATATGCACTACGACATAGGCCACTAGAAACTTAGCCAAGTTTCCTATCTCTCACAAAGTTGTCACAAATACAACAAAGGTATTGTGCAAGAAAACTCACAATTTCTGGAACACAAATATCCAGAGAAAAAAAATGTAGTGCCATTACGTATGCATTCAAAAAAGTGCAAAAAATTCTACCCATAATATTTCTTTGCAGCATCAAATAGCTGAAACACAAACACGTTCCCGAACAATGACTCTAAGTCACGAACTGAGATATTTAAAAAACTATTCACACCAACTGGAGAGAAAAAATAAATTCAAATTCACCCATGATAAAAAAAAAACTTGTGTCAGCGATGGCTAACTTCCAAAAAAAGGAGAAAAAGAAAAATCAACGGCATTATTAACTATCTCCCCGTTGCTCACGTATATCAAGCAATTATCTTGCTGAACTCATAAAAAAAGAAAAAAACAAAACAAACAAAACTAATGTGTTGTTAGTTCCTCCCAAATTTAAAAAAGATCTCACCACCCTTGATAGCATTATAGTACCCACGTATTAGTATAAAAAAAATCAGTATCAGAAATATCACTATCAACAAAATCACCAACATTGCTATCAAAATCACCAGTATCAGTATAAAAATAAACATCACCAATGTTAATGCTTATCCATTCACCCAAAAAATTCCGCACAAAATTCACCAAGATTCAGCAAGATTCATCAAGATTCAGCAAAACTCATCACTCATGAATTACTGAAATATTCTTTAACCAAAGTCTATTCAATTCAAATAATTAACCCCGCAAGATTTCTCCCATAATTCTTCCATTGTAATAATTCTCCACAAATAATTATCTGTAATAATTGGCAAATCAAAATGTCCATATATCTCCAATATATTAATCTCAAATTATAACTCCAAAGATAATATACCTCCAATTATATCTCCAAATAATATATCTCAATTCTCATCAGGGAATAACTCAATGTTATGTCAAAAACTATAAAACTTTCTCCTTAGCATAATTGCTGAAAAAGGGCAAAAACTCGGCAAATCAAATTGTCTAGGAAATTCTAGAAAAAATCACCAATGTGCCACAACTCATTATAATAAAACTCCAAATTCACAGTGTCTAAGCAAAGACTTCTCCATATGCACTACGACATAGGCCACTAGAAACTTAGCCAAGTTTCCTATCTCTCACAAAGTTGTCACAAATACAACAAAGGTATTGTGCAAGAAAACTCACAATTTCTGGAACACAAATATCCAGAGAAAAAAATGTAGTGCCATTACGTATGCATTCAAAAAAGTGCAAAAAATTCTCCCATATATTTCTCTGCAGCATCAAATAGCTGAAACACAAACACGTTCCCGAACAATGACTCTAAGTCACGAACTGAGATATTAAAAAATATTCACACCAACTGGAGAGAAAAAATAAATTCAAATTCACCCATGATAAAAAAAAACTTGTGTCAGCGATGGCTAACTTCCAAAAAAGGAGAAAAGAAAAATCAACGGCATTATTAACTATCTCCCGTGGCTCACGTATGTCAAGCAATTATCTGCTGAACTCATAAAAAAAGAAAAAAAAAAAACAAAACTAATGTGTTGTTAGTTCCTCCCAAATTTAAAAAAGATCTCACCACCCTTGATAGCATTACAGCACCCACGTATTAGTATAAAAAAAAATCAGTATCAGAAATATCACTATCAGCAAAATCACCAAAATTGCTATCAAAATCACCAGTATCAGTATAAAAAAAACATCACCAATGTTAATGCTTATCCATTCACCCAAAAAATTCAGCACAAAATTCACCAAGATTCAGCAAGATTCATCAAGATTCAGCAAAACTCATCACTCATGAATTACTGAAATATTCTCCAAAGTCATAAAAATTCAACAAATAATTAACCCCAAGATTTCTCCCATAATTCATTGTAATAATTCTCCACAAATAATTATCTGTAATAATTATAAAATAATCTCCCATGAAATATCTCAAATCTCTCGTAAAACAAGTCTCCCGTAATGATAATTATACTTACGTAACCCTCCCGTGACACATCTCATACAATAATAATAATTATTAATAATAATAATAACTCTCCATAATAATAATTCTCTTGCAAAGATCTCAAGTAACGGTGTAATTCAAATAGCATACCCCATCGGGACCCTCTCGGTCCCCCCCATTTCCAGAACCCATAGTTCCGCCAGAACCGTCCATGCAGCCGGAATATTTCACTCACTTAACACAAATAAACTTTAGCAGAGCTCCCTCGGCATCTTGCCTTTCTTCTACGGACGTCTCTATCCAAATCCACCATAGGCTTGGGTAGGGGCAACATTAAGAATAGAAGAGGCGTACACGCACATACGAATGTACACTTCGACAACGCCTCATATTACTGGTCGCAACCATTTTCCCAAAGGCACTTTGAAAAGAGCCCATGAACTGACGTACATGACTTGCCTTTCTATGCAGTTTCATATCACGCCACCCACAGAAATCATTTATCAGCTTTTATCGGGTCATTGCTTCGGCTCTGTTCTCCACATTTCAAAAAGGTCACAATGAATATATTGCCAATATATCATTAATTATAACTCTAGGCCTTATATATATAAATATATATATATTATATATTTGTATATATGTATATATTTATAATAGTATATATATATATATATATATATATATATATAATACTATATATATATATATATATATATATATATCGTTTAATAATTTAAGCACATTCATTACAAAAGTTTCACTGCTTTCCGTACTCAATTAATCTGAAACTGGTTACCTGAAGTCAGTGCTACGGCTGCTGTTCTACACCGCTTTTACCTCAGTGGCTGAACATAGAAACAAACTTATTTAAGATAAAACTTTACCTCATAAAAATATTATTTTCAGGTTGAATAATCCTAGCTAATGATGAACTTTCAAAATTGTGAAATTGATTATTGTACAAAAATATAATTTCTGATTTTCTTATTATTTGATTATTCATTTATTTATTTATATAATTGTTATATTTTTTGCGTCCTTTCATTAATCTGCTAGAAACATATCTTAATCTTTTCTCTGAATTTACATTATCATAATGACAAGAAATTGTTTTTGTTTCATTATGTCTTTCCTCCAAGATATGCTTAAATATGAAGACATAATAATCGCCAATTATGATTATCTCTGTCAAGTCTGCTTTCGTCAGGGTTAAAAGACATCATTCTCATTTTAGAATTTGCTCTTAAGTAGCAAAAACGACTATATCTGAGCTATCCACCTTTGATTATAAAAAGCAGAGAGAAGACAGACGATACAAAGAAAACTAAGTGGAATAGGCGATTAGGTTTTACAAAGTGGCTTTCCCCAAGACAAATTACAGGGACCTCACGCTGCGTTATCCGAAAAGGTCAGACTTAAAGAGAACAGGCCCAAGTCACAGAACCGGGGGTTTGCAATCAGAGGCTGGTTTTCGAGGGTATACATTAAATAGAAACCTATATATATATATATATATATATATATATATATATATATATATATATATATATATATATATATATTGTAACAGATTTTGGGATCGCAACTTATGCTAATTTCAGAACATGATAAAATTGCTACGAGACAAGTGTCCATCTTGCTTGCTAATAAAGCTTCGAGTAAAAGTAACCAGGGCAATTTATGTAACACGGCCAATTTCACAGAATACTCAGCACATTCATACCTATACACACTAGGTGTCACAGAGAGCTATTGGTAACATTTTAGCGACAAATGGGATGGACCTGACAATTGGAAAAAAGCAACGAAAACAGGAAACCGAAGCAATTGATGTTTCTGTCAATAGTGAAGCCGAGTATTTTCTCAAGGAAACCCAGTCGCGTCTCTGGGATGTTTCTCTGCTTCATTCTCATTGAAACCAAGCTGCAGCCTCTCGCATCTTTTTGGCTCTAGTTCTTCGCCGAAATTTAGGTTACAGATAGCCTCATGTAATCATCCACCTATAAATGATCCAGCTGATGCAAAGCTATTGAACCAGTATGTTAGTCTGCTAATTTGTAAAATTCTCTCTCTCTCTCTCTCTCTCTCTCTCTCTCTCTCTCTCTCTCTCTCTCTCTCTCTCTCCCTTCTGCCCTTATTTGTCGACATATATTGCCTAAGTGTTTGTGTATGTTGGACTGTGATCAGTGGTAAAAGGAGCAGGTTGAGGCCATCGAAAGTGAACATAGTAATGACCTCTCTCTCTCTCTCTCTCTCTCTCTCTCTCTCTCTCTCTCTCTCTCTCTCTCTCTCTCTCTCTCTCTCCTTAAAAGTCTTGTCAGATATGAATTTTCAAGTGTCTCGACTCTTTGTGTGCCTTCTTATTATACAAGTTATATTTAGTAATTAATTATTAAATAGATATATATTTGGAGAATGCCTCTTGGTACTCGCTTTTTTTTTTGTAATAAAATTACGTTTTATGTACAATTCTGTTGGAAATAATGTCAGTAAGATATATGGTGATATTTCCTTTTCTGTCTTTTCCTTTTCATCATCAGGAAATGTAACCCGAATCCGATATTATTGTTTTTTATCATCGATGTTATTAACATTCGCCAATAATAAGACGAATGTCGTGATACCTTTTGAACTAAGAATCGTAATGATATTGTTCTTGTGAACAAAAAATGGGAAGCTATGACGCACTGACCTATTGAAATAGTTTCTCTGATCATTACAGACCGTCCCATTGTCCCTTACTTGAAATGATTAATCATAGTGCAGTAAGAGACAACAGCTTACTCATCTACCGCTATCCCCTGCATACGTATGTACATTCACGCTGAAATAAAAAAAAAAATAAATAAAAATTTGTGATAGTGAATGTTCCCACACCTGTCAGATGACCATAATGAAATTCGCCCCAATCTCCCACGCGCGGTTTATTGTACCATGGTCTCTTTCAAACACTGTTAGTAACCTCTCTCTCTCTCTCTCTCTCTCTCTCTCTCTCTCTCTCTCTCTCTCTCCTTCCTACAAAACAGGCGTTCTAGTGTCTATTTCAGAACACCTGTATCGTTTAAAATTGTTAATAGATTAACGGCAGTTCCCACAAATGATGATTTGTCTCCAGAAATATTAACAAAATTCCTTCATTTACTTTAAAGTTGTCCCATTTCATCATTATAACAATACAAACAAGTATATATACTTTGATGCACATGCGTATATATATTATATATATATACTATATATATATAATATATATATATATATATATAATATATATCATATATATATATATATACATACACTATATACACATACATAAATACACGCCATCGCCTACAGCGATCGGTTATTCAGAAACTCCGACCAAAAATAATATATAAAATGATACCCTCTAGTTTTTTATTCCCGATTCTCCAGTAAATATACGCATGAGTTTCAAATAATTCCTTTATAATACTATTTTTTATTTGACATTCCATCTGTCCAGTGCAACCATAAATTTCTTTAAGGTATGAGTAATCAATTTCAGATTTGTTTTCCTTTTAGAACATTCTTCCATATATAACTGATTCTTCTCTATATCCATGGTGTTTCTTCACAGCTAATTGTTTCATTCGATTTTTTATTTTTTTTTTGTTTTATGGTCCGCCATACACGAACAGACAAATATATATTTGCATTAGCTATACTCAATGGAAAATAGTTGTAGTATTATTTGTAAGGTTTTAAGGTATTTGCTGATTTCTGACTATTAAATTATAAGATAATGCTGAATTCCTCAGCTACTTTTAATTAATTTCTTGACTCCTTGGTTTTTGGTTATGCCTATTACAGCAACAGGTTTCTCTTAAATTAGTTGAGGCAAGATTTACAACATCACCTTTGGAGGAAAAGCGATAACACAATGAGAAAACTTGTAACACAGAACACGTTACATGATGTTAATACAGTATTAAACCCCTTTAGAGTCGGTGGGCATTAAAGACAAATTGTAGTCTTATCTAGAAAGAGTGACTGAATTTCAGCAGTTGTTATTATTATTATTATTATTATTATTATTATTATTATTATTATTATTATTATTATTATTATTATTATTATTATTATTATTATTATTGGCAATTTAATTGTCCACAAACTCATGTTCTCAGGAAAAATGATTCCAACTGGTTACGTTAGTTTTACATTTAATTATTATCATTAAGACCTTACTAATCAACAAGATGAATTAGTGAATCTTTCCACGGAAATATAGCAAAGAAAAAAATCACACCAAACACATCACAATGTACAGTGAGAAAATTCGACGAAGGAAGAAATGAGAGTTTTCGAAACCCTTTTGCCTCAGTGTAACAGTTATGTAATATAAGACAGTCCCAAGGGACACAGTTGCCTCCCGCGTCCCTTTCGGCCACTTTCGCCCGAGGAAACTTTTCATATCGAGCAATACTAACTTTTGCTCTCACGAAGTCCATTCACTTCCCACGACCGACCCCTCCTCCTAGATTATTGCCTTTATATGATCCCCGACTCCACAACACTTCGATGAAAGACCATCCCACTAATCTGGTGACGCAGCACATTAACTCCCCATTTTTTAAGACCTAGTATTTGTGAATGAGGTGAATTATGTTTTAAGAAATAATAGTGTATAGTATTTCAGACCATAATGTCATAGAATTAACCGTCCGTTCCAAAGCAAGTGAAAACAGAGATAAGCAAGAGATGAAAAAGTGGGAAGGATATGGAAGATATAATTTCTATAGTAAGAATATAAAATGGTCAGAAATAAATGAAGAATTAAACAAACATTGGGATGATATACTGGTAAATACAGGTATATTATATAAAATGTTAGAGGAAATAGTGGATAAGTATGTACCGAAGAAGAAAAGTAAACGTCAGTCATGCATACCAAGAGACAGAAGGATCTTGTTCCAGAAAATCAGAAAGTAGAAAAAAGGTCTTGCAAAAGAAGAGAATGCATGGAAAGTGGTGGAACTAAAATGTAAGACAGAAAATGCAGAATAAAAAGATTATACAATCAAAAGAATATGAAAAACGGGACCCAGAAGAAAAGACCCCAGAAAATATCAAGCAAAATCCCAAGCTATTGTACTCATATGCAAAAAAGATGGGTAAAAGAAGAGTAGAAATAGGCCCTCTAAGAAATGAAGGGAGATTAAAGAATGGAAAAAACGAAATATGCGACATATTAGCAGAAAGATATAAGAGAGAATTTACCCCTAGAATTGATAATGAAGATAATGATACAGAAATAAGAGAAGAAAATAGTGAATATTTATCGGACATAGATGTTAATGAAGCCGATATTGTGTAGGTTATTAATGAAATTAAAAATGGATCATCAGCTGGAACAGATGGCATCCCTGCCATTTTGTTAAAGAAAGTAGTTCATTCTATTGCAAAGGCACTCACAATATTATTAAGGCAAAGTGTAGATGCAGGCAAGATTGATGAGCATAAATTATTATACATTACCCCTACTTTCAAAAGTGGATCAAAACTAGAGGCAAGTAATTATAGGCCTGTGAGTCTAACATCACATATTATGAAAGTGTATGAGAGGGTAATGAAGAAAAATATTATGAAACATTTAATGAAAAATAATTTGTTTGATATAGGAAAACATGGTTTTGTACTTGGAAAAAGTACACAAACCCAACTGTTGTCCACCGTGAGAACACATATAAAAATATGATAAACGGAGAAGAAACAGATGTGGTTTACCTAGACTTTGCAAAAGCTTTTGATAAGGTAGGCCATAATATATTAGCAAAGAAAATCAGAAAACATAATAGTGGACAAAGTAGGAAGATGGATAAAAGAATTTTCACAAAACAGAAAACACAGTGATTGCAAATGATGAGAAATCGGATGAGGCTAAGGTAATATCCGGTGTGCCACAAGGTACGGTAGTTAGCTGCATTGCTATTTGTGATTTTGATAGCAGACATAGACAGCAATTTTAATGACTTGGTAGTGAGTAGTTTCACTAATGACAGAAGAATAAGTAGAGAAATTACTTGTGATGAAGATAGGAACTCGCTACAAAGAGACCTAAACAAAATATGGGCAGAAGTAAATAGGTGGTATTTAACTCTGATAAATTTGAATCAATAAATTATGGAGATTAAGAAGGAATGCTATATGCATATAAGGGACCTAATAACGAAACAATCACAAATAAGGAAGCAGTTAAAGACTGGTGTGATGTTGAATAGGAACATGTTATGCAATGATCAAATAGCAATACTAGTGGCAAAATGCAAAGCAAAAATGGAATGTTGTTATGGTACTTCAAAACAAGAAAAGCTGAACAGATGATTATGCTTTATAAAACGTATGCACGTAGTCCACTTGAATATTGTAATATGATATGGTACCCTCAGTACCAAAAGGATATTGCACAAACAGAGAGTGTACATAGGTCCTTTACAACAAAATAGAAGAAGTTAAGGATCTTGACTACTGGGAAAAAACTACAATTTTTTAAATTATATAGTCTAAAAAGGAGAAGAGAACGCTACATGATAATACAGGCATGGAAACAGAAAGAAGGAATTGCCGAAAATATCATGGAGCTAAAAATATCAGGAAGAGCAAGCAGAGGTAGATTAATACTGTCCAAAACTATACCAGCAAAAACGAAGGAAAGCACACAGGACATTAATCCACCGCGCACCAGCATCGACAATGCAGCGTCTATTCAATGCGTTGCCAGTTCATCTGAGGAACATGTAAGGAGTGAGCGTAGATGTGTTTAAAATAAGCTTGACAAATATCTAAGCTGCATCCCAGACCATCCAAGATTGGAAGATGCAAAATATGACGGAAGTTGCATTAGCAATTCTCTGGTAGACGCTAGAGGTGCCTCACACTGAGGGACCTGGGGAAACCCGAACGAGCTGTAAGGTCTCTCACCATATGGGGGGGAAGTGTCGTCAGTGTACCTCATTTGGTTCACTGTAAGCATTATTTAAGGGTCTTTGCAGCGTCTCTTCGGCCCCATGCTCCGTTCGTATTCACTTTCTTCCATCTGACTTTCCATCTTCTCCAGCAATTGTTTCCTAGTGGAACTACGAGATTTTCCTCTTGATACACGTTCCAAACCTTCTTGATGTCAGTTTTCCTTTCAGCGCTGAATGACCTTTAGCCCAAATCTCTCTCTCTCTCTCTCTCTCTCTCTCAAATCATCTTACTACAAAAAGCAGTAGTTAGTCTGTCTGTCTGTTGTCTGTAAGCATTTTTCACCGGTGCGGAATCCCACGTAAGTGCTTAACAGCTGACGGACCAATTTATTTGCATTAGGGGTTAAAGATGGGTGAAGGAGAGAGGGTCTCTCCCAACTCAGGGACTACCTAACTAACAAGACCAAGCCATTTTCAAATCGTTGCTGAATATAGTAAGATACGGGTGAAAATTACATCCGGGAAAACTACCGCTCGGTTGGTAGTTTACTGTAAACATTGAATTGTGAATTTTTACGTTCTGACAAGTAGGACAGGTACAACAATATAGGAAATGACAAGAAAGGGAAATGAAATGTTCGAGCGCTACCTCGGCAAAAAAAAAAAAAAAAAAAAAAAAAAAAAAAAACAAAAAAAAAAAAAAAAAAAAAAAAAAAAAAAAAAAAAACACCGGTGTTAGATAACTGTTACTTTAGAGTACAGTCACATCGTCTGGGGCCGTGGCACCTGCCTCGCCGCCCGGGAACCGGGCCCACTAACTAGTAATCTCTAATAATAATAAAGTCCTTGTTTTACTTCAATCGTTAGACTAAACATGTCATTTCGTATCAGGATGTGTGCATGTTTATTGTATCTATAGGGTTTCATTACATACATAAAGCAAACTGAAGAAATGATTTCAGACCTGTGTGTTAAGGAATTTAACAAGACTGCGTATTGTATATTTTCATGGACCTACTTTTTACTGAATCTAGGGGTTAAATGATTAAAATCACAAAATAACATTAATATAAAACTGATTCACTGATCCCATTTTTCCTTAAGAAAAAAAAAAGCTCATAGAATTATTTCACTAAATTTTGAAAGTATTTACAAAACTCATAAAGTTTTTAGGGCAGTGTGATGATCAAAACCATATTGAATGATCATGTAAGCAAAGTAATAAATCGTTGTTTTAACTGAGAAAAGAAATATCGAGAAATAATAACCGAATTATTTCACCTAAGTAGTTTGATTCTCCTGATACAGAGTCGGGATTATCTTTTGTAATGCAATCAAGTATAGGGCTTCATGAATAACAAAAAGTAAATTACATGGCTTCACAATTACTCTGAGTATTGCACAAGCTTCGTGATTGTGTTTAGCCTTCCAAATTTGGGAGTCAAATTAGTGGCATGATGGTATTTGGCCATGCTGTGTCAGAACGGTTTATTTATTACAGTAAACAGACCAGAGTTCGTTCCTCGTTTTCTAACAAATCTCAGAGATATTTAAGCCTGAAATTTATCCGAGGCGTCTATGGCACTTTTGCACAAAGAACTACTTAAGCCGCAAGTGCCTGTGATGGCACAATGCCAGCTCAGGAGAGCAACAGTAATAACATCATCCTTTGGCAACGAAATTTCTGTATGCTTAACCCGATTCAACTACTAGTTACCAATTTTGTCTCCTCATTATGGAACTGGGAACAAAAAGTTAAAAAAAGATTACCTACACATGAAGACAAATACAAATCATTAAATACAAAGATTATGAAACAGAATTAATTGAGATTGATTACATTTCTGTTGAATGGAACTTCATTTATATTCAGGACTTCCTGACAAAGGCGCGTAGGTTAGAGAGTGTGTTTATCAGTCACTGGAGAAACCATTAATCTGGCGAACGGTATGGTCATTTGCGTTCAGTAGCCTAGGTGCTGGACGTGAGAGTAAGCAACTAGTTTCATTAATTAATTCCCAACCCTCCATTGTATACCAGACGCTATTCACAGACGTTAACGAAGATGGGAAGAGGTGGTGTAGACGCAACAGCCAGATATCTGCGGAAGACGATACCACATGTGTGAGGTCTCTGTACCTCGAATGCAATATATTTCTTCTCTAGCCAGACTTGTGACTTTAATTTCAATTTTTTGCCTAAGATAAATAAAATTGTACCCAACGTGACCGTTGATAGGAATGATGATGAAAATATAGCAAATATTTCACGTTATTTTCTCGAATTTTTAAATTTACCAGTTCTGCTAAGCTGCGTGGTAGCGCGTTCCTTATAGGAAGGTATTACCTTTGACCGAATGCAAAAAGCTCATTGCAAAGAATGTTTTTTTTTTTCTGTTTTATGTAGTAGTCTGCTAATTAAATTTAGACGCTTATTTTCAGTCACGAAGTCAAGGAATGTTTTTTTTTTCTCTCCATTTTGATACCACATTATAGTATATTCAACTAAATTCAGATACATAACCCCAATTATGCTTCGAGCATTTAAGCTAACGACACATGTTTATGAGCCTTCAGCATTCACACATTATAAAGAGAAAGAAAGAAAAAACTTTAATGGAACTATCTTCTTGCATCAGAAAAACATATAACAGTCTTTGTTCCCCTGCCTACCATTAGTTGTGCAAACAAAGGAAATGATGCTGAGACCCAGAGTAGAATAGCAAATAAGAAAAATGCCAATTTTTCTCTCTTCTGTTACTCCCGAGCCGGTTCACATATCAAAAAACCTTCAAGAAAAGTAAGACGTCCTTCCTCATTTACGTGTCAACAATGAATGTCATATTCGCGAGTACTTTTCTTGTAGTAAAATCTTTACCGCGCTTACAGAATCAAATATAATGCAGTATTCGATATCCGCAATATCCACAATGACCTCAAGTGTTTCCATAGATTAACTTTGAACGGACATCGCTACACAGGAATTTGTCGACGATCTGAAATGGAATAACCGTTTATGTAGTGGCGTAGAGACTATTTATAATTAAGCATTCCATTTAATCCAGACACCAATTTCCCATTGAAGCGGTCCTTGCTCTCTCTCTCTCTCTCTCTCTCTCTCTCTCTCTCTCTCTCTCTTTCAAGCTAGCAAAGCTGATTCTCACACATGTTCAGAATAAGTGAATTAGAGTCCATTAATGCAATATTAAACAAGTGGGCCTAAAACAGTTCTTAAGCAGATTTCCACATAGCTAGATAAAAGCGATATTTTTTCAAACGTTCCCGACTGATCCATTTACATGAAATCCCTCCAAAAGTCAGCATTGAGGATTAGATCCCTAATTCCGAAGAGAAGTTCGGGCTTTTGCTTAACCACCATTGCATCCTCGAACAGCAGCGATGCGCTGCACAATACACGTTTCCTTTTCATGTTTCCGTTTCGCAAAAGGAAAGACAAAAATAGTGCGCCAATTTAGTGTTTGAGCTTTCAAGATCCATTTCCTATGCCGGTAAAATTCACCCGAAAGCTTTCAGGGGAAACCGAAGTATTTTCTCTATTCCAAGAAATGTTGAAATGAATTCTGATATGGACTGAATATTACATACGTTGCAAGCAGATTGCGTCAATTTCTGGTATGTGCTGAGCCCGCTTTTCATTTAAAGCACCACTAAATCTATGAGTATTTATGTGTGTGAGTGAACTAGCGTGTTCGTGTCCTATTGTGCATTAAGAAAAGGTCTTTTAAAAAAGTTTAAAATGAATAGGCGTATTGAACAAAAACCGAAAATATAAGATTTCCTGTGGTGTTGGCATACTGCAGTCAACCTTATGGCACTATAGTTTCTGTGATACTGTAAACGACCTTACAGCCCTCAATGAGTCCTTCAATCTCATTACTTGTGTGTATCTGTTCCCTTTTCCCGTGAGGACACGTGCTGTTTCTCATACTGAGTGGTAAGGCTATGCGGCTGAACGGTTAGAAATTTGCATGGCATTGTTTTCTTTGAAGCCGTCCTTATTTTATTTGATGATAAAATGATAGTCTTGTAAGTCCTCGTTATTGTTGGTGGTATATTTATAGATTTTCAAAATTTATCTCTGGATATTCTTTTCTACCATGCTCTATCGATATTCATTATTGGTTAACGGTAACAGTTTTCTTCAGATCTTTTCTAGATTTTTGTTAGTAAATTCCTGTCTAGTGCGATGAATAAGCACCTACTCGCGTATGTGAAGATGGCCGATTATTCTCGTTGAGAATTTAAATAAATTTCTTTATCTTTCAAAATTTTTAAATAAAATCCAAGAAAAGACTGCCGTTGACAATACGACGAACCTCTCAAGAAAGCTACAGCATGAGTCTTTAAGTCCTAATATGAGAAAAAACGGAAAAAGAAAGATAAGTTGTCCGAGAAAACTTTTGGTCAGAACTAAACGCCTCAAAGGACCTGCGGTAGTCCTGTGGGACTTTCCAACTACTTCCCCCGCTGCCCGAGGTTCTTCTTAGGAAGGAAACGTTTGATATCAAGCTGGACAAAAGGGTGACTATTGCCTTCAAAGAGACCTTTGCTCTCCTTCGAATGATACTAGACCCGGTACCACCGTTATTGCCAGCCGCTACCCAACCCACACCCAGTCCCACTCACCAACAACCTTGCCAAAATCGGGAATGGCTAGGATGCCTCTTCAACCACAAACCACTTTCTCCTCCTCAGTCCCGTCCACTTATCTTTTCTATTCCTGTCTGTGCGGATGTGATGTAACTTTTACTTAGGATAAAGTGGTTATTAGTAAACTATATATATATATATATATAATATATATATATATCTATATATATATATATATATATATATATATATATATATATATATAAAATATATATATATATTATATATATATACATATGTGTGAGTGTATGTATGTATGTAATGTATATTCTTCATACATACTGGCTGCAACTGAATGACAGCTGATAAATCTCTCTCTCTCTCCTCTCATTCTCTCACCTCAACTCCTCTCTCTCTCGTCTCTCTCTCTCTCTCCTCTCTCTCTCCTGTTAAGATAGTTACTTCAGTTACATTGCCCAGCATTATTCACATTTTATATTTCATCCTCTTTCATCCCCCATTCCTATTGGGTCCTTGAATTTGCACTTAAAGGGCATTAGGGTGTCACTATTCATCTCAGCTACCCTGAAAACTATGGCTTAGACACTAATATCTGTCAGTTTCGGTTATTTTTACATGTCACCCTTTCCCAACCCAACCACCATAAGTGCCAGTTATGTTTTACCCCCAGGTATTCTTTTCCAGATAGTAAGTTATATGTATACACTGAAATTAGGTATGATAAATTCTTAAAGTTTATTTATAAACTAATCTACGGAGAAAACCAGTTCCGTTTCAGGGAAGCCCTTTCTCCCTATGGTGCCCTTTGGTGCTAGTGATGATTAACCCTTACAGTGTTGATTTGTAGATAGTAAATCATATGTATGCAATTTTAGGTTGAAATTACTTGATGCATTTCAGAGTTATGCTGGCACATATACACACATACATACATGCATACATAAATGCATGCATTTATATATATATATATATATATATATATATATATATATATATATATATATATATATATATATATATATATATATATTATATATATATATATATATAGTTCATATGATATCACGCGTAAGATTTTATTTTTACCATTGCCAAGCATCCATATTTTGTTTTTATGGATATAGCAAACCTAGTCAGAAGCAAAGGAATTCAGAAATAGTATACTGCAATTTTTATTACGAATCCCTTAGTTAAAAACAAAGGCTGAACGTTATCCAGGTGTATTTTTTACCCTAACGCAATAATACTGAAAAAAGACGGCGGCAGTGCGGATACACTGCGTTTAGCAATACCACAAACAAACTGCAACTTGGATACTGAGCCTCAGCGCTGATTAAAAAGTCATGTAATTCCTGGAATACTGAAATGGAAAATAATAAGAATGAAAATAAGGTTATAATTCTGAGAGATAGCTCTCACTTACAGACTCCAAGGAAAGTTGAGAGAGAGAGAGAGAGAGAGCTTTTCTTGTTTACTCAGTATATTGGAATGGACAGGCACTTATGTTTTGTTATTTTGAAACAACCCAATCTTTTCTTAAAAGAATTTTTTCAGTCTTTAGAATGATGTTAAATGGCCGTATTTATTGGAAATGTTCAACATTTGTTATGAAACTAGTGAAATACTCTAAGTGGCCCACATTGTATATGTAGCAACCCAATCATTCTTATCATGAAATAGGTTTTAACAATGTTAGGATTTTTTCTTTCCAGGATGAGAGATTTTTATTTGCCTATTTCCAGTACGTGGAAAATCTATGCTTATTCTAATATTTCCTTAATATAGCCGACTAATGTTATCTTAGTGTCAAATCAGTACCAATGCTCTTTGTACAGACATGCTCATAAGTCATGCAAAATTATTCTTTTTGTATCGACCAAATCTCAGACTGACTGTAACAGTTGCCAAGTATTGTTAAACTTTCTTTTAGTACAAATGTCATACATATCGATATGTTCACGAACTCACAGGTAACGCTATGTTCTTTATGGGTCAATGAATATGATATCTTTTTTGCATTGGTATAATTCGCAATCTTTGTGACGTGAATTAATTCTTTTTTTACACTGCTTAAATCAAAGCACAGTGTGATAAGGTTGTCAGTCTCGTCAGTCCCAGCGCCCTTAACATGCTTCTCGAAGTCGTCATCGTTACTGCCTCTACAACTTTCTTTGAATTTTGGTGTTTTAGGCAATGTTCAAACTGCCTGCTTCTTGCAAAAGTGATTTATTGGCCTAAAAATAATATAAGGCCTCTGAGATGTAATCCCATGTACTAAAGGATTAATTTCCTTAGTTACCTGTTCTTTTAAATATAAAACATGCCAATGATTTAAATTATATCGAGACAGTAGCTGTTAATCCAAATATTTGTTAGTACTAAAACCAAGCCCTATGCAACATTACTTTTTTTAACCAAGGATGTTTTCTTGAAAATCATGCTGGCTATTGGTGTATTACTGAATCAGTCATGAGGTAACTTGAAGTGCAACACTATGGAGATAACTTAATATGCTTTCCAGCCAGAAATTGTTGATATAAAAATGTAAACGTCAAGTGTGATGTATTTTTAGCAAGTAACGAAAACCAACACATCTAGGACAAGGACCAAAATTTTGGCCCTAATAAAAGTATAACTGCATGGGCGAATATTTGCAAGTAAACCCTAATTTTGGAAGTGGTTAAGAAATATATAAATAATTTAATTGTTTTCATGAAAATCGGAATAAAAATATAGAATTAATATTTTCAAGATGATTTCATAGTCTCTATTCATAGTAAAGTTGGGGTTCATGTTGGCACCACTCGAATGGTTGCATCAACAGGCCTTGCACATACTGATAACAGTGGAAACATTGTAGCTACAGTAATTCTTTTAGTTATTGATTCCTATGTTTTTCAACTTTAAAGTATAAAAACAGTCAAGTAGAACTATTTAAAATATTATGTTTGCAATGCAAGCAATATTAATGTAAAGAAAAACTGTTTTTTCAACTTTGTTTCATTATTTTAACAATTGAAACTAGGTTTGATGAAGACATTTCTTTGTTGAACGCAATGGTGATGGGTGAAAGAAAGTTTGAGAATGTTCCTTAACTATCTTCTAAAATTTGGTTATAGTTGATATTTTCCTAGATTTGAAATATTTGATAGACTTTACTCTTATGAAACATACTTTGTCCTTATTTTATGAAATAAATGTGTTTTCGCATTCAAATAAGATATAGATATGGAGCATGTTAGGTTGCCAGTTCGTGAATTTTATACGGACTCCTATGCAGTCATGTAGTATCACTTCTGAGCATGGCTGTACTGCAAGATTAATTATTTTTAAAGATCTCCTCAGTTCTAGATCAATTACTTTACTGCATTTCAATTTGCAGCGAAATAGAGTGTTCTGAAGTATTGTCCGTTGCAATATTTTTCTAGTCAATCCATGTACCATTAAAAGCTTTTGTTACCTGATTCGTAATGCTTTGTAGTATACACTCTTAGAACACCTCTAATATCAAAGGTTGCAAGAGAACGAGTGATATTTCAGGCGCATTTCCTTGAGAAATTTTATCGTACTTCATGGCATAAAGTAATTCAATCTTTATTTTTGATTTTGTAACAAAAGAAAATTGTTTGTCCGCATGTTTAAGGGTAAATTTCCCTTTCACAAACAAAGACTTTTCTTATGGAAGGAAAGCAACTGTTATATTATGATGGTCTAGTTTTGTCGGTTGTTTCACATTTTGTTGTTTATTAATATCTGATATATTTTTTGCACCGATTTCAGACTGAAAGTTGATTGGGGAGAGCCTGTTGAATTTATGATGCAATTCATTATTCTGTTATTAGTAAAACCCGATGTAGGATTGGAAAAATGTATCTTTTTCTTCCTAGACAGGCTAGACTATAACAAAAAAGTATAAAATCCTGAAATGAATCGCTGTGGCATGAGAGAAATACCATATAAGGAGTAAAAATACTGAATTTTGAACGGAGCGAATATTAAAGGAAAGTAAAACTAAATTGAACTGTTGGTACATGCAAGAAAAGCAATATTCTAGGGAATGGCTGGAACGCTGTAACGAAGCAGCAGTGGGTCTCAGATACGACGCGTTCGCGCGCAGATAGAAAAGGAATTTGTGTAAAGAGAAGGTCGGTCCCATTTGATAAACCCTAGCTGCGGTAGCATTAGTAAAAGAGAAAGTGTCGTTTATAATATCTCTCTCTCTCTCTCTCTCTCCTCTCTCTCTCTCATGTGAACGCAGAGTTATGAATGCTAACAGGAGAGTTCGGAGTTCACACGCTTTCACTAACAATTTTTGGTGTTGATGGTTGGTTGGTATAAGTTTGTTCAATCTTCTGCCAGAACTGGCCTCCCGATAAGGGCATCACATAGATATAGTTAAGAGTTAAAGCGAACAAGAAGTTTAATGTGGACCCCTGAATTCGGTTTAAATCATTCAAGATGATGTTGGAATAGGTATAGGTAGAGCGTTGTCGATATACCAAGTAGTTTGGACTGGCGGAGAGAGAGAGAGAGAGAGAGAGAGAGAGAGAGAGAGAGAGAGAGAGAGAGAGAGAGAGAGAGAGAGGTCCCCCAAAAGGTACATTCCTCTCACTCCGAAATTCTGACCACTCGATGTCAATTTTCCATAAAATGAGTTTTTATTTTATTTATTTATTTATTTATTTATCTTATTGCGTAATCATACTTGCTAACCGACTAACAGACAAACAAAATGCAATACGAAATAAAAACATAACTTTCGATGAAAAGCTATAATTATTATTCCACGAGCCTTCACATTAGTAAGCAACCGTCTTCAGTAAGTAGGTGAATTTAGGTAAGCCTATAGATGAACTTTCATTCCCAAGTAACAGTTATCAGTTTTATACATGATAAATTGCGTACTTGTGTAATCTCTCTCTCTCTCTCTCTCTCTCTTCTCTCATCCTCTCTCTCATCTCTCTCTCTCTCTCTATATATATATATATATTTATATATATATATATAATATATATTATAAATTATATAGATAGATAGATATAATATATTATATATATATAAATATATGTTTGTGTGTTTGTGTGTATGTATGTATGTATATAATATATATGTAATATGTATACCAACACACACGCACACTCTCTCATTTCTGAAATGAAGTAGGTAAACGGTCAACTTATCCCGGTTAAGAAAAAAAAAAAATCCTATCTTTTTAGAGTCTATCCTCTATGTATTTCCAGTCTTCTTGCTTGCCAAAGTGATAGCAAATCGATCCTGAGGAGAGAAGGAAGAAAGAGATATGGCCTCGAATAAATGGGAGAGAGTCGAGCTGATAGATTGCGCTGCTGATCGATCCTCCGGGAACGAGGTGGGATATTAGAACGATAAAGTTGAGATTTGGTTCGTTGTCGCGAGTAAAGCCTTGAGCTTTTCTAAGGCATCACTGGTGGGAAATTTCTGAGGACCTAATATAGTATTTTCCTAAAGCCCTCCTTGGTGCAATAATTTGTTTCCCGAAGGTTTCCAGAAATGCGTAAAAAGTTAATACGAAGAGATATATGAAAGATTATAAAAACCAATGTGTGATCCGACCTCCAGCTTACTCGCGGTGCGTGCTAAAATCTAGAGTTAGATGGAGCACTGTTTCACCAATGAAAATTAAAATAAATACGCTATATTTTATCAGAAATAATTTTTCTGTATTGTATAAAATGTACATTAATTATTTTTTACATTGTCATAGTAGTAAATAAATCATAGATATCCAATCCTACAATACCTGTATCTTTAACAGACGTTTCATACCTCCCCCCCTTCCCAACAATAACAACAACAACAGCCTGAAAGTAGTTTGTAGGCTTACTCCCCGAATAAGCAAAATAACAATCTCATTGCACAGGGTGATGGTGTTCTACCATGGAGAAGGGTTGAGGCTTCTGAACTTTCTCCTTACTTTCATTTTCCTCATTTCTACTATCCTTCATCTATCATGTCATTTTCTTCCCATTATTTTCGCTTCTTCCACTTGCCTTGGCTACTGAAGGGCATTTGGTTTGTCGTCCCATCTATATCCCCATTAAAATAATCAGGACAGATTTCACCCTTCCAGAAGAAAAGCCATTCTCAGTTTATTGCAATAGTTTTTGCTTACTCGGGGAGTAAGCCTGCAAACTACTTTGTTGTTGTTGTTCTTGTTGTTGCTGTTATTCTTCTTCTTCTTCTTGGGGGGGGTGTAGGAAAGGTCTATGGAGGAGCCTAGAAAGGTCGGAAAAGGGTGTTTCGCGTTGAGTTAAAGGTACAGGAATTTTAGGATAAGATATTTATGATTTATTCATTAGAATGAAACTTTAAAAAATAAATAATGTGCATGTACAGTACAGAACAATTATTTGTAATAAAGTATAGCGTATTTATTTTAATTTTCGTTGGTGAAACTACGATGTATTTGACCGTGGATTATAGTACTTTTTATTTCTCTTCCTGCTGGTTATTTCCTTGTAAGTGGAAATAAACAGTGGAGAATTAGGCAGGGGCTTACTATGAAAAGTGGCATTTAATTGTGTTCTCCGAAAGCCACCGTCCTTCTCTTTCTTCTCATAAACAGTCATTTTAGAATTTACATATCCCAGTGTTTCCACGAGTCCTAATATTAATTTTCTATTTGGCGGTCCAGCGATACATTTATTGGATGAATTCTCCTTGGAATTGTACTGGATGAATTCTCCTTGGAATTGTACTGAGTCAAGTCATTTTAAGCGTCTCAGTGGCGTAGTTGGTTTGGTGTTTGCTTCTCACCCCGGTGGTCGCGGGTTCGATTCTCAGCCATTCCATTGAGGAGTGAGAGATGTGTATTTCTGGTGACAGAGGTTCACTCTCGACGTGGTTCGGAAGTCACGTAAAGCCGTTGGTCCCGTTGCTGAATAACCACTGGTTCCATGCAACGTAAAAGCGCCATACAAACAATCAAGTAATTTTAGTTTAATGTAAAGGGTAATAAACAGAAAGGAATAATCATAAAGTAGAAGTTGAGTCACACTAGATGCAGGCATTTTTATTTCCCATGAATCACTGCTTCTGCTTTGAAATTCTTTTGTCAAAACTTAAAAAACGTAAATAAAATTACGGTTTTGACTCTCAGTATTGGCCAGCATAAAGACCCGCTGTTCCCGATTACAAAAGATTCATTAATTTTTTTCTCGTAGACAGACGACACTAATTATCTACTATTGTCGAGAGGAAAAGTATTTCGTATATTTAACTGGATCATTGTTGTATATCCTTTTTTGACATATGCAATAAGTCAGAAACCAGCTAATGATGATGGATTTTATTTTTTGAGACAAACATTTCCACCCGCAATTTGTCACCACATTACAACAGGACCACGATGAACTAATGAGACTGGCTATCGTGTTGGTGATTGAAGTTTCCAGTGTTCCAGATATAACTTTCCATTGTTTGAATCTTTTTTTAGCTTTTTCATTCGGGCTTCCTAATCGTCTTGGAAAATGATTCGGATTTTGTGGTCATGAATATGTCTCTGTTAGTGATTTAATCCCACTGTTGGTTGAATTTCTCTTGATGTTCTTGAAAATGAACACGGAATGTTGGGCTGGTTTACCTGTATTCCCTTTTCAGTTTTGACGTTACTCTTATCAGCGTATCTGTGACGGATATTGGTGTGAAAAAACATATCAGACCTCATTTCTCAGTTATTTGTAAAATTTATTGTAATTTCATTCTTATTCTTTTTTGCTCATTTCTTTCCTAACCGTTTCTTCGTAATAACGTCTTATTATATTGGAATGGAAATTCCCGTTTATGTCAATTATTCCTAAATTTACAACAATTTATAACTCGTCATCATAATTTGGTAGCGGAAAGGTTTTGTAGTTAATATTTCCCTAGTTTATAAGGCTAATATCCCCGTCAAGATAAACTTGTTTTGAAATATGTAGTTATAAGTTCATTACATTAATTATCTGTTTCATATACTCCTTTATCTGTTTCCATTGCTTTTTTTCTGTATGTTTTTCTTTTGTTCGAGCAAGCTTTTAGCCAAGTGGCTTTATTTATACGTGATTCCGTTCACTATAGTCATCATAGATTCAAAATTATTTTCTTTCTCGGTAACCACTGTGGAGTTCTTTATCTTGAAATAGAAAGTGCCAAGAAGAACGCATAGATTACAGTTGTAATAAAAGTTTTATTCCTACCCAAAGATTTATGCTCGTTAACATATAATACATGCATTTAAAACATTATTTTCATTATAGAAATCGGTAATTATTGACGTGGAATGAATTAGGTAAAGTATTCATTCCTTTATTGTGTTAATTGTGAGTGGTTAAAATGAAACATATGACAGAGAAATTAATGGTTAATAATGCAGCAATATTAGTCTTTTAATTGTTATTCCATTAATAGTTTTGAGATAGTAATCTGTCGTTAATACCATAAGGAAGAGATACGTACTAATGTCATCAATTACAGTAATTCTGTCGTTAATACCATAAGGAAGAGATACGTACTAATGTCATCAATTACAGCAATTCTGTCGTTAATACCATAAGGAAGAGATACGTACTAATGTCATCAATTACAGTAATTTCTGGGGTCGTTAATACCATAAAGGAACCATAACGTACTAATGTCACAATTTACATTATTTTTGTCGTTAATACCATAAGGAAGAGATACGTACTGATGTCATCAATTACGTTCATGGTTTTTGTTACTATTGTAGGATGCATACATTCCTACTGTCTTAAACATCACGATGTCCTAATTTTTCGGCTCTCATGCGTTTTTCGCCAGGTATTTTAGTTAATGATTGCAAAGCTCATAATGGAGAGAATTCATAATCCAGTTTAATAGCCAAACTTAATGGCCTCTTTAGAAGAGAAATGCGTTTTCATACCAGAGGAAAAATTTACATGGATAACCTCTTATGACGCTATAAACTTCTTTCTCTTCATACCTTGGCAAGGGAATTAGATCTTTCTAAACGTTTGCAGTAGAATAACTGGAATTTGAAAGCGGGGCCGCGTTTGAGTTTGTGTATATATGAATGAGAGAGAGAGAGAGAGAGAGAGAGAGAGAGAGAGAGAGAGAGAGAGAGAGAGAGATTTACATTTTATATATGGCTTGTCAGATAATCCGCTCCATGCCATTCATCGAGCCTGCAATATTGTTTTTCCTTGCAATACTTCTGAATTACTTATTTTTTGCGATCAAGCAAAACACATCAACGCCGTACGCCTTGTAATGTTTGCAAACAAAGTTTATGTGCTTGTTACACGTTTGCCGTGTTAGTTATAAAGTAACGTCAGCTTGTAATTTTTAGTAATTTATTTATTCGTTACTAATTTGTTTCTTAGTTTGACGCTAATGAAATCATGTGGGAAAAAAATTGAAATCCCCGAAGCAAAAAGGACAGATTCTTTCCTTCTTCCACCTTTCATCTCGAGCGTATCGAATATCAATGAGAAATAAGTGATGTCTTGAGTGTGATCCCCTCAGAAGCATAAATCGATTACACATCAAAGGTCCGGTTACTAAAAGGTGAAAACAAACGGAGATATCCTTCGCAAACACTCCTGCCGAATAGGTCTCATCGGCAAAATGAAAAACAAGGTTTTTTTTTTTTCATCTCATAAAAGGAGAGTCGATACAAAGAAAGTCTGGTAGAAAAGGACACGCGGAATGGGATTAAAAAACCCGCCTCTTTATCGTCGTCCCGGAAAAGAAAAGCAAAATCTCTGTTATGTTCGGAAAAGTTACAATAATCGAATCTTTTATTTCTGGATTTTTTTTCCTTCCATGAAAGATTTAAGGGAAGCTTTGAAGCCTTGGCGTGGTCATGAAAAAAATATATATTACTTTGTTGATTCGCGAATTGAAACAGACCAAACGGGTAAGGCATGATAGTAGCGAATCTCTCTCTCTCTCTCTCTCTCTCTCCGCTCTCGGGCTCTCATTCTCTCTATCTCTCCTCTCCACACACACACTATAAAGTCTACCTCTAGTACCTCAGACGTCGAAGAGAAATCATTTAATTCCCAATGGTATAACAGATATATTGCAAAAATAAAGTCTCCTGAAGATCACTTTAAGTTTTGAAATTAATGTGCATTGTTAAGCATCTTTATTATACCCTTGTCAGTTTTAAGAAGGACATAAAAGTGGTAAAAAACAAGTGATGTTTCTCGTTTTATCGATTGTCAGTCATGTATTTAAATTATCGAAATTGATGAAAGAAAAATTAACAAATTACAAAAGATTAGCCATTCCTCATCCTTTCTAATCCGATGATCATTGGCATGCTAATGAGGCGTTATTAACATTATCAAGCGACGGAATCATTAGCCAGCTTCGTTGCACTTTGATCAAACTTTTTCTTCGTGCAAATGTTTAAATGGTTCTTCCGTGTAAATGCACGTATGTAAATCTTTGTACGTAAATACTGGTGTGTAAATACACCGAGTGAAATGAAAAGTACATGGAAATACTAATACTAATCTTTGTTCTCTGCTAATAGATAGACAAACAGGTAGGCGGATAATCAAGGGGACTTGAAATTTAGGTAAATGCCGGAAGTATTTCGGAGCAAGTCATACACCGCAGAGTAAAGAATATCTTGAAGAATATATCTATTAATATAGGAAGTTATTTTCTAAGAAAAGCATCCTTTTTTTAAGTTACATTCTTAGTGATTCATGTCGGAGGAATGGTCAATGTGACTTGTTGTATAAAACTCATTGTTTTTGTTTTGAACATTAAAATTTTGCATTTCTAAAAAAATCCCAAGAAGTTGTGCAAAAGAAAAAATCGATATTTTAACATTTATGTTTTCATAAAGAAAAATTACTTCTGATAATGATATCATGTCCATATTAATGATCCCTGTTTACATATTCATTCAAATTTGGAATGTCATAAGATTGACAAGTGGAAAAGAAACGCTAAAATCAGCCATCATGATTTCGAAAAGGGGAAAATGACTTCTGGTGAAAATATGCCTTATGACGCACTCCGACTTTTGATATTAACATTACACAGAGATGCGAAGGAAACGGGGAAAGAATACAAAAGTAGTCTTTGGGAATTTTGACAACGAACACATTTCAATGTCTTTGCATCAATGCTGAACGTTTATTTCCCACTTAGGCTGTAGGCTGCGCTCGCAGTCTCCCTAGACCTTCAGCGTCTGGGATGTACGTAATCAATTTAGGCCTAGTGGTAAGGCCTAACAAGATTAGAGAACATTATTCTTCGAGCAGTTGCCCTTTTCAGGAAGTAATAGCATGATCTCGCAGGAAAGCCTACTTTCAAAAGGTAAAAAAAAAGTAATATCACATTCCAAACACAGAGGGAGTGTGAAGAGTTAAATAGGTTCCTATTTATAATTCACATTTTTGGCTAGAAAATGCCTTCTCTGTTACCATCTGCAAAATCAGTCATTAAAGAATGGCTGTGCCTCATCGAGCAGACAGCAACTTAGATTAAAACTAGCAGATGAAACATATAAAAGGTTTTTCATAACACTACTCTTCAGAGCAAATAGAAAATATCCTGGGCAAAGTATGAAAATCGTATGCACTTCCATGGTATTATAATATCTAGCAAAAACAATGCCGACCGCGACAAGAGTGATTATCTACTGCGTTCGAGTACGCTTCGGATGAGAAATCATTTCGAGAGATTATCCCTGACATAACCGACGGAGTTTTAATTATGCTGTGATGATACCGTGGGTACGATTTACAAATACACCAAAATGATTTGCAGTCTATATATATATATATATATTATATAAGATATATATATATGTATATATATACTATATATATATATATATATATATATATATATATATATATATATATATATATATATATATATATATATATATACTATATAATATATATATATATATATGATATATATATATATTATATATATATATATTATATTATATATATCTATGTATATATACAATATATTATAATATATATATATAATAATATATATATTATTAATCATATTTTATATATAATATAATATATAATACATACATACATATATAAACTATATATATATATATATATATACTATATATTATATATATATTATATATGTAATATATACATAAAACATTCAGGAGTCCCAGGAAGGCAGCTGTCTAAGAAGCATGCTTTATTTATATGAGAAACGTTTCATGTTGCTTCAACACATCATCAGTCTGCAATAATTAAAATTTTTACTTAATAAATTACAAGTTAAAAGTACAAATTATTACCAAAAAAAATTAGCTAAAAATAATTTAAAACTCAAAAATAAAAACAAAACATGAGTAAGTGAGAAAGGCTACCTATTCAAGGTAAGAAAAAAAGTCAAGTGACCACAACAGTTCGTACATGCCCAGACAACACTTAAGCCAGAGAGAGAGGAGACGAAGAAACATTAGAGTTTAAGCCTGGAGAGAGGTGCTTGATAAATAAAGAATCAAGGGTCGTTAAGTAGGCTGTTTGTTTAGTAGTGCCTATTATTGAAAAATGCTTTTTTTCCACATTAATTTTGCATTTTGATGCATGAGTCCTTGGATAGGTAGCCTTTCTCACTTACTCATGTTTTGTTTTTATTTTTGAGTTTTAAATTATTTTAGCTAATTTTTTATTGGTAATAATTTGTCCTTTTAATTTGTAATTTATTAAGTAAAAATTTTAATTATTGCAGACTGATGATGTGTTGAAGCAACATGAAACGTTTCTCATATAAATAAAGCATGCTTCTTAGACTGCTGCCTTCCTGGGACTCCTGAATGTTTTATCAACGATTTTCCTGATGTATTTATATCGAATGTACGTATGAATAATGTATATAATGTGTTTATGTATGTATGTACGTATTGTTAGTGGGTCTGTGCGTGAGTCTTAACTCCTAAGTGATTACTCTTTTTCCTTTTTTTATGTTCATTTATACATTTGCCTCTGTGGAGAGAATTAGGTTTTTCACGGTCTTTTGTGTTTCGAACTAATAACGCAAATGTTTTGGCATAGAAAGCAACAACAACAAAAAAACACCCTTTTGTTGTCTAAACTAAGGAAATTACGAATCAACAACATATACACTGCACCAGGTGCGTGAAAACAAGGTCAAATTATCATTATATACTATTTATTGAAGAAATAGGACATATAGAAAAATAACTGAGTTATAAATGTTTCTTCCTTTGATTTCTCTGGTAAGTGAGACACATTTTACCACTAATCAGTATAAAAGAAAATATATTCTTCAGGAAGTTGAGTCTATTTCTTGCTCGTAACGTGATCGGAAAAATTACTTTTTTTTTTTTCACTCGTGGCACTACATACAAGCAAGTTTCCCTGCTTGTTATTCTCAGGAAAAATTAATATTTTCTTCCTCGATGCACCTCTGAAAGATCCAGGCTATCCCGTCCGTCACGCCTCGCAAAAACTCGCAGGTTTTTTAACTGGGATGCTCTTGGGATGATTGATGCTCTCAGAATTGTGATGTATTTGGAAAGGTCAGAGATCTCTTGCCCTAGTGACCTGGAAATGATTAACGTTCTGATATTTACTATAGTCTTTCTTGTTGTATATCTTGCTCCCAGATCAACGACTGGCGTTCTCTCCCAGCTCAGTTTTCTTCCTTCCTCCTTGCTTTGAACTCTCTCCTCTGTCCCTCCTCCCTCCCTTTCTCCCTCCCTCCCTCTCTCATCGCTGTTTCTCCCCTCTTGGATCCCCTAACTCAATTAGTTTAACTTTCGATAGAGCTGTGGGCGGACATGAGGAGTAGTTATTAATAAGTGTCCCTGAATTATAGTTGTATTGGCTCTCTCTCTCTCTCTCTCTCTCTCTCTCTCTCTCTCTCTCTCTCTCCAAAAGATGTATAGTTGTCGGTATATATCCTACAATACATATCACTTCAACATTGCCATGACAGGCACAATATCATTGAATTTTGGAATACTGAGAGAGAGAGAGAGAGAGAGAGAGAGAGAGAGAGAGAGAGAGAGAATAACTTAGAACTACTATTTCCAAAATATCGCATATACGTATACCTTCGCACAAGGGCTATCCCTGCCTATCAAACAAATTTCACCGTATGTACAGAATTCCCTCTCTATTTGGCCACGATAGCGTCGTATCCGCGAGATGGCCTGGAGTCATTTTCAGAACCATTGCTGCTTCGCTACAGCATTCCGGCCATTCCCTAGAATATTGCTTTCCTTTCATGTACCAGCAGTTCAATTTAGTTTTGCTTCCCTTTTATATTCCCGCCGTTCAAAATTCAGTATTTTTCCTCTTTTATGTTGGTTCTCTTTTATATCACAACTGTTCATTTTCAGGGGGTCTCTTCTCTGTTTCCACCAGCCAGGCCAATCTAAAGGTACAGTTTTGTTTTCCTTTGGAGTTTTACCTGAGGTCTTCGTAGACTGAGCATCCCTCAAAACCTGCAGGTTCCGGGATGTTCGTCTTCGTACGAGACCAGGAAGTGAGTTCTGATAAGATTAAGGGGAAAAATCGTCTTAAGAATATTGTTTTCATTTAATAATTATTTATTTTCTCGATGAAAACAATCATTTAGAGCATATCAAAAATTGTTGATAATGTTTCTGGTTTTCATATACGGTTTTTTAAGTTGTGAAAATAAACCTGAAAAGAAACATAAGGATCTCTCTCTCTCTCTCTCTCTCTCTCTCTCTCTCTCTCTCTCTCTCTCTCTCTCTCTCTGAATTCCCCTCGATTCTGATACGTTGAATTTCTCTCCAGACAACTATCGGTTCTCAGGAAAGCTCCTGTAATAAAGGAGAAAGTTCTCCATTTCTGAGAATTTTTCTCTGTTACATGTTTTGGGCAAATACTCCACCTAAAAAGAAAATTCATAGACGAATATCGAATTATTCTTACAGTTCTAAAGTAGCGACAAAGAAAAATTATCAAAAGTGGAGAACTTTCTCCTTTCTTTCAGGAGCTTTCCTGAAAAGAAAAAAAAATGGCATTCTTTTTCCTTAGACGAGGACAGTAGGTATCTCCAAAACTTGGCCTTTTCGCTTTTTCGGGGACTAAGCCTACAAACTACTTTGCTGTTGTTATTGTTGCTGTTGTTCTAGTGTGGAGGGGGGGGGGGGAGGGTAGGAAAGCCCTATGGGAAAGCCTAAAAAGAACTGAAAAAGGTGTTTTGTGTTGAGTTAAAGATACGGGAATTTTAGGATAGGATAATTATGATTTATTTATTAGAATAAAAGTTTAAAAGAAAGTGCATGTTACACAGTACAGAAAAGTTATTTCTAATAACATATAGTTTATTTCCGTTGGTGAAACAACTCTTTATTTGACCTTAGATTTTAGCACGTTTGAATTCACGTTAAGTTAGAAAAATAATGTTTACAACTTATACGTAAGGGGAAAATCTTGCACGCGTCGTGAGTAAGCTGGAGATCGGATCACGCCTTTTTCAAAGCCACCGCTATAACGTTTAAGCTAGAGTCAACAAACAAAGATTGATAAGTCAATGAAAAAATCAAATTACATAACACACAAAACGTAATGCGTTAGATTTATGTGAAAAATGTATAAATTTGTAAGTAATTTTTCTTAACATTATCATAAACTGTCATTGACAGTTTACTGCTAAAATATTGACAAACGAAGCAAAGCATAGAGATATAAGTTGTAAAGATCTTAATGTTTAAAACGCATAGAAAGATATATACTGAAGCTATACACATATTCTCTCTCTCTCTCTCTCTCTCTCTCTCTCTCTCTCTCTCTCCTCATCCTCCCTCCCTCCACTTTCTACCCTTATTTGTCGACATTAATTTCCTAAGTGTTTGTGTATTTTGGACTGTGATCGGTAGTAAAGAAGCAGGTTGAGCCCATCAAAAGTGAACATAGTAATGATTCTCTCTCTCTCTCTCTCTCTCTCTCTCTCTCTCTCTCTCTCTCTAACACCATTGTCTGTGAAACCATTATTACAATCATTCATGTAGAGACGTAATAAGGACAGTAATCTTTCTTAATAAAGCTTTAAAATTTCTCATCTCTTTTTTTAACAGCAAAGGAGTCAAATGTGAAGAGATTATTAATTTTTCTAATCACATATGATTGCATGTATACTTATAAATAAACCTGTGATTAACGACAAACGTTATTATAAAAATGAAAGTATTAAAAATGTGATTAAGCTTTCGTATCATTTCAGTATTAATGAAACTCTGTAGTTAATATGTTTATGTAAGAATCTTCTCTCCTCCATATTTTTTATCTTGTCCACTTACTTCTCATCCCATCTTAACCTCGTTTCTTTCGTTCTCCTTATCTTTTTGTAACATACTTGTACCTAATTTCGTCAATGCAAGAACCGGACAGGTCGTATAGGTATGTGAACATTTTTAATTGATATTAGACAGTTAAAAGTAAAGCGCCATTACATTAACTTTTACCGAAAAGTCGGGAGAGTAAATATAGCAGTAAATGTAATTCCGCTTCCAATTTTGATTCGAGAATATTAAAAATGAAACTCGTTATGCCGTTTTCCTACGACGTAACCTGTCTAGTTTGATAGTGATGCTACCAATGCTTTTACTGGGATTAATCTCTCATTTTATGATGTCTCACAGAACTCTAGTTTTCAGTACCCGTGCAACATCTGAGAGAAATTTAGTTTACTTTTAGCGTGATAAAAAAGGTAGAAGATTTGATTAAGTAAACAAGAAAGCAATCTGTCGGATACCATTATCTTGTGTAAACACAAGAAGCCGGGCAAGAGCCCTTCTAGAAATTGAAGTTATGAAATCGGACTCCGTTTATTTCACTAATACTTTTGTAATAATAATAATAACAATAACAATGATAATAACAATAAATATTATTATTATTATTTTTAAACACACACTCTGCCCGAAGGATTGATATAAAAAAAAAATTACCTTTGAGCTAGGTACAGTCAAAGAAGCTGGACAGCTCAATAGAAAGATGCTAGTTGAGGGTAAAATACAGAGAGCAATATAGATAGTAACAAGGGAATGCTACAATGGACCTCTAGTACGGCATGCTGCATTACCGCGCATGTTCAGCAGGAGACATTGACTCAATACAGTGTGCCTTAACGAAATGCATGTACCATTTTAGTACAAGAGGTTATAAGTTCAATATTTTCCTTTTGTTTGTAATGATGTCCTTAATATGTCTATTTGTCAAGATGAAGTCTGAAAACTCTCAGTTCCGATACCTTACTGATGTCCTCATAGACAGAATGAATAAGAACACGAGCATATTATGAATAAAATACTTTGGCGTGGTATCTGCTTTTATCGGTTGCATCCATTAATTATAGAATATGCCAGCGTTGTTAGAACTCTTGCTTCTGTTGCTAATTTTGATTCACTTGAAGCGAAAGATGTTTGTAGACGCGCCCGGGGAATTAAAACAATAATATCAGAAGTGGGAGAGTGTGTTCCGTAGATTTGTTCGCCGTTCATGTATTCGGGCCACCCAAGGTCATCAACGTAATCCTCGCAAGACATGCACGTCGCAGCCTTAACCACAAGGCATAATAACGAACTTTACGACTTACGGCGTATTTTAGGATTTACTTGGATGTAAATGACCGTGTCCTTCTCTGGATGTGCAGGAACCTCCATTAATTTCTGCCAGTCAAGGGTGACTAATGGAGTGTTCGCGTGTATGCATTTTCTTTTTAAAGTCATAATCTCGTTACTGAAACGTCGGGGCAGATTTGTAGTTAACCCCACCCCCCCCACCCCCCAACCCCCACCCCTAACACCCTTATTGTATCTTAATGAATATATCGAATTCAAACTCTCTGAAGAGAAGGCCTCACCTTTGTTTGCTGATGTTGACATTTTACTTATTGCGAGAACAGTAGAGAATTTCCGGTGTGATCACTGGAGTATGATGCATTTGAAAAGAAAAACTTCAGCTCCTAACGACTGGTTGTTCCCTTTCTTTACAGAATTTTCATTGATTAAGAATATTACTTTACTTTTGAAGTATTTAAGGCAAAGGTAACCCATTAGACTCACTGTAATTCAATCGTATGTATATGTCTATATATATATATATATATAATATATTATAAATTAATATCATAATTCACGCCATGTGTTCTATTATTTCATTAGAAAGGATATCATTCGAACTTGGAGTGCTCACACTCAAACATACAAAGGTATTCTACATCATTTGCGAGTTATGTCTTTCATTCCTATATTCCGTTCCTTCTGGTCCTCTCATTCCTCTCATTCCACCGACGATGATCCGACACACTTCCGTTACAGAAACGCCAGAAAAGAGGGACACTGGCTTTCACTGATCCACCTTCTTGACATTTCTGCCATAGTGGGTTTTTTAGATTAGTTCGGCTTTGTACCAGCGAGGGCCCTTGTCCAGAGGCGGTCCTTATGTGTGGTAAGGTTCTGAAGGGGATAAGAGGCTTGAGGTAAACCCCAGGACGCTGCCCAAACAGCAGAGTCATCGACCATATTTCAAAGGTCATCCTTTATCTATATCTGAGTCACACTCGATAACAATAAATTGAATATTGGGGTCAGTGACTGACGAGACGCATGTTCATCAGATAACCAGTTGGCCAATATCCATCGCAAGCATGTTAATTTGTGGCCTTATGGCCACATGCCACTCGGTAATAACAACGATAGTCGTGACCGAAACGATGAAAAATGCAATGAATATTTCGAGAGGATGCCACTTTCTAACGACAAAACAAAATCCACCTAACAAGACGAAATGTATTTCTATACATCGTTTTCATGCGTCAGAAAAACAAGAAAGAAAAAATCCTAACAAACAATATATTGTTTGAATCATGGTGTCTTGAGAAGGTCTTCGAGGCAAATGAATAAAAAATAGAGATTCTCTGTTTCCTTTACTTCTAAAAGGAAAGCAACCCACAGGATTTAATCCCCAGGGTAGGTCCAGTCTTAGTGTTATTGGTTTTGTACAGTGAATAATTGTTTATTTCTAGTCAAATCTATAATGTGGTACCCTGTGGTTAAGTCCATTAACGTCAGCATAAAGAATACATTGATTTTAAATTCTGATTTTTAATTCTCTTTTCTTTTAATGTTAATGAGAGAGTCTAAGTTGAAATGGTTTTGATAAAAACCAAGATATTAGTATAATAAGCTAAAAGCCTGTTTACTTGCGGTGATTAAACAGAATTATCCATTACCGCGCTCCTCTCTCTCTCTCTCTCTCTCTCTCTCTCTCTCTCTCTCTCTCTCTCTCTCTCTCTCTCTCCGGCGTCAGTGACCCTGGTAGTTGTGATGCCGGATAACTCGCAATCAATCTCTCTCTCTCTCTCTCTCTCTCTCTCTCTCTCTCTCGCCCTCGTCTCTCTCTCTCCTCTTCAACCCCCAACACGCCTCCCAGTTCCCACGCTCCTCCCCTTCCCCTACCCCCCACCTTCTTTCACTTCTCCTCCATCCTCTTCCACCCCCGTCCCCTTTCTCCTCTCTCTCTCACTCTCCTCTCCTCTTTCCTCCTCCTTCCTCTTCTTCTTCTTCCATCACTACTGCATTTGCAATATTGACTACATCTTATCAATTTTAACATTTAAATTAAACACCAACTTGGAAAATCAGCCGTTTCAAATTATGTACTAGGCAGAAGCCAGAGAATAGAAACGCAAGACTCAACCGGCTTGATCAATCCTCCGTACAGGCCTCTTGGGGACTACGGAAATCTCCATCTTCCTATGTGGGCTCCGAATCATTTGCCTTGATTTCTCAATCTCGACCTCTGCTCTGACAATGACTGGGTTTAATCTGGTAGATGAGTCCATCTCGATCTCTTAACCATAAACATGATACATTTAATATATCTTAAACCCTGAACTCGGGAACTCAACGGATAACGCACTACCAGTTCATAATTAGTTCAAGAAGTTACGAGCAACTTCAGATTGCCTGATGTACCCTAGGCAAGAGAAATTGGGAGACAATATAATTTACTAATGTCTAGTGCCAGGCAATATAATATGAATGTCAGCGTGAGAGAGTGAAGCAAGTAATTACTCGAATTCTAACATAAATGCTATTTCTCTTGATATGAATATTTCTCGGTAAGGACATGTTAATTGACTTTCCTACGCAATACACAAATGTATAAATGCACCATAAAATTATACCAAATCGAAAGTGGTTTAGATATTTATATAATTTTCAGCCAGGTTATAATTCCCCTTGAAAACTCGTGCCATAGCTACTATGGATGTCCCTATATTCAGCATAAGCAAGGTACACCTCATAAATACAGGATATTAATGTACTGGAGTTTGATATGATTGAAATAAACAGCATTCATTGTACCACCAATATAGTTAATATAAACAGCATTCATTGTACCACTATTTCCATCTTAATTCCTTATTAAGAATAAGGAAATTACCGAAGGTACAAATAATCCTTTACAAAGAGTTGCCCATGTTGGGGAGATAGTTTCTTGAACCGTCAGTGTATGAAAACTCATGCCTGTAGCAAAGGCGAGAGGATCGTCAACTCTAGTAAGAAGAAAACTCTTTCAAAAATAGCAGGCAGATTTTGAGAGTCAATATAAGAGGAAAGTCTGAAGTTGCAGCCGTATTCGATATCTTTAAGTGCCACTTGTCCCACC
>NC_061106.1:14490385-14515385 GCF_015104395.2 Macrobrachium nipponense
AATGCTGGGCACCACTACAAACACAATACAGTCGTATTTCTTTTAAATTCCAACTATAATATTAATTTTGAACAGGTACGTTTTAGTAATTTCAAAATGGGATACACAAAATAAAAGTTTGGCCACACAAGCCGCAGCCAAAATATACCTTCCGAACACAGATGTAAACATTGGTTGGGATTTATGACGTCATGCCTACTAATTTTGATTACAGCCGCCAGTTGTCTCTACTGGCGCCATGGTAAGGCTCACTATACTACAATGGGCATCATGTCTGTCTATCTGTCTGTTATTCAGTCACGCTAAACGTCTTGGCGTATTTAAACCAAACAAAAACTATTGGATAGGGCTTTGATCTAGGTTGGTTTACAGCCTTATATATACCAGCTGACCTATCCAGCGCTGCCCGGGAAAACTATGAATGACAGGCTATGGGTAGGGGGAGGGCAGAGAGAGGGTAAGTGTCTGAAGTATAGTACAGTAGTGAGTTGGCAGTACATTCATGTATACTGAACCCACTACAAATTCGTGCAGTTTGCTGAAGACAGATCCTTGCAAGATTCTCTTCTGCTTTGCTGTGCAGCTTATTCCACACAATTGATAAAAGGTCTAACTATTGTTGAAAGGGAGAGAGGCAGAGATTATTTTTTTCTTCTAATAAGAAAAAATTTTCCCCTTCCCCTTCTCTCCCCCTCTATCTTCCCCTCACCCTCTCATCCCTCTCCCCTCCCAGTTCCGCCACCCCATCCTTCTTCCCTTCTTTTTCCATCACCCTCCACACTTCCCTTTTCCCATCCCTTCTCTTTTCTCCCTCCCCTTCCCCCTCCCTCTTCCCTCCCCCTAGCTGTAGCCTGTCATTCACAGTTTTCCTGGCAATGCCGGGTAGGTCAGCTAGTATGGCTAACTTGAGTATCTTTGCGTACTCTATAGTATCTTTGGTATGCATATATATATCTGTGTGTATAGATAATAGATAGATATCATTAAAGATTTTGTACTAAATAAAGTTGAAATATTTACCAGCAGATACAATTTCTCTTCGAGTCCATTACCCTTAAATTATACGTACACTTGCCCTTGCGGTTTCACATTAGTGAATCCAAATCCATTTTATCTTGATATTACAAGGATAATGACATTTACAAATTATACGTAATAATAACTCTCCCCTTTGGCTCTAGAGCATTATTGCTACGCCTGGCATCACGTTGCGCTAGACTGGGTTGGTACTTCTAGATCAGTGGTTCTTAGCCTTTTTCAGTGTATACGTATGCACGCCTTTCAAATCAGCAGTCACTGTTCGCGCCCCCTGAATTGCTGAAATAAAAAAAAATATAAAAAAATTGATATGATGTGTATTAATAACACATACGACGTGTACCCTGAACTCGAGTCTTTTGCAACGTTGCCACTTCATTAGGAAATTAGGTATAAGTTTTTCTATAGTCCCGAGCGCCACTGTAGCAATAATGATATAATAATAATAATTTCGTTCTATTATTGCTGAGTTTTGCTATTTAACAAATAGCTGAACCCTACCCCATCGGGGGTAGGTACTCATTTACAGCTGGGTAGACTGGGGAAATTGTGGTAAAGATCTTTTCCCAAGGAATCACCCACCCAACGACTGACGAGCCCCGATATTGCTTAACCAGTCCATGGACGACCTAAACCACTCTGCCACGGCGCCACATCACCCAACAACAGAAACGCGGTTTCGGAAGGAAGTGTAGGGGCACAAAAGACCAGCTCCTGATAGACAAAGTAGTAATGAAGAACAGTAAGAGGAGGAAAACCAACCTAAGCATGGCATGGATTGACTACAATAAAGCCTTCGACATGATACCACACACGTGGCTAATAGAATGCCTCAAAATATATGGGACAGGGGAAAACACCATCAGCTCCCTAAAAAATACTCTGCGCAACTGGAATACAATACTTACAAGCTCTGAAATAAGACCAGCAGAGGTTAACATCAGGAGAGGTTTCTTCTAAGTCGACTCACTGTCCCCCACACTTTTCGTAGTAGCATGATTCCTATGACAAAAGTATTGCAGAAATTGGTTGTTGGGTACCAACTCAAGAAAAGGAGCATAAGAATTAACTATCTGATGTTCATGGACGACATCAAGCTGTATGGTAAGAGCATCAAGGAAATAGATACCCTAATCCAGACTGTAAGGATTGTATCTGGGGACATCAAGATGGAGTTTGGAATAGAAAAATGTACCTTGGTCAACATACAAAAAGGCAAAGTGACAAGGACTGAAGAGATAAAGCTACCAAATGGGAATAGCATCAAACAGGATACAAATACCTGGGAATAATAGAAGGAGAGGATATAAAACACCAGGGGATGAAAGACATGATCAGGAAAGAATATATGCAGAGACTTAAGGCGATACTCTAGTCAAAATTCAACGCCGGAAATATAATGAAAGCCATAAACATATGGGCAGTACCAGTAATCAGATGCAGAGCAGGAGTAGTGAAGTGGACGAAGGCTGAACTCCGCAGCATGGACCAGAAAACTAGGAATACATGACACTACACTAAACACTACACCCAAGAGCAAATAACAGACAGACTATACGTAACACGAAAGGAAATGAGAGATATACTAAGCATAGAGGACTGCATCAACATCGAGAGCAGAGCACTGGGACAATATCTGAAAACCAGTGAAAATGAGTGGCTCAGGAGTGCATGGGAAGAAGGACTGATAAAAGTAGACGAAGACCCAGAAATATACAGAGACAGGAGAATGACAAACAGAACGCAAGAATAGCAAAACCAATGCACGGACAGTACATGAAATACACTAAAGAACCGGCCAGCGATGAAACATGGCAACGTTACAGAGGGGAGAACTCAAGAAGGAAACAGAAGGAATGCTAACAGCGGCACAAGGTCAGGCCCTAAGAACCAGATATATGCAAAGAGCGATAGATAGAAATAACATCTCACCCATATGCCCGAAGTGCAATGTGAAAAACGAGACCATAAACCAGATAGTAAGCGAATGTCCGCCACTTGCACAGAACCAGTACAAAAAAAGGGATAATTCAGAAGCAAACGCCCTCTACTGGAGCCGTGCAAGAAGCACCAGCTACCTTGCAGTAATAAGTGGTACGAGCACCAATCTTGAGAGAGGGATAGAAAACGATCAGGCCAAGATCCTCTGGGACTATGGTATCTGAACAGATAGGGTGACATGTGCAAATAGACCAGACGTGACGTTGATTGACAAAACCAATAAGAAAGTGTCACTTATCGATGTCGCAATACCTTGGGATACCAAAGTAGATGAGAAAAAATAAGACAAAAAATGATAAGTATCAAGACCTGAAAATATAAATAAGAAGGGTATGGGATATGCCAGTGGAAATTGAAATTGTACTTATAATCATAGGACACTAGGCACAATCAAAAGATCCCTGAAAAGGAACCTGGAAAAATTAGATGCCGGAAAAAATTATTATTATTATTATTATTATTATTATTATTATTATTATTATTATTATTATTATTATTATTATTATAGCTTATATATTTTTTGCAGAAAAATAACATACTTATATAAAAATATATCTTGCTTTAATTATTCATAGGCTTCCCCAAGCCTCTTAGGAACCGGCTTTGCACTCCTTAGGGGCTGTTAAGAACTTCTGCTCTAGATATTTTCAGTAATTTTTGTTGCCACATATTTTAGAACTTACTAATGATACCAGTAGACAAGCCAGAGTCTGTTGTTGTCTTGGCGTTATCGCAGTGTAACCAACTGATTACCATTAAGTAAGTTGCATTTCAGAAAAAGTCTCAGTATTTATAATTGTTGTCTATTTATTTTATTTTCCAATTCTTGTTTTGTAGGAGTAAAGTTTTGGGAACTTCATCAAATATTTCAGAGCGTTACCAAAATGGAAATGCACGTAAAGGTATTCCAGGCCGTGAAAAAATATTGTACTTTTGAAATGAGGCTTTGGAGGTGAAAAGGCGAATCTTGCATATTGCCAGCATTCATAATTTAGATAACTCATAACGTTGAGAGGCGATGTTAATAATATCGGCGTCGCGGAATTTCCAATCTGCCATTTTGCAATGCGATGAAACTACTGAAATCTACATACATATGAATGTCGGCTCATATGAATTGAGTCATGAATATGAATATGTTTTTGTTGTTGCGACACGGTTGTTGTTACTGTTATTTGCCGCTAGAGCTATGGTAATCTGGAATTTGGATCTGTTCAGAATTTTATACATTAGTTGTTTAACAATGTGACCATATCTTTCATAAATGGGGAAAGGTTGACGTCGATAAAGGGACGCGGTATATGCAAATCTGGACTGAAAGGTAGGCGTTATTCCTAAATGGGGAAGAAATCATTTTACATTGTCGGTATATAGGGTATATTGAAAGGTATCACAATATTTGCGCAACTCTTATGATACCTCAGGTCGTTTTCATAACAACATCAAAATCAAACACATGAACTGAACTTTGTAATATCAAGTTAATCCTAACAAAGAAATTCTGCATACATGCATAACTTTATCAGCGCCCAGTCTTTCATCTTGCACATTTGTGAAAACTAATCCATTTGATCATTTAAACTATAAACATTTCATTTCCTCTGCTGATTGTATTGCGAAAATCTAACCCCGTTTCAGCCCCCAACCCCCACCCAATGTTTCTTATGGGGATAAATAATGCTAAATAAATAAAATAAATAAATAGATAAAAAAGAATAAATAAATAAATAAATAGATAAAATTAAGTAAATAAATAAATAAATGAAAATAGATAAATGAATAAATAAAAATAGAGAAATGAATAAAAATAAATAAAGAAAAAACCTACGATTTGCTACACCAGCTTTACTGAGATATGTAAAAAACATTAAAGGTATTCAGTAGAGTGTAAGAAAATAAAATGTTTGTATTCTAACACGAATGTTCCAAAGCGGAGCACTGCTTAAAGCCCCAATATCCGACACTCCCTCTGCAGCAGGAAAAAATTTTTCAGATTAAGGAAAAGAACGAGGAGAACAAGGTACAAGAATTGGAAACTATCGAAGGGATTTCATCCAGGGCTCAAAGAACATAAAAAAAAGGCGAGGCTCTTTTGCCCAATACGATTATGGAATATCAGACTGAAAAGGAAAGCAAAAATTGCAAAAATTTCATGCAGAAATTTTCTCTTCCTGCTCTATGAAAAGAAGAGAGGATAAAATTGTCATAGGGAAATAAAATACCTGCAATAGAAAAGAATTGCTTCGTGGATCCAGCTCTGAAGCAAATAATGCAAGGAGGAGTATCTGCAGTTATATATCTATATATATATATATATATATATATATATATATATATATATATATATATATGTCTGTATATATTTATACATATCTGCATGTATACGTAAAGATGCTTTCATTTTAACCCAATATACATATGTGAGAGTGTGTGCATATATATTATATATACGTGTGCTCTTATTAGAAACCGATGAGCAAGGTACAGTGAAAGCCAAAAATTGAATCCCAAAAAGAAAACAAACAAAATTTAGCCACATTGCTGCCGTATCCAATGAACAAAGTAAATTCATCTTAGTAAGGTTTTGTTCCCCTAGTATAAGGGTAGAGAAATTGAAATTATTCACGTGTTAGCTAAAAGGTGATTTGTGTAGCTAGTCGGATTTTGTTTCATCCCCGATTAAGACAAATACACACACAAACACACACACACACACACAGAGCACATTCAAAATCCCACGCTTGAATGGTATTAAGGTTCGTGAAAATCTGAAGGGGACACAGTCCTTTTTCTTTTCCCTTCCCAAGTACCATCAGGTCAGAAAGAAAAAAAAAACGATATGCTATTGATGTATATATGACCCCATGAATATCGGAAAATCAATCCAAGAGAAATTTTGAACAACATCGATCAGTTCATCCAAATTCAACTGTTAGGAAACAATCGTTTGCCGATTGTTCCCTTGGTGGATTGTTGCCTCCTTTGTTTTTGTTTTTAATTGCTGGCGAGTTGACGTCTGTTGGATGGCGTCAAACTTCGTCAGTCAGGTTCTGGAGGGCAGAACAACCAGTCAGGTTCTGGAGGGCAAAACGACCAGTCAGGTTCAGAGTGGCAGAGAGGCAGAGTCTTGGCAGTAGAGCAGCGGAGTATCTGAGGACGACGAGTTGGTGGTTGTTGATCAACCTGTCTTGATCGTCCAGTGATCGAGGAGGCCTACCATACTGCATCTGAGGACGAGATGGTTGTTGTATCAACTCTGTCTTGATCGTCCAGCATTCGAGGAGGATGTCCATAGTGTTTCCAAGGACGAGGTGGTTGTCGTATCGGCTCTGTCTTGATCGTCCAGCATTGGACTGTTGTCCTCATTGTTTGAGGAAGTGTTCCCGTTTTGCTCTGAGTATCATTATGCCGCTTCAGTGTTAATTTTAATTATGTATTATGCTGCCTATTTCTATTGATTATATTTACAGATTGTTATTGCCCTTATACAGCCTATTTTGTCATTATTTTGGCTTTGTTATTGAAGGTGGCTTTTATTGATTCTTCGACCGGTTTTTACATATTATTATTGTTAGTTTATAATTTTTTTTGTTTTTGCCACCCAGAACCTTGACTCACTGTACATTATGTATTTAACTCTTGTAAATAAATTAATTTTAAGGTAACTTTTGGTTTTGTTATGCTCCTCCCTCCTTTGTTTGTCACCTGTCGTCAGTCATTACAGCCCAATTGTTTATTATTTTTAAGAACCTGTCGATCTCGAGAGTCGAGATCGTAATATTGGCGACCTTGCCAGGATTGGTTCTGTTTTGGCTGATGGGGGTGTGGCAGCATCGGGGAAGAGTATTTTGTTTGTAAAAAAAAAAAATATTAATAATAATTTTTTTTTTCTGTTAGGTGGGGTTAGGTGTTAGGAACAAAATCGTTTGCCAATTGTTCCTTGGTGGATTGTTGCCTCCTTTGTTTTTGTTTTTAATTGCTGGTGAGTTGACGTCTGTTGGATGGCGTCAAACTTCGTCAGTCAGGTTCTGGAGGGCAGAACAACCAGTCAGGTTCTGGTGGGCAAAACAAGCAGTCAGGTTCAGAGTGGCAGAGAGGCAGAGTCTTGGCAGTAGAGCAGCGGAGAGTATCTGAGGACGACGAGTTGGTGGTTGTTGATTCAACCATGTCTTGATCGTCCAGTGATCGAGGAGGACCTCCATACTGTATCTGAGGACGAGATGGTTGTTGTATCAACTCTCTTGATCGTCCCAGCATTCGAGGAGGATGTCCATATTGTCTCCAAGGACGAGGTGGTTGTCGTATCGGCTCTGTCTTGATCGTCCGGCATTGGACTGTTGTCCTCATTGTTTGAGGAAGTGTTCCCGTTTTGCTCTGAGTATCATTATGCCGCTTCAGTGTTAATTTTAATTATGTATTATGCTGCCTATTTCTATTGATTATATTTACAGATTGTTATTGCCCTTATACAGCCTATTTTGTCATTATTTTGGCTTTGTTATTGAAGGGTGGATTTTATTGATTCTTCGACTGGTTTTACATATTATTATTGTTAGTTTATAATTTTTTGTGTTTTGCCACCCAGAACCTTGACTCACTGTACATTATGTATTTAACTCTTGTAAATAAATTAATTTTAAGGTAACTTTTTGGTTTTGTTATGCTCCTCCCTCCTTTGTTTGTCACCTGTCATCAGTCATTACAGCCCAATTGCATATTATTTTTAAGAACCTGTGGATCTCGAGAGTCGAGATCGTAATATCAACCAATTTCATTTATAAAGTATTTAAGGAATGCAAGGTAAGATGCATGACAGACTGTTGAAGTGTCCTTTTAAATGCCAGATGCTTAACTAGATTTCAAATATGGTTCTTAAGAAGATCATCATTCAATAAGTCCTTAATCGCATGATTTTAGAAATCCTTTCCGTATAAACGAAGATACAGTTTACTGCTAACACCTAGTACATATTGCTATTCTATGTACACACACGCACACACACACACACACACACACTTGGATATCAGGTTTATCGCTATAGTTGTATAGTTATCAGCCTGAGTTTAGATATCTTTACTGAACGCCTCGATATTCCAGTTAACTTCTAACACAGAGACATATATATATATATATATATATATATATATATATATATATATATATATATATATATATATATGTGTGTGTGAGTGTGTAATGTGTATATAATATATATTATACATATATGTTACACACATACACACTTAGGTTTATGTAAAGTAAGAAAGTTTTATAATTCAGGAAGCCCAGAGGATCTTCTTGAAGCTCGTCTAGGAGGTGAGGCTATAAAGTACAATAATACCTAACCTTGGAATTGCCGACTCCACATATCTGCACGTTTCAGATTTCTGACGGACTCTGCTGGCTACTGAAGCCCAAGAACTTGATTACAAATATTCGTCTCTTATTTAGATAAAATCAACACGGCCTGAGTATTTTGCTTTGGTGTAATTAATACTTTACCGATTAAAGATTCAAGTATGACTAGCATCATTACGCTCGAATAAAACACTAACATCAACAGTGCCACTACAACACTATGCAAAATCAGCATCTTTAAATATCTGTCAATTCTTCAGAACCTTCATTCATAAGTTTGCATATTACCCAAGCGTCATAACATATGGGATTTATGACGAGGGCCCTATTCAAAATACACTCGTTTTCATTGTTCATAAATGCATGAATGAATATCCTTGCCATAATGCTTTGTTAATCAATTCTTCTTTTATATAAGTTTTCATGTTTTTAGCGATAGTATGTTTTATTTGCTGACCAATTTAGCAAGACAATTACTTCTAGTGTGAATACAAACACTGTGATGTCTTCTTGTTCTTTATCATTTAATAACAGCCTGCTTGTCTTTCTTCAAAGTAGCTACTCCAGATAACACAAAGATAGAAACATTTTTTAAGGAAACAAATAGAAAGCGAATTTGAGATGTCAGTATTATATTATATTCTCAAGGAAACGTGAGCATTGTTGCCATTTTAAAATCACTGTTCCGACCGAGTTAAGAAGAAACAACATCTTATCAACTAAACATATCTCGTTACATGGACATTTCTGAGTTGAGATTAACAAAAACCTTTTCTTGAAAATGTTTTAGTATTTCTGATGTGATGCTGAGTTATTATTCCAATAAGAAGAGGAATATCAAATTTCTCACAACACTGAATGTAAAAGAATCGAGGCACAATTATTTTATAAAATAGGAAGAAACCCGTTAAAGAATGTTTATCGAGGGGGAAATGGGATTCATTCTCAGTCATTAAGTGAACAATGATTTTTTGGCAACAGAATAAATCCCTATAAATCCTATTTAACATTTTTTTCTAGTTATGTCGGGTTGAAGGGGAACTTAAAACTTTAAAATCCATGCTGAATACTAATGCAGTTAATTCGATGTTTTAGATACTGAATCTGAGGAAACGTCATGTTGTACACGCAGCTTTCATTACAAAACCAAATGCTCCTAAAATCCATCATAACTATCACGTGATCTAGCGCCATGAAACTAATGAGTATTAGAGAGCATTGCAACTTCGTGAATAACATTGAAACACTCATTCTGTGGTATTACTTATAGCTGTAATTCATAATAAATGCAAGATTAGAGAAAGTGATAAGGACGGAGGGAGGAAGGGATCAAAGGAGATTCCTCACCAACAGGAAGAAAATAGCACCTCTAAGAACATTTGCTTCCTTTCGCAGTATCCCGTAGGGGGAGAGGGGAAGGCAAGCGTCGTCAGTGCACCTCACGCAATGCACTATAGGCATTACTAAAGGTTCTTTGCATCGTCCCTTTGGCCCTTAGCTGCAACCCTTTAATCCCTTTCATTGTAACTTCATTCACATTATAATTCTTCCATCCTGCTGTCCACCCTCTTCTAACGATTATTTCATAGCGCAACTGCTTTCAGGATTTCCTCCCGTTGTACCTTTCAAACCTGCCTACTCTCAATTTCCTTACCAGTGCTGAATGACCTCAAAGGTCTCGGTGCTTTTGGCCAAAGTTCATTATTCTTCTTCTTCCTCTTGCAGTAAATGGGGCTAAGAATTGTCCTTCTGCGGGTACCAGCGATGATTTAAACAACCGATGAGGTGATGGAAAAGGGTTTGGAGGATGAGGTATGACAACAGGAAGAGGAATCAATAGGGAAAGAGATCTAGAGATAAAGAGAGAGGAGTTCGAGGAGGAAGAGGTAAAAATGGAATAGAAAAGGCGGCAGAGGAGCAAAGGGTTTGGACGGGAAGTAAATGAACAATTTCGAAAACTATAAAAAGAGTATTGTCGCAAAGGATAAGCAGCAATAAAAAAATATGCAGTTGACAGTATTTTCCTACATTTATACGTAGTTTGCAGCTGTTTTGCTAATTGTATATTACTGGTGATTGATTGTTTCATCCAGTTACCCTTCTGAATTTCTCTATAAACCTGATGAACAATCTCAAATCAGTAATAGGAACGATTAGACTATTGAGCAGACATACATCATTACTAATAACCGCACGTTATTCCGAATACCACTCTTACGTTATTGTGATTATTGCAACACGCAATCACCTTGTAATACGAGGCTCACTCATTTAATTATTGTTCACTATCAGGTTCAGCTTATTCCTGCAATTTGGCGGATTTCTCTTCCAGCCAGAAGGTTAAATGCTGATGATTACGATTACACACTTACTCGTAAAACGAAAACCAAATTTCTTCACCTGACTGCCAAGGTTTAGGCAATAAATGCAAATCGAGAGACGCTTTTAGATCTTGAAATATTTCGGGGGTTTGGGTGGGGTGTGGGGTGGGCGCCACTCTTCTACACACACACACAGCACACACACACACATATATATATATATATATAATATATATATATATATATATTATAATATATTATATACATACATACATACATACATATACACATACATACATTACATACGTGCGTACGTACATACTATACATATATAGTATTTAAGTAGAAATTATTGAAATGGACAGCAAGTCTGTCTTCAGTCTAATTTTATACCATGATATGATATAAAAATTTTAGTTTTTTTTTTTTTAAATCCATCGATCCTCATAATCCCCTGTAAAAGCGATAGAAAAAGCCTAGCTTTTTTGATGGATGAGAGATCATGACTAAAAATGAAACCTTCGCAGGGGTCACTGGATGTTCGTGCTTAGGTCTTCTTTGTTATTTCATTGTTAGTATGCAAGATAGCGAATCGCACCAAACAGACAATTTCTCTGCTTTCACAGGGCGTGATTTATAGTATGACTGGTTATTGACGTATCGTCACAGCTTTCTGGAAAGCCATCATTATGATTTCTAAACTCTTTATCTGCCAAAAGTTCCTTGCCATTCAGTAACCAGAAAAGACGAGCAAATCACCAGCATTCCTGTGGCAATACTGTTTATGTTCCTGCTAAACCAGCGAAATACTACCAATAGGTATTTAAACTGGTTGTTTGTCAGTCTTAATAATCGTCATTCAGAGCGTGCCGTCATTTCACACAGCAACAGATTACAACCATGTAACGAAACATAAAAAACTGAACCCCTCTGGTTATATAAAGCTTGAATGAAACCCAGTATATTCTGTAGATCAATGAAAATGAATTCGTTGCGTCCTAAAGCAATACATCGGTTGTCGTATTCATCAACAGTATGGCATCCAATACAATCAGCGGGCAGTATGCAAAATTCACGTTAGTTATCATCTAGAATGATTAAATTTGCTGGAACATTATTATTATTATTATTATTATTATTATTATTATTATTATTATTATTATTATTATTATTATTATTATTATTATTATTATTCGTAGTAGCAGCAATAATAGTGATAGTTGCAGAATGCCTAATATTAGCTTGCTGTCAAATTGATAATGATTTAAAATGAACTTCATTCATTCTTTGAACCAAGCGAAAAAACTCAGTTGATTTTTTTCATCATGTTTCATCCAATTGATATTTTAATCCTGTTCCATTCAGAATTTGAGACGGATAATAAAGCATCTCTCCTCTCTCTCTCTCTCTCTCTCTCTCTCAGGAACTAGACCGAGAAGCTTCCCTTATCAAGGGAGAAACTTCTGTTTCAGTGACATAGACCTTAACATAATGTTAGAAATATCTTGAAAAGTAAAGAAAAGTAAAACAACGTTTGAAAACCTGAATAAGAAAAATAGATAAAGAAATCAAGCTGTTGAGGTCTCTTGAGACAAAAGGTAAATGAGCGTTTCCACAGGAATTGAAATACTGCAAATAGGATAGAAACCTTGGAGCTGCGGGAAACATACGATTTGGAGTCTTCATTTTTCAGAACTCAACTTTCCCAGCGTCGCAAAGTTTCCGTATCATAATTCTTAGTTCCTGCGGGACTGCTACTCTTGCACATTGATTTTCTACAGAAAGTATTTCGCGGATAACAATGAATGATAAACTTTGTATTCAGAATATCCACAACGAATTTCATATGAATACCAGCATACCACTAGCCACTCTTGCATTCCCAAACCAGAGCAAAACACGTAACCCAGACTTCTCGGCCAATAGCAATCGTTTCCTATCTAGCATCCTTATGGAGCACCTTACCTAATTCTTCCCTTCAAAATTTATTTTCCATTTTGCTCTGGCAAGAAACATCCTGCAAGGGCAATTAAAAAGGATTTCAGTCAATACACAAGCGATCTCATTAGGTAAAGTGACACCCCGGATTTCAGTTCACCATTTGGATGAAAAAGTAAAGAACAAGTATCGATCCAGTGCCTCAACTGCTGCCATTACAAATGGAGACCAAAGAATGACTTCCAACAATAAGAGCTAAAATGTCATTTCTCGTCTCTCACACACGCTTTGCTAAAATTAACGTGGATGCTGGAGGCATTCGTTAAATCGAAGGTTGCCCGAGATTACCAACAACAACAACATCTATTGTGACGAGTTAACGATTATCTAATTAACAGAATCAGTTGATATAACTTCGAAAGAGGCTTCTTCTTTTTTTTTAGGGTGGCCTGTTTTAGATGACCCTTTGAAGTCATTGTAGATGATTTTCTAATTAGGAAATGAAAGGAAATAATACTCTTTTGCTGCGAAGTAAGTTTAGTTCTGGGTCTCGCTCCTGCCTACGCCTAGTCTGTTTTGTTTTATTTTCTTTTACTTCGCCCTTTGATACACAATTGTTAGATGTGAGAATGATGCCCTTTGTAATGACCTGGACGTCATTGGGGAAGGTCGTCGTCTATTGTTGAGTAGATGCGGCTTTAAAGAAGTTGGCGAGTTCGTTTTGAATAGAGTGACCAGATGAAGGCTGCATATATTAACCAGTCCGTTGTAATATGATAATATGAAATATCGCAGACGGAAAAATGGATCAGAAGCCGAATGTTGCCAGCTGAGAGAGAGAGAGAGAGAGAGAGAGAGAGAGAGAGAGAGAGAGAGAGAGAGAGAGAGAGCACAACTGGGAGAAGGATAGGAGTTTATCGTGCTTAAAGTTACTCCTGACTCTAAATTACTTCGACCTAGTTTTTCATGTTTCCACCTTGTCTGGGCTAGGGAAGGAAGAGGACTGGCTGCTGCACTCTAACCTGAGCCAACATTCATACTGGGTACACCAACGGCTCACGACAAAATAAACAGAAAAAGTAAAAATAAGAGCTATCCCATCAACCCAAACCACGGAGGTTCAAATCTCATCAATAAACATGTACGGTGAATTGGAAAAGAAACTGGGAAGGAAATAGTTTTTATCTTCTCTCTCTCTCTCTCTTCTCTCATCCCTCTTCTCTTCTCTCTCTCTCTGTTATATATTATCTATAGATTAATATATATATTATATATATATAATATTAATATATATTTAATATGTTATACATAATATATATTAAGTATACAACACATATAATGTATGGGCGTGTTATACTATATATGGTATAAATATGTATATCATATAACTATATTATATATATATTATTATATATATATATATTTTTCTTTTAAATATATATATATATTATATATAATATCAATATATTATATGTATAATATATAGTTTCTATATATATATATAATATAATACATATATATATATCTATATATCTAATAAAATAATATTTATATATATGTATTATATAATATATCTATATATATATATAATATATATATATATATGTGTATTATAATACCATGTATATATAAATATATATGTATGTGTGTAATTTATGTATGAATTTAATTAATTATCTATTTGGAATGTATGTATGTATGTTTTGTGCTTGTAAAGATTTGTGTAATTATGATTCTGTTTAAACATATAAATACATTTACAGTTATAGCCCAAAAAATGGAAATGGTTTGTGAAAAAAAAAAAATAGAATAAAAAAAATCTTTTTCTGCGTGCAGTAACCAGTATGTCAAAGGATTAATTTCTGGCACTTGCCATCCGTCGACCTCACAGAATCATCAGAAATGGGATGAGCTTAATGGCATCCATTGATCTCGACGAAAAGACGAAGGTGGCCACTCGAGGGTTCCACTTATCTAATGACGACACTTACTGATGCTCTCTTTTAAAGTGATCAATGCAGGGGCTTTTGCAACGTCATCGTCACACACTATACTTTCTGAGTCTCTGCGTTTCATGTGGGGAATTTTCCTTTCCCAGTTTTCGCTTTCCACTTTTAAAATTTCAGTTTTTTCTATTTTTAAATTTTTAGCATTTAGGGTTTTTTTCCCTTTTTTTCATTCAACTTCACACGCCCTCTCTCTCTCTCTCTCTCTCTCTCTCTCTCTCGTCTCTCTGCTCTCCTCTTCATCTCTCTCTCTCTCTCTCTCCAACTTTTGGCCTTAATTCTTGGTTTTTTTATCATCGTCCTGTGTTCCTTACCCATTTTTCATTTTTCAGTTTTTACTGCTAAATGAAGTAATCAATCTTTTTAACTGAACGTTGTGTGGGAGCAATGGGAATTATAAATTTGATTTGTTTCCAAAAAAAGTTCCCAAAAAAAAAAAAAAAAAAAAAATCAGCGTTTCTAGATGAAAACCTTGAGAATTTAGGTATCCTCGATGCTGACGAACACTTTATGCCACAATTTCCAGTATCCTTATTATGTGATAACTCCTAAGTACGTCAGTAACAACCAGTTACCGCTCTCACAACACCTTGAGTTTAAGTAAAAAGTATTCTTGTTTATTTACAGAATTGTATTTTTTTTAAATATTCAGACGTGCCATTTCACGTTTAACAATTGGCATTCCCGCTGCCTTTTTTCAATACTGGTGTCCAACGTCTCCAACTCTGATTTCATAGTGCAACTGTTGATTTTTCTTCCAGTTCCACTTTTAGATCCTTGTACGTCATCTCCTTTATTTTCGGGATCTCTATTCTGCCGACTGTCCAACCACTCCACCTCCCTCTTGTCTCTGTCGCGGTGCTTGCTTGACAGCCTACATTTTTATATAAGAAAAAAAATTCATATGCGCGTGCGTATATGCTATCTTGTGATTCATCTCTGGAAAATATGGGGTGTACGACACAGATAGTACAAGAATAAAAAAGGTTTTGAATTCGTACAGAATGCTACAATTGATACTCTATTACTGCTAATATAATAATAATAATAATAATAATAATATAATAATAATAATAATAATAATAATAATAATAATAATAATAATAATAATAATAATAATAATAATAATAATAATAACCTTAGCCATTGAGAGTTTAGAAAAAATACCCCTTAACATAGAGTATTAAAGCTGGCTTGGACGTATTGCAGATGTAAGCTTAAATACACTCACAAAAATGTGGACATAAAAATTAAGTCACAAAATAAATTCATGAAACCATTACCTATCTTCCTCTCTATCTTTCTTTTTATTTGTGCCGCAAAAAACATAGCACCCCAACCTAAATGCATATTAATTTCCATTTCTAATTATCGCCCCCTTCCATAATGAGCATTAATTGCTTTAATCCTCTTTTCCAATTTTCCTATGTGCTGGAGACGATAGAATCACCCCTCTGGAAAGGAATTCCGTCGAGTTTTTCTATGATTATTTATTTATTTTTTCAGTAGTCATTGGAAATTAGATGTTTCATCTCCTCCAGAGTCCATGAATTAATAAGTATCATCGCAAAAATCTTTAAGAATAAATACAATAATGCACACACACACACACACACACACACACACACACACACACACACACACACACACACACACATATATATATATATATATATATATATATATCATATCTATATATATACATATATGAAGTTTCAAAGGCCCATTAAAACACTCTGGTTTAAAGCTAAGGATTATATTTCGGTGGACTGACTTCCACCCTTATCAAGTACTGGGAGTCAGTCCACCGAATAATAGCCCTTATCTTTAAACCAGAGTATTTTAATGGGCTTTTTATACTTGAGATGTATCCTGTTTTTATCTAAGAATTTATTTACATATATATGATATATATTAATATATATATATATATATATATATATATATATATATATATATATATATGTGTGTGTGTGTGTGTGTGTGTGTGTGTGCGCAGATAGGTGGATAGATAGACAGTATCCTTCTGGTTTCCCACAGTATTGTTAAGGATGGGGTTGCTGGCTTCTGTTGCAAACAAATAAAAAAGTGATAAGCTGACTAGCATAAAAGTTTTACTTTCAAGATGTCACTCCACAGCATCCTTTGAATGGATGCCGTATGCCTTAAGAATTTAGAAATGATACCTGTGTCGTCTAAGTCCCGACAATGTCACTGGACTTAGGATTACGTTTCACGAGGTCAGATGACTTCGGGTTAGAATCTTTAGCCAAATGTACCGTCTTCAATATATCATTTCCGATATACCCAAATTTAAGCAGTAAACAATCATTCCAGTGCAGAATTAGTCATAGAATTTGAGTTGCAAAAAAAAATAAATAAATAAATAAATAGATAAATAAAAAAATTTAAAAAGGCGATTTTCCTTTATTAGTAAATTCTGTCTTCAACCAAACAAATTGAATCCCACGTAATCATAATTCCGCCGGAAACTTTTAAAACATGAACGCTAACACTTAACACTGTTTTATTTGTCAAATTAGGAATTTTATGTATTTTTATCAAATTAGGAATATTTCGAAAACGATTTCATATATGGATTAAAGTTCATCATAAAAAGAATGAAAACGAAAAAGTTTCCCTCGACTTGATAATGGGAAAAATTGTCTTCAACTTGATAATGAGAAAATTTCTCCTTTGACTTAATAATGAGAAAAATTGTCTTCGACTTGAGAATGGATAAAATTTTCCTTCGTCTTAATAATGGGAAAAATTATCTTCGACTTAACAATGGGAAAAATTGTCTTCGACTTAATAATGTGAAAAACTTTCCCTCGACTCCATATGATGGGATGAAGAAAAAACAAATATCACTTAAGTAACTGAAAAATGAATAGAAAACAGATCATGGTTCAAAATCCAAGGTTGCACCTTTAAAAATAACGACAGTTTCGAGGTTACAAAAAATCTCTGTTTTATGCAGAAGACTAAAACACACATAAGTATAAAATTCATATATTAAAGACATATGTATAAAAGACATATATTAAAGCACTTGTCAGTTATCAACTACCATGCAAATGGCGCTCGTTTCATGATTCGATAAACGCCAGCAGAAAATATAAATAGTACGTTTCACGCAAAGTAGCGATTAATCATTATTAACTGACAGCTAAACAGGCAATAAAGGAAAGAGTTGGCTTTTGACCGTCACTCATTTTCTTTCATACTTGCATTATACAGATTAAGTTCTTTTGTTCATGATTTATTGGTAACATGCAAGTCTTGTCTGTGATGTCAAAATGGCCCTGCATTGTTCACTTGGTCATTTCCCAGAGGAAAAAATTCATAACAGACTCACAATAGGAAGTATATTTACGCTTTATGTCAGTGCATATGTACATGCGTGCGAGCACACACACACACACAGATGCATACATTCATACATGTATATGTGTGTGCGTTTGTGTGAAAGTAAAAATAAACAAATGCAGTAGAAAATAACATTGTATTTCGGAAACAGTTGCATCCAAAAAACATACTATATTGCTATTCTTGCCTTAATTTGAGTTTTGAGTATTTTTATAGTAACCCTGACTGGCAATGATCTAGATTTTAACAGTAATTTTATCTCTCTTTCTCTCTCTTTCATTTTATATACATATATATATATATATATAATATATATTATTATATATATATAATATCATACTATATATACATATATAATATATAATATATATATATACATATAATTATACATATATATATATATATTATATATATATTATATTATCTTATATTAGTTTTATATATATCTATATATATATATATATATACATATATATGTATATATATATATATATATTAGTAATATATATATATATATATATATATATATATATATATATATATACACATACATACACACACACATTCTTAAAAAATCACAGTAGATGCACGTAACTCATTATAAAAGCGAATACCACAGGAAAATGACGAGCAGAATGTCAGTACCAAGCACTTTCTCCTGTTCATTCAGGCATCGTGGAGCCGCCAATGAAACACAGTTGGAAAGTAAGTTACAGGGTAAACAAAAGGATCAAGAAAACCAGATGGTAAAATCTGTTTTTTTACCTTGTAACTCTCTTTACAGCTGTATTACATTTGTGGCCCGACGATGCCTGAATGAACAGGAGAAAGCCCTTGGTACTGACCTTCTGCCTGCCATATTCCTGTGGTATGTTTTTATATACATATATATGTATATGTTTTTGTGTATATATGTGTGTGTGTGCGTGTTTACACATACTTGTTTTACATAAATTATTAAACAGTTCTACAGTTGCAATATTTCTCTAAAGAAGATAAAACTCCCTGACCTCAAGGCGAATGCTGCTCTGAAAGTAACACCAAAACCGTAACCCAACTTCTGTCTCAAAGTTCCCACCCCAACACTAAACCAACTTCTGGTTCCTCGATGTTTGGACCCAAGTTCATTTTCCCCTTCCTTCGAGGAAATTTGTTAACAAGCAGTATCATGGGGAACTTCGAAAATACGCGAAAGCTTTGTGGAAAGAAGGCCTTATGTTTTTTGGTTTGGTCGCCTGCTAACAGCGATGCTTCGGAATTTTTATTCATTTTTCCCTAACAAATGCTGATCGAAGGTTACAAGGTCAAATATTTTGTTCATGGGAAAAACAGCTTTATGTATCCAACCCTCTGTACCTTCTCGACGCCTTCATCGAAGCATACAACGTGTGGGAGTTTGCGATAACAAAAATGCGAAGAAAGATAGTAAACCTTGTGATGAAGGTATTTCGTCATTCAAGGTACTATGTGTGCATCAACATTTCGATGCCATATACTGAAATAATCTAACTTCCTCCATAGCCTCACATCAATCACTCTTATTTCCAGGTTTCCTTCTACGAAACTGGCTCATGAAGCAATATAGTATTTGCCGCATTTTATTTCATGAGAAAGTACAACTTTTCCACGCTTCTTACGTTATTGTTACCGGTGAACTTGAATTTCAAAGAAGTTTATTTTCAAGCATAATTTATGACCTGCAGAATTATAAGCTATAAAATTTCTTTATACCAAAGCTAAACCTGAGCTTACAGAAAGCCGGTCTCAAGGTCAATAATACTTAATGATAATGATGCTAACAACCGCACGAGCACAATTGACTTATAGTAATGATATTGATAATCTGCTTAAGTCAGCTACTTTGTGGGTAAAAATCTAATTCAGAGCATTACTTCTTCTCTTGCGCAGTTCCTTAAAAATTTATCTGATATTAGATAAAAGGGAATAAATGCGATGAGCTCGCAGTATTCATGCTCGGACTACTTTACGTTCGCATAAAGTCCGTCCAACCGACCTTTAAATGTAAATTATTCGACATACCTGCTGACAGCGACATTGTTAAAAGTAAAGATCGGAGAGAGAGAGAGAGAGAGAGAGAGAGAGAGAGAGAGAGCTGTGGCAAACACAATAGCCTAGTATTATGTGAATCCAACTGCAACATTGATTAAAGCGATGATAAAACAGCGTTAGATAAAGAGTGCAGAGAAGATAATATATAACAATTTAACAAAATCTTTAACAGGCATTTAACAAAAAATAGCTTGACATGTTTTGTTGTTACGTCACGAGGTAATGAAACATTCAGTGAATTAAGAGTGAGAATGTCCATTGATTATAATCATGGAGGAGTAAAACGTTTATAATGATTCTTATTGTCACTTCCTATTGAAATATCTAACTGGACTGATTAAAAGTATTAATAGCCTGTTTCAGAGACTGAGCGATGAATGAGTAAAGGTCAAATTAATCAGAGCGCTATTCTCTAGCTAAGTCATGTAATATAACCATTTATTGTTCATGTCCACGTGCTTTGTATAATCAAACGTTTTGCTGATGAAATATATTCGCTAAAAAAATAACTCCATTAGAAATTGTAATCATGTTCACCTCTATTTTCTTCTTTCTTTTTCTATATTGCATCCAGAAATAGGTCAGTGTGTTCTCGTGCTCTCAAGTAAATCTTTGTAGAAAAAGAAATTTTCCACATGTTACGTTCAAAAAAGCCCGTCACTTTGTAAAACCAAACGCAGATTCAGTGATATTTGAAACTATTCACTCTCAGAAGCGAAGAAAAAAAAAAATAAATAAATAAACCAAAAGAACATACATCGAAATCACGCTCCAATTCAGGAAGCTTGTAGGTAATGAAAATTGCAGACGTTCATCTGAGCAAGCGCTGACGTCATGCCAGCTAAATATAAAGAGAAAAGTGAAATGACTCGAATGGTGGAATATCTGGAACCGGGGAGAAACCATTTTATCTTTAATCAGGGAGCCTTTGGACCACTGATGAAGTTATTCAAGAATATGTTTATTTTTTTCTTTCGCATATATCCTGTATATCGTAACGTGGGGGGGCAAAGTAGGTCATATGCATTCCTAATCGCTTCCCAGAACTCCTGAAGGGAAAATGTTTCGAAATTCTCAGACGCCAGGTAGTGGTCTGAGGATCCACGCCCGTTGTTAGATCCTTAACGTAATGGCCTAGCCTATTATCCTCCGAAATTTAGCTCCTGGGAACTTCAATGGTAGTTGTCAGGCGCCCTCGAGCTGAGGTCAAAAAGACTGAGTTTTGAGAAAATTCTCTCCACTGCAACGATCATAAGTTTAGATAAAAAAAACTATTATTTCAACACAGTAACTTAAGAATAGACGTGAAAAGACATTAAATGTTTTCTGGAAGAGTTATGGCCCAGATGACTTAATTTTGCATAGAAATGCTGCCAAACTGTCTGATATTAGTGTAACCTCACAATTCGTCTTGATGATCACGCTGAAAGAAGTCCACCTTATTAAAAAATTTTACAATGAAACACATCGTATCCTTGGGTCCCAAATGCCGTTGTGACTTTTTACTACGAATTATAAATGTCATTCGTGCGCGATGCTTAAGAAAATGTTCAATATAACGAATCTAAATTCGTGGGAAAACTTTGCGTCCTCAAGGCTGGAAGCTCATTTGCTCAAGAAATAATGCTGCCAACTCAAGAGCTAGCATGAACCATTATTTTGCAAAATTCCTTGAATCTGAGAGAAGGGTTCACCTAATACCCGCGCACACACATGGGTATAATATATATATATATATATATATATATATATTATATTATATATATATATATATATATATATATATATATTATATATATATATATATATATATATATATATATATATATATATATATATATATATATATATATATATATATTATATATAATATATGTATATATATGTATGTATGTATATGTATGTGTGTGTATATATATATATATATATATATATATATATATATATATATATATATATATATATATATATATATATATATATATATTACCGAGGTTCCAACCTCAGTAATCTTAAAAAGGGGTTGGCAGCAATGGCCGTGCAGCAGGCACTCTCTCTCTCGCGACAACACCTCTCTCTCTCTTACCTAAATCAGTCTTGTGAACTACAAAAATACACTTATTTAAGAGCAAAGCATTAGCTAAATAATTCAGGTTCTTAACAAAATGATTGAATGAAATGTTGAACTCAGATAGCTCACTCCAACATTAGTTTAGTCACAAAACTAGAAAAGTCATAGTAGTCTACATAGTAACAACACGGAACATCAGTTAAGTTCCCATTTCTAAATACCAGATCAATTCAGTTCCCCCTTGTCTCAGAACCGCCTATCAGAAAACAGGAGAACATATCAAATAGCAAAAGATTAAAAAGCAAAATAAAAAGGTCAAATGAAATAAAACATCTTTGAAACAATATTCAAAATATAGTCAAACCACACTTTTGGCCAAAGAATAAGAATGCTTACCCATTCAACACAGATTTCACACACTTCACTAAAAATAATGTTGGAGGAGCCATCTTTGCCCTTCACCGACTCTGTAGTGATCTCCCATCTTGGCTGACTTACTTCCTCATTATGTAGGGAAGAAGCTCACACGCACGCACGAACTAACACACATATTCATGCCCAAGAAACAGCCTCAAACCAGATTCATAAAGCATATCTACATCTGCCCGTGCATAGAAACAGGACATGGTCTGACATCTGCTTATACAGCGACTTTCGGCATCGCGCCACCCGAGGAAGATATGTCAGCATTTCCGAAGCGGAGCTGTCTAGTCACTTAGGGCCACTGTTTCCATAGAGAAACCAAACTGATGATTTCTACATTCTAGAAATGTCACAGCCCATCGCGTCCTCTCACTAAGAAAGAAAAAATACAAATCGCATTCACAGTGGTGTCTTAATATATTGTCATAATTATATTCTCAATTACTCTTTATTATATATATATATATATATATATATATATATATATATATATATATAGTATATATATATATACACAGTATTTATAATATATGTGTACCTGTTTATATGTGTCTAAATACATTCTAGACCGATCAATATGAAAAATGGACTTTCTCCTCTCCTTTTATTGAAATTAAAGGCAGACGAATAGACAGCAGAAGGCAACATCTATTTCCTTGCGAAATTTCGTATCAAAAGTGAACCTCTCTCCAAATTAGCTGTCACATAAAGCGAAAAGAAAAAGTTTATCCCCTACTTGTTTTACAGAAATGATGACAGTGTCATTCGAGGGAATTTCATGGCAATCCTCCAAGTAAGTCATCCGGAAATTCTTGCAGAGTAACGCAATCGGGAATCGCCGTTCATTTGCTTCAAACTGGGAGAGGCGAATCAAACGTTGCAAAGGGACAAAATCATTTTATGTAAAAAAAAAACTACATTTCCATTTTAATTATTACAAGCTGCATGAATATATATTTGCCAAATAGTTAATTTTATGTTTCTGATGTATTCGTATAGTTCATAGATTTATGAACACTGGTGAAATGTTAAACAGAAAGTTATTGTCAGTGTGGACGAGCCTCATTCTTTAAAGCATTGGTTCCCAACGTGGGACAATTCGAGAAAGTTTAAACGAAGTTTAATTGCCTTTTAGGCTTTCGCCACATTAATGTAAGAATTATTGTCCTATATCACCACAGGGGGCATCAGGATTTTAGGGCAGATAAGCCAGTCGTTTCTAGTAGGGTTTTTCCAGGAACAGGTGCCTTATAAGGAAGTGGGATTTTGGTGCTTTTACTTGACTGGGATAGCATTTTACCTTATTTTCTTGTGGAATAACGCTACTTGTAGATTAAATTGAATTTTTCAAGTCAACTGGGTGCTCTACTTGAAATGGAGCTTAGTTTATTTTTTTGTCCGCCCTCAGATCTAGAAAAACTACAGAGGCTAGAGGGCTGCAAATTGGTATGTTGGTCATCCACCCTTCAATCATCAAACATACCAAATTGCAAACTTCTAGCGTGGGGCGCACCCCCCTCTACCTCATCTGGGAAGCAACTGAAGCACTGCCGTTCGTAGCTGACGGTTTTATACAGCATTATACGTTGTACAGAAAACTCGATTGCGCAGGAAAAGCCATGGCGCATATTTTACTTGTTTAAATAGTAGACACTTACTTTCAAGGGGTATCTTTGTTTAAATAGTAGTCGCTTATTTTTAAAGGGTAACTTTTTCAGCAAAAGGGATTTTAAAATACTTTGAATATGAAGTATTTCGCATAACTAATCAGACAGCCAGATTAGAGTTATTATGATTACAATAATATTTGCCGGTGTACAAAGCTGATGCTATTGTCCTTTATTTTTATGCTGACTCAAATCTGAATTCCGTAAAAAGTTCTCAACGTTGCATGTAAACATTTTTGCATCTCTCTCTCTCTCTCTCTCTCTCTCTCTCTTCTTCTTCTTCTTCTTCTTCTTCTTCTTCTTCTTCTTCTTCTTCTTCTTTTCACCGTGCTGGTATTTATCTTCCCCTGAATTGGCCAGTTTCAGCCTAAGCATTTATAGTAGACAATTTAATTCAGTGATTTACGTATAGTAGAAATGATAGTATCTCTTTGATAAAAGGAAGCAGTACAAATATTGAAGAAGAAGAAGAAGAAGAAGAAGAAGAAGAAGAAGAGAGAGAGAGAGAGAGAGAGAGAGAGAGAGAGCCGCGGTGAATCAAGCCACTTCTCAGCATGGCATATAGATTTCAACTCATTATGCTAATGGCATTCTGTTTTAAGATCAACAAACCCGCCTCCAACGACGCGGGAGAAACACTGAAACAACAAAACTAAGTCAGTACAATACTCTCTGGATCTGAAATTCCATACGATAAGTTCCATTAGAAAGTATAATTGAGAAAGAGGATCCACA
>NC_061106.1:14517885-14582885 GCF_015104395.2 Macrobrachium nipponense
GGTACATTCCCAGACTAAGATTTAGGTTGTTTTTATTAGTGATTTGTATAATTGCCAATTCCAGTAAATTTCTTGAAACATAATCATTAGATCTAGCAATTACCGAGGTATCACCCCAATTAATACAATGAGATTTTTCACTCAGATGGATAAACAGTGCATTTGAAGTCTGGGCTGTTCTAACTGAATACATATGCTGCTTAACCCGAACACATAAATTTTTACTAGACTGACCAACGTAAAACGATGGCAATCCTTACAAGGAATTTTGTAAATGATGTTGTTATTTGTTACGAGATTATTCTTAATTAGCATATCTTTAATGGTATTGTTATAAGAGAACACTACATTAACATCAAACGATTTAAATATTGATTTTATGGTTTCAAATCTACGAAAATAAGGTAAGCTAAGTACATTTTTAGGGATTTCCTTTTCATTAATAGCAACATTATAAAACTTTTTATGAGCTTTTTGATAACATAAGTCAATTACCCACCTCATTTAATTGATTTATGTTATCAAAAAGCTCATAAAAAGTTTTATAATGTTGCTATTAATGAAAAAGAAATCCCTAAAAATGTACTTAGCTTACCTTATTTTCGTGGATTTGAAACCATAAAATCAATATTTAAATCGTTTGATGTTAATGTAGTGTTCTCTTATAACAATACCATTAAAAATATGCTAATTAAGAATAGTCCCGTAACAAATAACAACATCATTTACAAAATTCCTTGTAAGGATTGCCCATCGTTTTACGTTGGTCAGTCTAGTAAAAATTTATGTGTTCGGGTTAAGCAGCATATGTATTCAGTTAGAACAGCCCAGACTTCAATGCACTGTTTATCCATCTGAGTGAAAAAATCTCATTGTATTAATTGGGGTGATACCTCGGTAATTGCTAGATCTAATGATTATGTGAATCGGCAATTATACAAATCACTAATAAAAACAACCTAAATCTTAGTCTGGGAATGTACCATTTGGACCCATATATTTGTAAGATGTTTATGAAGGACCTCAAAATAAATGAACAACTAATAAATTAGTCCCACATGTATATAGTTATTAATTCTCTCTCTCTCTCTCCTCCTCTTCTCTCTCTCTCTATCTCTCTCTCTCTCTCTCTCTCTCGCTCTCTGGTTCGATATTCTCTCTCCCTCTTTCTTTTGCTCGATATATATATATATATATATATATATATATATATATATATATATATATATATATTTATATTTATATTTTCTTTTGTCTTTTCATTAATAATAATTTTTGTTGGGAAAATTTGTGTAAAAATTCATGATATTAAATTGTATATGCTCCCGTGTTGTTTTCAAAATGTACTGTTTTTCTGGAAGCATCACTTGTTTACCGCGGGCATCCTTCAAGGTGTGGCTAGCCTATGACTCCTCCTCCTCTCTGTAGAGTAGAAAATCGCCCTTATGGCTAATGTGGTAGTGTCAGTTTGTATATTAAGTTTTCTTTTGACTATGGTGTTCTTTGTAAAATCAGTATGCCTCAGTAAAGGGTCCGAATAGGACCGAAAGTACTCGGCCAACTCGTTTTTTAATTTTTTTTCCTTTGTGGCAAAAAACCTTTATTTATATGTATATATATATATATATATATATATATATATCTATATATATATATATATATATATATATATATATATATATTTACGTATTTAGCTGGCCTTGAGAGAGGCTATATACGTAAACGGAAATAATTGAAGGAAGACAAGTTGAAATTAATTGAACTTACCGTAAAACTGATTATTAATGAATATTTCTTTAGAGGAAAAGGTCGCCAGAAAACTCAGCTCGTTACTTTACAGCTATTTATTTACAAAAAGAGGCCCTTGCTGGCCTGGAGAAAAGTGAATGCTATTGGCCCCCACGTTGGGGCTTATAATCTCTCACAAGTGGGTAGCTGGCTAAAGTGTGACTAATTCAAGCTGGTTTCATAAAACTTGGGTAATGCACACTTGCGGGCAGAGAGATGGCACGTGACTCATGGAATCTGGAAAAGAATCCCAGATTAAACAAGATAAAAGGAAAAAATGACTTCTTGTTTTGATTAATTAATTCTCTAACACTGGGGAGAAAGAACTTTTAATGTTTCACTGAGGTATGCAATGACTTCATTGGTCGGGGACGATCACACAAGGGGAAGCATGCGGCCATGAGGCAGTGAGAGGGAACAAAAGGATTTCTTTCTTTTGGGGCTGGAAATTGAATTGGGAAAACGAGGATCACATAGATAATAGGTGATAAGGGACTGGCAATATGCTGTTTCACAAGACGTACCTGGATGTCGTGTTCAGTGGCTCTTTGTAGAAAATGTGGCGCCCGCCTTTGTACAGGTCTGGGGGTCGGGCGCGCCAGTACGCCGTGGATAGGCCTAACAGGAAGGCAGGTAGTTGGACATCTGTCCGAGATCACGTCTCGCAGCCGACTGAGACAGAATTCAGGTGGGTTGCTTGGGGGTTGGAAGTCAGCTTAACCCCCCACAAGCAAGGCAAATCCTGGAAAACAGACATACAGCCAGCAGAGGGGTCACAGGAAAGAGAGCTTAAGATATAGGTCTAAGAAGTACCAATCTGCCTACATCCTTCCCTTTTGAGATACGTCCCTAAAGCTGACAAAAGACTATATTTCCCCAACTGGGGAACTCCTATCTCTGGCTGGCGGGTTTTGGGTTTCCCGCGTTTTACTAAAAATCAGCTGATATTCTAAAGAAATGGCTGCCGTTTTCCAAATCAAATTATTTAATTGATATCTGGGTAGACGAACGATCTATAAACGTCACAGCTCCCCCTGTTAAGAAGGCATTCACTCCCTTTCGGGCGTGAAGGTCTTGGCTTAAATGAATTGATCGTCTTGACTACCCAGTTCTCCTACTCCAACTTGAAGTTTTTTGGAGCAGCGATACAGCTAACTACAGTGGCCTACCTAACTTATAGGTGGAGATGCTAACTGTACTAACTTAATGTAGTAATGTAATCTAGCCTTAGTAATAACTACGGGTTGTCTGTGACGACAGTCTACTCTACCCCTAGATAAGGTTACTTGAAAATTCTACTTGCTACTAACCTAATGCCCTGGTACTAAATCATTAGCCTAACCTACCCATTATAGTTAAATGAAGACGCAATCATTCCAGAGTGTGGTACGCACAACTACAGTTCAGCGACGGAATTGTTAAAATATATGAGGTGAGGTAATGGTGCGTGAGGATGATGAGTGGTTAGTGCATTACCAGGATGGAAATGTAATGAGGTAATTACATTTAAGTGAAGGTTAGTATCACGATGGCTAGGGGTTAGAGGGTTAGTTCTACTGGCAGAGATCAGGCTGGCTACCTTCTCTGGGTAGGTGCCAGGATCATTCTGCAAATGAATGTGACACTGTACCTCGGGCACAGGTGTCAAGGAGAGCATGTGGCTCTTGGGTTAGTTTGTTAATGATTGGTTACGTCCCTTCTTCTTCTTCTTCTTATTCCTCCAGGACCTGGCTATACCAGTCCTAGGAGTAGACGGAGGCACCGACTCTGGGGAAAGGCCAGAAACGCCGGCAGGAGCAGAGGCAGTGGTAGCCTGAGGGATTTCAGGAGAACGCCCTACTTCGGTATCTGCAGCAACCGTCGTAGAGGTGGAACCTACTGCAGGGGAGGCCCTCACTTCGGCTGCTGCGACAACCGTCGTAAGAGGAAAACTCCAGGCTGACTCCTGGTCGGGCAGTTCCTGGTTTTCCAGAGAAGGTATGAAGGTTAGGTCTGCCGGAGGTTCAACCTCGGGCGACAGTGGTGAGGGTGAAGAAGACTCATGGACTTTGGATAGGCCATGGGCTGCGGTAAGCTCCATGCCTGATGGAGGATCTCCTGTAGGAGGATCCTTGGTTAGGTTAGGCGCCGGCACTAGCTCGGGGCCAGGCGCAGAAGTCAAGTTCTGTGGTGGCTCTACGTCCAGGCTGGATGGAGCTTGGCACTGCTCAGTGCTGCCAAGTGGCACTGGCAGAGTGTGGAAGTCGACTGGACCTGTGATGGGTACCGGAGGTGCAATACCTCTCAGCGTGCCCTTGGAAATGGGAGACAGAGGCTCCTGTCTCTTGTTGAAGGCTAAGCCTTGTGGAAAATGGACAGTGTCCACTGCTGGTAGTCGGCTAGGGCACCTAGGCCAATTAGTAGAGTGCCCTATTACGTTGCAGGTTTTGCAACGGAACTGTGAATGGTCAATCTCCCTCCTTGGTAACGGGGGAGACTGTTGGTGGACGTACTTCCTGGAGGAAGTAGAATTTCGATGACTCCGTGCTTTGGAGTGATTTGTTGAGGGGTTAGGACCCCTAGGCTTTTTGGAATGCGAGGGAGACTTCATGTCTTGCCCTAGGAGGAGGTCGTAACCTCCTGGAATGTAGCTTGCAACTGCAAGGGTACAAACTTTGGAGAAACTAGGTCTGGTGACCCTCAATTGGACGGTCGGAAGGATCAGCTTGATATGGTTGATAATTTCAATGGTTATTAATTGACGTCTATCGACGTTAGCCCCTCGGGGGATTCGATCTTCCCGTATTAGGGAGATTTGAGCGCCAGAGTCGTCGTAGGCTCTGACGTGGCTTGGCGGATAATGGCTTTGGAGGGGTGCAACTGTTATAGGGCCCTTAGCTGGGGGTCCTAGTGAAGAAGGATTGGTGACGGCCATTGCGATGGCAGGAATATGGTGGTCCGCGCACCCTCCGTAGTTGGCAGACATGTGACCCTTGCGGCCACAGTCTCGGCAGAACGTGTTCCAGAACCTCTTCCGTGGCACTGGACGGTAAGGCCGAGATGGCCCCACAGGTTGCGAGTCTGTGGAGTCACCAAGGCTGGCAGTGTGCTCTGGCACAGGTGAAGAGTCCTCTCTGGCAGTGATTTGAGGTAGGGAGGTTAAGGAAACCTCCGTTGAATCATCCTCGGAAGCAAGTCCGGGGTTAACTGGTGGGCTTACCTCTTCCAAAGTGGATGAGGTAGGCGGTAAAATGGTAAGAGGCTGAGATGATGCGGAAGAAACGTCTGGCTCTGACACTGGGTCAGGGCCAGGTTCACAAATAAAGGGGATGTCTGGGACATCGGAGGTACTAGCCTCTGAATCTAAAACTTATGATTGAGGCATGCTGCAGGGATCCGGTGCATCTGGTAGTGGGAGCTGCGTCCAGGGGAGATACGGCTTAAGTAAATCTCGGCCCAATATCACCTGATAAACATCATGAAATTGGTCAACTACGCCCAGGCGGCACAATGTGGTTTCCTTGGTCACCTGGTCCAGAAAGAGCATTTTTACATTCAGAAGGACCGAAAGAACAGAATAGAGGTTACCGTCAATCCATTCAAACTGAATTTCTTCGTTCGTCTGGATTTTGGGACCCCTAGGCAATGCCTTTCTGGAAATAAGGGAGACCTGGGCTTCGGTGTCGGCCATGACTTGTACCCACTGATAGGCCGTAGGAGACTGTTCATCAGGCAGGGCTACATGGTAGCCTTGGAGAAGTTCACCCTGGAAGCTCTCCTCCCAAGGTAGAGACCGACTTGGGCACTGGTCGGAATCCACAGCATGCCCACGCACACAACAAGTGGTGCAGAACCTCCGCAACCACCTCTTACCGGGAGTCCAGCTCATGGTCTGGGGCTTAGAAGCTAGCCGAGAGATTTCGTCATCTAGGAGAGCTAGCTCATGCTTTCTCTCTTCTTCTCTTTCCTTTCTCTCTGCTTCTCTGGCTTTCCTCTCTGCTTCTCTTTCTTCTCTCTCTGCTTCTCTGGCTTTCTCCTCTGCTTCTCTTTCTTCCTTTTCTTGCAGGCGCGCAGCAGCCTGCTGCGCCTTTATCCCCTGGTCAAGTGCTGGTCCAGTGTAACCGGCCTCCTTGCCCTGAGTTATGAGGGCTCCGAGCTTCTCTAGCTCTCTGGCAAAGAAGTCGCGGGAAACAGGGGAAGTCATTTCCCTTAGGCTGCAGTGGAGGCTCGGAGGAAAATGATAATAATGGCCAGGAAGGGTAATGGATGGAATGGGAGTGCCTACTGTGGAAAGTAGCACTCACTTGGAAATGGGTTCCGCGACGTGGTAATGAAAAGTCTGAAAAGACTGGGTGCTCGGTGGCACTTTGTGAATGGCACCTTCTGATGAGGTGAAAAAATCGAATGAAGTGCGCGGTGTACATCACACTTAAGGGGGTTCCCAACTTGGGAGACGTTGGAATGGGCTACCTGTAGGTCCAATACAGGTGCGTGGCACTTATGAGGAGCGTTCCTTGGTTCAGTGATCCAAAATGGTGGATACTCTAATGAATGAGCGTTCCGTAGGACGGACACGCAGGTATAGGGCTACCTGTACGTCTGTACAGGTGCGATGGCACTTCAGGAGGCGTTCCTTTTGGACAGCACTAGTAGTGCTGGTATTGCGGCACTTCGGGAGTCGTTCCCTTGTTGAGTGTTCCGAAGGATCACTGACCCTTGTACACGGACACACTAATTACTGGGGCGTTCCGTAAGGACGGACACGCAGGTTTAATGGCTACCTGTACGGCCTGTACAGGTGCAATGGCACTTATGAGGAGTTCCTTGGAGCACTGGTATCGTGCTGGTGTGTCCCGGACACTACATGCAGTATACTTAAATATACTAAAGTGAAATGGTACTCTGTTCGTGGCAGAGGGTAATAGTGGAGGAGAGAAAGTAAAAGGTGGGAGTACTTCAGCAGCCAGTTAATGGACAGTGTCAAGAATCAGTGGCACTGTAAAATGGTAAGACCTGACGTGCACTGGTGGTGGCCAGTCCTAAACTGGTAACGACTTCCCTGTCTGGAAGTAATGAATTTGCGTGGCACACTGTGCGAATTGTGCTTGCGGTATACGCAAGTCTTTCGTGATAAAGAAAATGAAAAGACCACTCGGGCAACGACAGGTAATGATAATTGAAAATGCTCAGTCCCTCGCTGAAGTACTCGGTAAATGAAATAAATAAATGCTTGCAAACTGCAATGGACACATGCGCGTACGTATCACGCTGTGTAAATGAAAGACACAAGAGACTAAAATAATGTTAATTCTGCATGCTATAATTAATGGTAAGATGTAGTACTCTTGGCTTCGTGAATACTGGGTTCTGGTTTTCTCTCTCTCTCTCTCTCTCTCTCTCTCTCTCTCTCTCTCTCTCTCTCTCTCTCTCTCTCTCTCGGAGAGGGTGAAAAAATGATATATGAATGAACTCCCTTATATTGAATTGAACTACTAATGTTAGTTTAATATGACGCAACTTGCGTTAAATTATCTACTTACGTTAACGTTTTTAGTGAAAGAATTGCTTTTGATAACGTTTTATGAAAATGATAACGCGCTCGTGGTGAACGATTTTTACGTTACTAGTAGCGGCTCGCGCTTATGAAATGATTTGCGTTTCAATATGAATTTTACAAAGACGCGTTTTACGTTAACAATTCTTGTGATTTACTCTACTTGAAGATTTACGTTAACTTTATGTAAGATTACTAGGTCCCTGTGAACAGTGAAATGACGGTAAGGATTTTAAACGATGTTAGCAAACACTTGTGAATGAGGTTACGTTAAGTACGAAGTGAAATGAAGTTTTCGCTCAGCGCGCGAGTGAGCGATGCGAGGTGAAACACGTGAGGCGAGTTGGGTAGTGCAGATAGCGCACAGCGTGTCGTTCAAAACAGCTGATTCTCTGTAAATGCGAAGGCAATTTACAACACCAAATTCTACTTTCTTATTCAAGGCGAATTACGTTAATTTCTCTGGCAGAACGATAGATACTAGTACCGAGATTGATATTATTTACGTTGAAACTTCGAGACTTACGTTACTTTGCTTAAATTGTTTAGATAATTCTTAAATGGGTAACAAACATGGCTGCCGCTGTGAATGAGACGAAGGCTGGTTGAGACCGCGCAGGCGCGAGAGTGCGCGAAGCTGAATTAAGCTGAGAGGTAAGCGGTTACCAACACTTGGAATGAAAACTAAGTTAAAAATGAATACCCTAACATATCACAGACAAAAGAATTGTACACTTCTTTTGCCGTAACTATTAGTAAAACACTCCTAACTAGCTAGGCTTTCTAATACAGCAATAAACCCTGGCAAAGCACTTCCTAGTTTGATCTGGTCCTTTCTGGCATCTATCTGCACACGTGTTAGTGCTCGTCCGACGGGGAAAGTGTGATTTACAAAATAACAGAATTCGCTCGGCGCTCTGGCCGTTACAATATAATAATATTTCTACCTTCACATTTGTTTAAAACACTTCTACAATAAAAATACTTAAACGTACCTTAAGCTAACATTGGTTATAGAATAATCATATTAATGAATGGAATACCTTACCGTGAGTCAGTGTCTTTTCTCCCGCTGCAAGTGTGCTTGATTTACGCTTTTGTAAAATAATTTACAGTTTACGTTTTACAACGGGTAACGCGATTTACAAGCTAGCAAGCCCAGATTCGATGCTGGCAAGATTCGCCAATTTTACGTATTTAGCTGGCCTTGAGAGAGGCTATATACGTAAACGGAAATAATTGAAGGAAGACAAGTCGAAATTAATTGAACTTACCGTAAAACTGATTATTAATGAATATTTCTTTAGAGGAAAAGGTCGCCAGAAAACTCAGCTCGTTACTTTACAGCTATTTATTTACAAAAAGAGGCCCTTGCTGGCCTGGAGAAAAGTGAATGCTATTGGCCCCCACGTTGGGGCTTATAATCTCTCACAAGTGGGTAGCTGGCTAAAGTGTGACTAATTCAAGCTGGTTTCATAAAACTTGGGTAATGCACACTTGCGGGCAGAGAGATGGCACGTGACTCATGGAATCTGGAAAAGAATCCCAGATTAAACAAGATAAAAGGAAAAAATGACTTCTTGTTTTGATTAATTAATTCTCTAACACTGGGGAGAAAGAACTTTTAATGTTTCACTGAGGTATGCAATGACTTCATTGGTCGGGGACGATCACACAAGGGGAAGCATGCGGCCATGAGGCAGTGAGAGGGAACAAAAGGATTTCTTTCTTTTGGGGCTGGAAATTGAATTGGGAAAATGAGGATCACATATATAATAGGTGATAAGGGACTGGCAATATGCTGTTTCACAAGACGTACCTGGATGTCGTGTTCAGTGGCTCTTTGTAGAAAATGTGGCGCCCGCCTTTGTACAGGTCTGGGGGTCGGGCGCGCCAGTACGCCGTGGATAGGCCTAACAGGAAGGCAGGTAGTTGGACATCTGTCCGAGATCACGTCTCGCAGCCGACTGAGACAGAATTCAGGTGGGTTGCTTGGGGGTTGGAAGTCAGCTTAACCCCCCACGAGCAAGGCAAATCCTGGAAAACAGACATACAGCCAGCAGAGGGGTCACAGGAAAGAGAGCTTAAGATATAGGTCTAAGAAGTACCAATCTGCCTACATCCTTCCCTTTTGAGATACGTCCCTAAAGCTGACAAAAGACTATATTCCCCCAACTGGGGAACTCCTATCTCTGGCTGGCGGGTTTTGGGTTTCCCGCGTTTTACTAAAAATCAGCTGATATTCTAAAGAAATGGCTGCCGTTTTCCAAATCAAATTATTTAATTGATATCTGGGTAGACGAACGATCTATAAACGTCACAATATATATATACACACATATACACCTGTGTGTATTATGCGTTTTATATGTATGCACGTGTGTAACTGTCTGTAATAGATTTTTGTGACGGGATTAACTTAGATATAGTTACAGAGATTTGTAACATATTTTTCAAAAGATTAGTACCGTAGTTGTAATTGGTGTTACAAAAATTATGTTTTATGTTAATATCAAGATCCTGGTTAACATGAATGTTTGGAGACATTCCGTCATCGCTTCAGTTCTATGTAGCTGAAGAGCAGATAATATGTCTGGGAGTTATTTATGAATATTGGATCAAATCTTCAAAACTGGTGGTTTTAACAGGATCTTATTCCTTTAATATGTTTGTAGATATTTAAAACCTACATGGTTTGGTTTTCATGCAAGTAATTCGTACAACACAAAGCTTGGCACGTATTTATAATCTTGAGATTCTTGGAGTAGGTGGGAGTTTTAGGATTACTTCAAGATTTCCTTTCAGGTAGGCAGCAGCGAGTTGCCGTGGACGGGATCTTTAGTGAACCAAGACTTACTGTGCCTGGAGTTCTACAGGGCAGTGTTCTCGGTCCACTGTTGTCTTTAGTGTACACAAGAGTGACTTGGTTGTTGCCCTGGCAAACAAAATTGTTCATTATGCCGATGATGCAACACTTGTGGGTGTAGTAACGTCTCCACTTTTGAGAAATGAAGCTTGGCCAGATCAAGGAATGGTGTAGTCGGTGGGGCATGAGACTGAATTCCAGCAAAACGAAAACACTGCTGATTAGCAGATCTCATACATATTTCCCACCCCATCCGCCCCTTCAGGTGGATGGAAATTTGCTGAAGGAATCTGAAGCTTAACTAGGTGTAACTTTGGACTACATATAATTTGAGAAAATTCTAATGAAAGTATCAGCAAATGCCGCATGAAAATTAGGTATTGTTCGTAAGGGGTCATATATAATATATATGTATATATATATATATATATATATATATATATTATATATATATATATATATATATATATATATATATATATATATGTTAAAAGATCTTCGAGCTTTTAACATACTTAGTTACATTCATACACGTACGTGTATATATATATATATATATGTTATATATATATATTATATATATTTATATACACTTGTGTGTATGTATGTACGTATGTATGCGTTTATATATATATATATGTGTGTGTGTGTGTATGTGTGTGTGTATGTGCGTGTGTATTTGGGTGTAATAGATTTCTGTGACGGGATTAACGGAGGTATATTTACACAGATTTTATATATATATATATATATATATATATATATATATATATATATATATACGTATATATATATATATAGTATATATATATATATATATATATATATATATATATATATATATATATATAATATATGTAACAGTGATAAAATCAGTGCAACCTGTTTTAGTTTATATGTACTCCTTTTGCTAGAATACTGTTCTCCGGTGTGGATGTGTGCTTCTGCCAGAGATTTATCTCTTTTAGACAGAGTGGTTCGTGGTGGTAGGTTTTTGTTTCCTAACAGTAGTAGTTATGACTTGGACCATCGACGGATGGTCTCTTGTTTATCACTTTTTCATAGGTTGTATTTCAACAGAGATCTCTCACATTCACCATCGATACCTGATCCCCTTTATCTGCCAAGGGCAACCAGATGCGCTGACCGGCAGCACCAATATGCAGTAAAAGTGCATCGCCATCGAACTTCTCAATTCCAGAGGTCCTTTATTTCCCACACTTGTGGATTGTGGAACAGCCTTCCGGAGGATGTCTTACAATTGGAACTACAGAAGTTCAAGCGAAGGTGCAATGTATTACTACCCTGATACTATTCTCCTTGCATTTTATTCATGTTTATCTATTTGTTATCTTATTAATATCTTTTTCTTTTTACTTCGTCTTACTTCTTTCTAATGAACACCATATTCTTTGGAGGCATGAATTTCAAGTGAGTGGCCCCTGTGGGCTTGTTCCATATGAATAAGTATCATCTGAATAATAATAATAATAATAATAATATCACATCACCGTGATTCATATACATGCTTTAAGCTGCAAATGTCCTTTAATATCTAATTCGCTCTACCTCGGAATTAATATATTTTCGTATGTTAACCGAAGGGGAATTTTCTAGTTGATAATAATTTAGTCCTCTCGTGGATTCAAACCAGCGCACAGAGAGAAATCAGGACTTCAGTGATGTTACCGACTCTTACAGTTGTAGCTTAATGCATATATATATATATATATATATATATATATATATATATATATATATATATATATATATAATAACCTCTAGATACTTTAAAGAAAAAAATGGGTCGTGTCACTGATTTTGCAAATGGTTTACGTCATGAAACAGTTATGGCTACGTAAATCATACAACACATTTGAGCGCACTTAAAAACAGATATTTTTTTCTCGTTTCCAATAATGAATTTCAGGTTATATTGAAAACACTGTACCGTCGATTGCTAATGAGAATGAATATACAGCGGATCTCTATAAGAAGTCAAACGAGGTAGATTATATTACGGCGTGGGTTCAGTCATTATCATGCTACACCATCAAAGTCTTCTATTTCAACCAATTCACGAACACCGCCAAGATATCTTATAATGTCACAGACATTGTACAGGCCTTCAATATTACCAAGGTTCATAGATACAAACGTCACAGATACCTTTAGAGACTGCACCGACATTGATGTAAATATCATGGTCATGACACATTAAACTTCAATGGAAAAGTTAAAAACTATTCCACCCGTTAAGTTCCATAAACATAATACGAACGTTGATGGGAAGACCTCGCCGTTAAATTATGTTGGACGCTACGGGTTCTGCGATACTATTACTCCTTTTTTTGCAACACGTCAAATTACCTACGTTTGTCAAAGGTATGCAATTTATGTATGTATGTATGTATGTAGTTGTATGTGTGTATATATATATATATATATATATATATATATATATACACATATATATTCATTCATGATCAAACTTTAGTGTTTTTCATAAAACGGCTGATGTTAGATTTCTAAAGTTACCCGTGTAAATCAGTTCTTAAACTCCAAGGTTCCATCTACTGCAGGTATTTATAGCATGTGATAAGTTAGCATATACATAAAATATTCCATCTACATATTTCTTTTAGCCTGTTTTAAAAAGAAACCATGGTAATATTGTTATAAATTGAAAAGTAATGACATACTTTTTTTTTACACATTTTTTTAAGATAGATCGTAAATTGATCTTTCGATTCATTTTTCCTCTATTCGACAAACCCTTTTTATACTTCTTTTCCCGCAAAGCCAATTACCGATTAGATTTTACTTTGTATTTATACGGTAGCTTTTGCTCCTTGAATAATAATCTTTGATAGTGTCATCCACCTACACCTCCCATGATTAAATCTAGAAAATATTCGATAAGCCTTTCACGTGGAAAATAAATCTTCAGATATCACTCATCATGATATCAAATTTAGAATTTTGATGAATTACTGCTGCATAAATGAGACACCGTAAAAGGGATTAAGTAATGAGTGAAATTGCAAGAGGGGAAAAATATTTGCATTTCCGTTATCCTGCGGTTTTTTTCACACTATTTCCATTTACAGTGGAATACGGTCTTAACGGAGGGAATATACGTATTCTCATAAACGTGATTTCTTGCCTAACCCCAAAAAAAGGAAGGGCCTAACCTTGAAATTAAACTCCTTTTGTGACAGCCCACAACGAATGTGTAACTTGCAAATGATGTCCCGAACTCTTAAGAATATCTTTGTCTAACGTAGTTGATTGTGCTTCAAGTCGCTGTTCTTATTATTTCGGAAATGATGATACAAGCAATCAATGATTTGTTGCTGTTCTTAATGGACCAATTATCCCTCTGGATTAGGCAGGATAGAATATGTCATATCTAATAATATGGTTATTCAATACGGTTTATTTTCACAGTTGGGGAATTAAATGGTTGCCTTTGTGTTAGTTAATTACGTGCATTTATAAGATAACTAATTCATTAAAGATGTCAGCTAGGAATTCCTTGACAGGAACTCTCGATCGTGAATTCCATTATTTTGTCGAAATCTTTATGAAATATCAGTTTACTAAGATGATATTTGGCAGGATCTCCGCATTCCTTTCAGGAACTAGATTGGTTTTCTTTTCCTTTGGTAAAGGTCTTGTTATGTAATATCAAAAAGCTGTTACCTTATAAATTCTGTAACAAAGGGAAACTATATATGGGGTATTATAATTAAGTCATATGTATTCCCTAGGGATGTGTAAAAATCAATTTACTATTTTCTATCAGATGATATATAGTAGTGTATAACTTATATATAATATGTATAATATATAAATATAATATCATATCATATATAATCTGTGTGTGTGGTGTGTGTGTGGTATGTGGTATATATATATATCTATATATATTATTATATATGTATATATATATGAGTGTGGATGTGTGTGGTGTGTGTATGTATATCTAATATTATATATATATAATAGTATATATATATATATATATATTTATTATATATATACATGTGTGTGTGTGGTTTGGTGTATGTATATATAATATATATATATATATATATATTATATATATATAGTAGTAATATATATATATATATATATATATATAATATAATATAATATATATATATAGTATGTATTATATAATATATATATATATATAGTAATGTAATATTATAATATATATATATATATCAATATATATCTATATATCAGTAATGTATATATAATATATATATATAATGTATTCTAGATAATATACATATATATATATATATTCTATATAGTATGTCTATATATATATTATAATTATATATATTATATAATATATAACTTTAATCTATCTATATTGTATATATAGTATGTATTTATATATATATATGATATATATACATCTATATATCTATTATGATATTAATATATTCTATAATATATTTATATATAGTATGTATAATGAGATCTATATAGGTAATTAAATATATAAATAATATAATATATAATGTATATTATTAGTGATGTATATCTTAATATATAAGATCATAGATAGAGTTATTAATATATATATATATATATAATATATATGCATATTATAATATTATATATATATTAGTGACATTCCTAAGCTGAATGTCCTCGTATTCAGTGGTAAATACTTAAGCTTATATATGACCTTAGCTAACACTCAGTAGGAAGCATAATAAAAATAATATTCCACTAAAATAAAATATCCACTCTGTGCAAAACACTGGTCGGGTGAACGAAACTCAACAGTCACTTAAGATTATAATTAGTAATTACCTATAAAGTTAACACAATACAATAATCAATATAACAAAACACCTCACTTTAAACGTTTAGCAAATAACACCATAATTGAACATTATTAAACTTAATATCTAAATTAAAAAACACAAAGATAAACTAGATAGCGCCACAAACACTGTCTTCCATGGAGGAAGAATACACCTAACTTAACAAGAGGGTGGAGGTACCCAAGTAAACTAAACTAAGGATATCAAGGAGGAGTAATAGGAATAGAGACTTAGAACATGACAAAGTTGAAGGAAAAGTGAGGGAGCAATCAACAGATGGCGTGCGTATTGAACTTAAAGAGAAAGTAATAAAGACAAGTCTAATTATATGCAATATATATACAATAGTGGAGCGAAAACTTAACAATATATACACACGAATGAGAGAAAGAGAGAGAGAGAGAGAGATGAAGAAAACTCGTAAACGCTTGAATAATTACTAAAACGAGTTTATCCTCGATGAGTTTCAATCAGATGCACAAGAAAATGAATTTGTCTTGGGGTGGCATGTCAGGAATCGTCATATATAATATATATATATATATATATATATATATATAATATATCTATATATATATATATATATATATATATATACGCACACACACACACATATATATATGTGTGTGTGTGTGTGTTTGTATGCGTGTATGCGTGAAGATTATTAAGTGATGAAAATTTTATTACTCAGTTTTTGACCATCAATAGTGCTAGTGGACGACACCTGACTCTGAACACGGATGAATCAGTAATAACCTAAACGACTTCAAAGAATATGAATATAACACTCAGTGAATAAAAGAACTCTAAACAAACAAAGCAACAACCACACGACAGCAGCCTCGGTGACTTCCAACATTAGTAACTCTAAACAACAATAAACAAGTAAAAAATGCACCCAAGAATTTTTCTGTATAGGCGCTACAGCGTATAACCAAGTCCATTCAATTTACTAGATCTATCTTTCGGTGGTCTCGGTGCTATGGAGCCGCGGCCCATGAAGCTTTAACCTTTAACCAGTGGGGGCATGTCCTATATCGTTGGTAGAAGCACAATTATGGCTAAATTTAACCTTCAATAAAATCAAAACTACTGTGGTTAGATGGCTGCAATTTGATATGTCTGATAATTGGAGGGTGGGTGATGAACTTAACCAATTTGCAGCCCTCTAGCCTCGGTAGATTTTAAGATCTGAGGGCGGACAGAAAAAGTGCGGACGGACAGTCAGTGCCGGCACAATAGATTTCTGTTACAGAAAACGAAAAACGTTAAATAATGACCTCAGCGACGTTAGTGTTCTAACCAAGTAAATAATACCCTTGGTAATTCAAGAAATGTTGACACTAAGAAACAACAAAAACAACATCAACAACAACCTTAGTACTTAAAGCCTCAGTAACCTCAACACCTGCCGCCTTTTGACGCCTGGACAATGAGATTGGCCACCGAAGCTTTGGCCGGAGCTAATTAGTTTATGCTGTGACAATAATGCCAGTAGGGACAAGGATAAAGGCCTTTAGAACGCCAACACCTTTCCGTGTTGACACTTGGGGAAGTGAGTGTATACATCAAATCCCAATGCAGTAAAAATGGAATGACAAGATAAGTACGCCCAGCTGTTTTCTGTATTCTTGTTACACTGCTCAGAGGTTCCAACGTGCGGATCTTAATCAGCGCCCAGCAAGTATGGTCATATACGCTTGGTAATAAATTCAGTTATGTGCTGAAAAAAGTAAAAAAAATGATGCGAACCTGTTTAAATAATGAAATTTCAACTTGGACGTTGCCGATGCATATAATTCATTCACTTAGATAGAGATAGGTAGATAGATAGATAGATAGATGGGTAGGTAGATCAATAGACGAATAGATAGATAGACAGAATGAGACCAGATAAAAGGGGTAGTTCGCTTCAGAAAACATATGCATATATAGATTGAACAAATGAAAATTAGATTTTTTGATACGGGGCAAGTCATGAAACCTGCAATGAAGCGAATTACTTTTCTTGAGCCTATTTTTGTACGCGATCAAGTTATTAAGACATTTCCTTATTATGCGGGAAAACCCAGTGTAATTTGGCTCATTAAAGATCATATGAATTCAAAATCAAGCTGAAGAACCATTTATGCCTCGTGATGCTTTGCTTGTATAAGTTGACCCCGAATGAACCCACTCGCTTATATGTTATCCATAAAATCCTCAGATTACAAACACGTGTGATTACGAAATTTGTGTAGCTTCACCATTACGCAAACCTAAGGCTCTTAACCCCAACGCATCTTACATGTGACAAGTACCCAAAAGCGCAAGCACGCATATCAACTGCAAACGCGCCCGAGAATTCATTAAGAGACATATTTATTGTCACAAGATTCTCCGGCAGTCTGGTGCCCTGGAGTTTCTGAAGAGGTGTTCCTCGCGAGTTTGAAAAGGGAAGGAGAGATGAAAGAGGGAGAATAGCTGTTGGGAGGAGAAGGGGCTAATGGAAATATGCAAATGGAATGGCCGAGGACCAACATGGCGTAAGAGCGTGTGTGTGTGTGTGTGTGTGTGTCTGTGTGTGTGTGTGTGGGTGTGTGTGTTGTAAGAGCAATGATGATGAAAAGGGAAGAATGGCTCAGAGGCACTGAGACGCAAGTGTCCAAACACAATTACTCGTCTGAGGAAGAGGAGTATTATTGCTGGTGCGTGCACACAGACAATGCGAGGAGGTAGAAGTGAGGTAAATGGGAGCCTGGAGGAACAGCGAAGTTAAACCTAAAACCACGATAGACAGCTTTATGACAGGCAAGTAAAACTTTAATAATAAAATAAAATAATGATAAAATAAAATAAGAAAAAATAAATGAGAAACTCATCGTCTTAAATAAAGACTGCTTATGAAATAAAGAAAATGAGTACTGTTGCACTTAACAAGAACAGTTAGAATTATCGGAAAGCCATCTATGAAATGAGCTAGTTCAAGCAATAACGAGTCGTAACAAGGTCAGTTGACTATGTATAATACGTATAATTACTTTTTGTTTGATGGAATTAGGCAAAATGATTACTCTATTCTCACATAATCAAGTAAACACATGATTTATCTCTCTCTCTCATTCTGAATGCAGGGCGGCTTTGTGGGAACATTTTCAAGACTTTCCTTTAGGGATCCGAGATGTCCTGTGAAGTTCTTTCTTAAAACTGCTCAACATTATATTTCACCATTGCTTACAGTGCGACTTTGGAAATGTTCAACGATTTTAAACTTCGTTGCCGTTATGGCCACGCCCAAGGGGGCTCTGAATTGTAAAATACAAGACAGACCATTTTATCTGGCACAATTGCGTCTTGAGCAAGCTCTCTCTCTCTCTCTCTCTCTCTCTCTCTCTCTCTCTCTCTCTCTCTCAACATTCCCCTGGTAACAGTCAAGTTAAGGAGAGTTATTTTTCCTTTTAGTTCCTGTTTCCAGGGAAACTACTAGAAAAATAGTTTTTTTAGATGTCAAGGTAAAATTTATTCATATATATATTCTTCAAATTAATAAGGAATTTGACATTATTATTAAACAGCTTTTGAATGCAGATAATTATGATTCCTTCCAGACATGAAAAAAATATCTAAAACAAAATACGTAACATTTTTAATACAAATTTTGTTAATACAATTAGTTTTTAACTTACTGACAATCATTAAAAATGATTCACATTGCTACACTAAAACGATATACAGAATGAGGGAAATAAAAGACATTAATAAGTTTTAAACTAGAGATCTAATATAAACTTATTTTTGCCAATCGAAATGGGTTAAAAAAATCCTCTGGCTTTACTTTTTTTATTTTTTCAAGGACAAAATAGAAAATTATATTTTTTCAAGGACAAAATTGGAAATTATATTTTTTCAAGGACAAAATTGAAAATGACATTTTTTCAAGGACAGAATGGAAAATTATATTTTTTTAATGGACAAAATTGAAAATTATATTTTTCAAGGATAGAATTGGAAATATTTTTTCAAGGGCAAAATTGAAAATGATATTTTTTCATGGACAAAATTTTAAATATTTTTTCAAGGGCAAAATTGAAAACGAAGAAAGTAAAAGGAGGAACGAAAATCTGTTAAAAGTAAAATACAAAAGGCAAAGATAGCCTCTGAACGGCGTATCAGTGACATCTGTTAGTTCTCGATAACAGCATTCCTTTTGTTATCCACACTGGAACCTTTTTTTATTAAAAATGTTACATATTTTATACTGGATATTGTTTTCATGTCTGGAAGAAATCATATTTCACTTGCATTCAAAAGCTGTTTTCATTTTTTATGAACAAGTTTAATAATGCTGAATTCCTTATTGAATTAAAGAATATATATGACTTAATTTTTCGATGACATTTAAAAAACTAATTTTTTTTTTTAGTAGTTTCCCAGGAGACACGAACTAAGAAGAATAACAACTCCCTTTAGCTTGACTGTTAACAGGGGGAATGTTGAGAGAGAAAGAGAGCGAGAGCAACTATCTCACGGACACCACACACTCACACACACATGCCAAAAAGCAAAAAACATCCATGTACCTCACATCTTTGTGTTAGAGACCAAAGGTAAGATTCCCTATAACATAATGCCAAATAATCTGTGCAATTTCGGGAGGAGAAGCTTAAGCGGTTATCATTCTCAATTTTAGAGGAAGCTGCAGCCACCACTTAAGACTGATTACGCACCGATATAAAGGCTTTATATCGCTAAACGCGTTAATGTGACCCCATATCTGAGAGGATAAATGGAATGTAGTTGAACTGCTCTTCACTGGTTCAGCGTCATTGCATAACTGTGCAAGAGCACGTGTATTATATATATATATATATATATATATATTATATATATGATATATATATATATATATATGTATATGATATATATATACATATATGTATGTATGCATATATATATATATATATATATATATATATATATATATATATATATATAATCTACAGGCCACTTTTTTCCATATACGTTTGCAATTGTTATAGCCAAAATTTCCTCTTAATTTCCCTAATTCACACTTTTTGGACATGTTTGTCATATAAATCCTTAGATCCAAATGGAAGAAATGTGAGTATCAGAACAGGTCACTTCACCGGACATCAGAATTACTTTATATTTCTTGTTTTAGGATCTAAGGCTTGGCAGTGGACAAGCGTTTCCAATAAGTTAAAAGATCGATGTGGCTGTTACAATTGCCCACACACACACGCATATATATATGAGTGTGTGTATGTATATGCATATATACGCGGATAGATAGATATTTCGATAGATAAATATTTCAGGCATTTCCCCTAACAAGGCTCGAGGGGGATAGACACACAATATATACTGTTACATTTATATCTTAACTTTTGAATGGTAGATTAGCCCTCTGAGCAGACACCTTCCATAACATTAGCTGCATCATACATCTAAACAGCAGGCTCACAGTTACCGCGTCGAACACTCTAACGCACACTGCATCACTCACCACTCTCTTGTACGCACACTCGCCCTGTCGACATATTGAGGTCTTCCCTTTCAAATTTCTTATGAATGGAGTTATAAAAAAAAAATAAAAAAAAAAAAATAGATAAAAAAAAGCCCTTCCGAGATCCGCAACTGAATCACATTTTTGTCACCCCTTCCTGAAGGTAGAAAATGAACAGAAAAAATATATGTATGTGTGTATGTTTGTGTTGGTGTATTTACAGGATGTATGTTCATACAAAACTAATGGTTAAGGATTTACCAATTGAAATGTCCAATAACGTGAACACAGGTGGTGGTTACTCGAAAACACTGAAACTAAATATAAAAGCTTCTAAGCATGCACAGATCCAAGAGTGAAGAGATCAATTTTACAGAGGATTTTCTATCGTGGTTTGATTTTCATATTGAATGAATTATTGGTAAATGAGTTATGAATGTGATTTAAAATGATCTTGCAAAAAAAAAACACACACACACACACAAACTGCAAAAAAAGCCTCTTATTTATGAGTGGAGTAAAACCCCAGGGTGGCATCCCTTATTCTCTCTCTATAACACCACAGGAAAAGAATACATATCTCTCATATCCGCCTGGTTTCTATTTTATGCGAAATAAATGACGTCACGGATGACCATAAAGAAAAGAGAAAATTAAAATACAAAATGAAAGTGTTTTACACAAATACTTTCATTTCATTTTCATGCGCGATATTTTATCATCTTTGGCAGCCGTGTGAGTTTTTTTTTTTTTTTTCTTTTTTTTCAACATTCAAAATTTAAACCGTGGTTTCAACATTGCAGTACGTGGATCTTTGAAAAGATCAGATTTGTTCAGACATAAGCTTCCTGTTGGCTGAATACAGAAATACAGTTACCTCTATATTTCCATTTCATTCTTCTTACTTCCTTGATATTTTTCTATTATATTGTTCGCTTTACTTAACATGAAGCACCTTCAATAAGTACCTTTGTATTTGCCCAAACATGAAAAAGAAATTGTATTAAAAAACTGTAGATGTACTGATTTATTTCATTTCAAAGCTGTGGAAAAGTAAATTAGCTAAGTTGATTTAAGTTTAAAACGTGCATCCCATTACAATTTCCCCTGGTTTTACGCTTTGTGTCTGGCGTGAAGACAAAAGCGGATTAAGTCATGAAATTAAACCATTTCCAAGTTCCGAGAAGAGGGGATTAAATGGAATTAAGGTTAGTCTTTTAATTTAATTCAAGAAACGAGAGTAGCAATACAAGAAACGAGAGTAGCAATACAAGAACACTGCTTGCAATTACCCTTCCTGGTAAAAAGAGAGAGAGAGAGAGAGAGGGGATTTTTTTCAGTTCGCATATTGCTTTCTCTTCCATAATATCTCTTTTATTAATTTGTTTAACCACACTGTATGTCTTACAAACTCTTAGGGTGACTAAATGATAATTCGTCGTCCTGTTTTCCTTGGAATTCAACTTATCTCATAACAAATTTACAGTGAATTGTTATACTATTTTATGAAGAGAAATGCACCAGATCGCACTACTATAGTAAAATAGTTTAAAATTTCTACCACTTGAATTGTCGGATGTAAGTTTACGTGAAAAGTAAAAATTGCAACAAGAGACTGTTAAAGAAGTTGAACAGCTTTGTGGAAGGAGGCCATGGAAAACAAATGGAAAACAAAATACAAGAAGTTATACAACTGGCGGAGACCGAAAGGATGTTGCAAATAAACCTCAGAACTACTTGAGCTACCCAAGGCAAACTGTAAACAGAAACCACCCGCCTTTGGCGAGACCCGAAGGAGAGAAAAAAAAAGAGAGAGAGAGAGAGAAAGAGACATAAATATCTCTAGAAGTTTCACATCGCTTTTGACGATTTCATTGTTCTAATAAGTTTGAGAAATTCTTTCGGAAATGAATCAATGTCTTTATTTTTGCCAAAAAGTAAACTCATCTCAACGCTTTTTAAAAGTTGGTTGCTCGTCTAATGAAAGTCCAAGTTGACATCTGCAGCGTCTCTGAATTTAATCAGTTCTCTTTCAGGCAGAAAAACGGGGAGGGGGAAGGGGGGGGGGTGTTTGGGGAGGAAAAATTAAATAAAGGACGTGGGAAAGTCAACAACACAGAGAAATGACATCACAAATTTACTGGATTAAAATGCCACATGTCAAGAACTTTTTTAATTCCGTCTTCGGCAACAAAGAAAACTTTACAGATTACGTCTTGAAAAGTAATAGATCTCGATTTCTCCTAACAAGACGTCAAGACGGAGAAGAAATATGTTCCCAGACTGCAGCGTCTACTACACTCATTCGTGGAAAATGAGAAACTTATCTCATTGGAGAAAAAGGGCGTTAGAAAAAAATACGGATATTTTTTTTTTATCTACTTCAATTAGTGACTTTTTGGCGAGATTTTTATTTCACTTTGTTGCTTCTGTCTTTTCTTTAGGGGAAAAAAGTTAAGTATATCTTAGTTTAACCAGACCAGATTAACAGCTCTCCTAGGATTAGATTTCTTTTTACGTGGCTAGGAACCAATTGGTTACTTATCAACGCGACCTACAGCTTATTGTGTGATTTGAACCACATTATATCGAGAAATGAACATCTAATCTCCAGAAATAAATTCCTCTGGTTCCGCATTGGCGATACACGAGTATGCATTTTTATGATTTTTTTTTTTTTAGGGAAAGCACTTATATATTTATAATTATGTAATGTTTGCTTCACGCGTTTCATCTTAAGTTTTCAATGGAATAGGAATTATTATTATGTGAGCTGATGACAAAACGGAGGATTATATAACGATATTTCCTGAGCACTGAGGAAACCAAGAGATCCATCAATTTATACATTAGTATTTATGACTCGGATGATTTTTAAGAAATAGATAAAAACTGTCGAATAAATTTAACATAATGATGATTCATAATTTCGTTTCGTATAAGTTTAAGAGGGTGATGAATTAAATTCATTTTTCATTTATTGGCCTTCGTTAAAAGAGAGAGAATATTATTCGAGAGGATCCTTCAAGGGGGATTTCAAATAACAACAAAATACTTCATCCCCACCACAGAAAGAAATATGATCCAATATAGTCACTAGGCAACGTTGGGCCTCTCTCTCTCTCTCTCTCTTCTCTCTCTCTCTCTCTCTCTCTCTCTCTCTCTCTCTCTCTCTCTCTCTCGTAATGAAGGAAGCTAAGTGAAGATCCGGTTACTGCATTTGCCTCCTCATCAGCGTCGTTCCGCTCACGAATTTTAAAACAAAGAGAAAATTTAAAAAACGCGTGGATACTTTCTAAACTTTAATTTCAATGTGTGCATGTTCCTCTTAATCTAGATTGAAATTTTGAACAATTCCTGAAATATATAAAAAATCAGAAATACTTATACAAAGATAGAAATAGACAGAAAGATAGATGAGCAGATAAGTTATTGATGATCATCTTTGATTTACATTTTTGTCAACATTTTCGCCTTAGACAATTGAGGAAGAGTTAGCCAAAAATTAACAAAATACCACCGACGCGTAAAAATCCTCCTACATGTGGCCAAGGCAAAGGAAAGTACCTAAAGAAAATCTTGGTTATATAATTAGTTAAGCTTAAAAGTTTATATGAACCCAACGTGAATAAAGATATGTTTTGAAATAATTATAAACTTCAACGACTTGCAATAACTGACATAGTTAGAGTTTACATGAAATTCCTAATGAGGCTAACTAAAGAGATTATCTCAAACTAAAATATGTCACTTTTTATGCAAACGAAGCAAATGAATTTGAACTAAATACGGCTGAAAATATTCCTGATTTAATGCATTGATTGAGCAGATACGACTGACTGATTATATTTAAAAAGTCGCCAGTTTGTCATGCAAAGTGGATGACTTTAATGGTGTCAATACTAAACAAACAAAAAATGGAAGAATAAGGGTCCATCTACTCAAGCAAAAGGTGATTATGATAAAACAGTAAAAACCACTTAAGCAATAGGGAGTGAGTCTCCAAAACAATCATTACTCGGAGAACATGTAAGATTGTCATTAAGAGAACAATAAGACGAATCATAACGTGGAAAATGTTTACAAAAGCGGAGACGTCCATAAATATAAATACAACGATAAGATCAAGAACCCCCTAACCGTATAGTGAAGAAAGACAAAAATAACCAACACAGAGGGATCCAAACTTAGTTCAACCTTCTGCAAGTACCAAAACATGATAACTCTTCCTCCACGACCCCACAGCTGCCATAAGCATCCCTTTGCCTTTTGGCACACAGACAGTAACACCATAAAAGACCTCAGTACTGATGCAGCTTACAAGAGACAAGGTTCAGGGCCCTTGTTGATAAGGTAGCAAGGATTACTACGCGTCAACTCGCAGGGCGTCACGCGAGGTGGGAAAAATTCAAGTTGATATACCATCAACACACGGTGTTTGGTGAAGGGGGTCATGCATTTTGTAAAGGTGTCGTTGAAATGCAAGAGCTATATGAATGGTGTCTGGAATAGGGATGAGGCTTTTCAATATCAGCAAACGGGAGGTTTTGATTTACCATTTCCAGTATTAGAGAGAGAGAGAGAGAGAGAGAGAGAGAGAGAGAGAGAGAGAGAGAAGAGAGATAAATAAATAAATAATGGTGAATGAATAGACGAGCTACGCAGAAAATATCAAATACAACATATACGCAAATAAATTAAAATTTAAAATACAAAATATCCAGGAGAGACGAACAATGAACTGTCGAAGAGTACCCCTTCCCCCTCCCCAAGTAAGGTAAAGACCAATGAAAAACAAAGCATTTCATCCATTAGAGAGAGAGAGAGAGAGAGAGAGAGAGAGAGAGGGGGGGGGAGGGCCACTGAAAAAAAAGGGTTAATACTTGACGGTCCTAATGAGAACCTAGAGATGAAGAAGCACTTATGGTGGTCCAGTTTGTGTTTGCCCTTCCATTGCGGCACTTATTTACCCTGTCAACGAAAGCAGACACCATTCTCTCTCTCTCTCTCTCTCTCTCTCTCTCTCTCTCTCAACACTTTGCTCATATCCTTCCCTTCCGAGCGCTTCACTTTGATTTCCCTTTGTCTCCGGAGTGTTGCTGAGAACGACTTCAACATTTACAAGTTGTTCATTTTAAGTGGCTGGATGTTGCCTTGTCTGAATGACAACAGGCTTTGGGGTCCGTTATGAAGAAAATATCGGACATTAACGAGTCGGCGAAACGATAAAGTAAAAGGAAATGAAATATTAAGAATTTTGAATTTTATGGCGATGGATATCGAGAGGCTACGTTGTTTTGCCTCAGTGAGTATGAGTTCGCTTATGGGGCAGAGAGGGTATAAGAGGAATTTTTCTCTTTAGTGATGGCAAACCCACCTCTTACAGGGGCAAACCGAATCATTCATGAAATGCAAAGGAGGCAGAATACTTCAAGGTGGTCGCGGGTTCGACTCCCCATTCTCCCAACGTTGAGTCAGAAGAATTTATTTCTGGTGATTAGAAATTCATTTCTCCGTGTACTGTGGTTCGGATCCCCCAATAAGCTATAGGTTCCGTTGCTATGTAACCAATTGGTTCCTAGGAGATCTGTTAATCACCTCAGTGGTCTGGTCAAACTAAGATATACTTACCTTTTCAAGCGTGCAAAGTATTAATAACAGGGGGAGTAATATGACTGGTGTAGACCTATGGACACGGACTAAACGAGCCCAGACACCTGTCCGAGGAAGGATGGAGAAGTGTAACAAAAATCTGAGAAAGGTGTCTGGAGAAGCAAACGTTGCACAAAAATGGCACCTCCCACGTGAAAGAATATCCAGTTAGGCATATGATAATCTTACAAATCAAAAGACTGATAAGTGGCAGGTGTCTCATATAAATGTTCTTTTAACGTCCCAGTATGAGTAAGTTAATAATTATCCTAAATGATGTACTGTTTATATTTTCTCTACCGTTACCCTGTCAATGATCGCGTTTGCTTTCCTTCCGAGTTACTTAAGGTTCTTTGCAGCGTCCCTTCGGCCCTTAGCTGCAACCCCTTTCATTCCTTTTACTGTACCTCCGTTCATATTCTCTCACTTCCTTCATGCTATCCACCCTCTCCTAACAATTGTTTCATGTTGTAGCTGCGATGTTTTCCTCCTGTTACACCTTTCATGCCTTTCTTCTCAATTTCCCTTTTCATGTTGAATGACCACATAGGTCCCAGTGCTTGGTGTGTGGCCTAAATTCTACATTTCATTCTATTCAAATCCTATTTGATTTGGTCACTTGACCTCACGTTTTCTCAAATATTACAAAAATTCCCATTCTTTTTCCTGTCCCCATTAGTCCTTTGTCATATAGAGGTATTGGGGTGCCATTCAATCTCGACAGGGAAATGCTTTCATGCTGTTTTTGGGGGCAGCAGGATAACATTTCGATAGTTATTCTGTCTGTAAATTGTTTCATATTAACTTTTGGTGTGGTCTGTGCAAGTTGTGATCTCAAATGAATTGATAAGTATAAGTATTACTCATGTTAGCTATCGTACCTTGGCCTCCTTACGATGGATTCTTTTATATTGTACGGAAAATTAAAATCGTTGTCCAGACACTAAGACGGGGTTCTCTCCTGAACAAAAAGCATAATTCTTCAATTTAAAAAAAAGTTTTGTTTATCGTAAGTCCCCTTTAGTTTACGTCAGTATTAACAGCTCAACCTTCACCATTTAGGTCAGGATGGTAACAAGCTTTAAACTAGAATGTCAAAGCAATTATAACTGATTGGAGTCACCACGCCATAGAAGCGAGTATAATTGTATATGGTCACATTTTCTTTGCCTCTTTATTTTTATCTGTTGCTTGTTGATGATGTAGATAAAGCTAGTTGTGCCTGCTCAGGACATTGCTCGTATTAGCGTACCGTAAGTTAGGCTAGTGACGTGAAAGTAAAAAAGAGGTATGGCGTGAACCTATAATCTGCAACCTCCCAGAAAACAAGTCACTGATCTTCCTTATGATTTGTTGGCTCCTCCAATAGTGAACTGTTTACTCTTCCGCCAAATGTCTCGTGCTTCTAGGCTGCCGCGAGAGAGCAGCTACAAAGATTGGAAGTAGCTGCCTGGAGCGGCAGCAATATTGGACCCTGAGGCGCTCTGGCCTCTAAGCTCTTCCGCGCGCCCCCGGGATTCACTCTCAGATGTTATTTGGCCTTACCAAGGTATATAGAATAAGGGACCAAAGTGACTGTACCTCTCTCCCTTATTCTATATACCTTGGGCCTTACTAGCCGTTCGACGTCCATCTGCTCCGCTTGCCCCAATTCTCAGAACCACCATCTATTTTGGCGGCCTGTTTTTCCTCCTACTGAATTATTTCTCGACTTTTAACGAACCCCTCCAAGTAAATTCCGTGCTTGGCCTAGTGTATTTCTCTCTACAGTCATCTCGGTAAACCCTCCTTTTGCTCCCTACTGTTCCCTTTTCTCAGCCACTGCCGCCCATCTTTTGCATGCTAGTTTAATTCAGTACGATATAGTGAGCTCTGAGTGGCTGTGTCATTCGTGGGCACGTTGTGAGTTAGTGAGTCCTTATTATTCCAACTGCAGGGTATTAGGGCTTCAACTCTCGCCAATCCTATTGCTAATTCAACACCTCTCTCTTCAAGAGGGCTGCTTCTCGTGCATGACGTAGGCCATCTCAGCTCGGACCTATACTCTGTTTTTTTTCCATCTGTCCATCCGCCTTTGGTGTTTTCGCATGGTAACACTGCGTCCTGGCCTTTAAATAGTTACGCTATGTGCAAGTTTTAGGTAAATAAAAGGATATCTGGGTGTATATTTTTGCAACTGAAAAGTGTTTTAATAATTTACAGTATGCGATTTACACCGTTAATATTCGAAATAAGGTTATTATTATTGTTGAATGTAAGCTGAATGTATCTATCTAAAACCCGGGACGCAGTGTTACCATACGCAACCACCACACGCTGGTGGACAGATGGAAAAAAACAGAGTATAGTTGTTCGTCTGTGTCCCACGTGTGACGGGGAAGGGGTTGCCTTTAACCGCCACGGCACCGCCGAATCTTTAAAATCCCAGTTTATTTATCATATTTACAAGTGTTGCTGTTGTTAATTTCAATTTGTAAACTATTGTTCTTATTGTTAAGTAAATGTAATCAATCGTTAATTGAGTATAATTACGCCTTGGAATTATCAGCTATATCTATACATGTGTATATCATCTATCTTTCTATACATACCCATATATATATATATATATATATATATATCTATATATATATATATATATATATATAGATACACGAATACACACACACACATAGATATATATATATATATATATATATATATATATATATATATATATATATATATATATATATATATATATATATATATATATATATATATATATATATATATATATATATATATATATATACATATATATATATATATATATATATATATTTATATACTATATATATATATATATATATATACGTGTGTATGGATATCTAAAATCGTCAATAAAAATCAGAAAAATAGGCAGTTTATCCAGAGCGAATTATATATTTATTAACATTTTCTACCGGTAAACAGAAGCTAATTTTTAATTCAACGCAAATTAATACAGTACTTAAAGGTAATAATAGAAATTCAATACATAGATACTCCAACGTATGTACAGTATATATATATATAAATATATATATATATATATATATATATATATATACATATATAAAATATACACACACATAGGTAATTTGAATATTACCCCCAAAAAGAATTTGTCTCCCTTCAAGCAAAATCTGTCATAAACATTTGGTCTCTTAAGACCACATAAAAGTAGCGTAATGAGCAGAGCTTCCTAGTAATCTTCATAAGTTATTCATGGTCTCTGAAGATGAAGTGATTTTTCCATATCCCTTTTTAATAAAAATGCTTTTAATATGCTTCAAAGAGATTATTAAATTATAAAACAAATTATGAATCTTTAATACCTTATTAGTAGACTAGGAAGTAAACTGCATCGTGCTAGATACATACACCCAGCTGAGTTGTAGAACTCTCGGTTCACTTTTGCTAGGTTCTTGGTTCGCTTCCATGCGACCGTGCTGAACACCAGCGTTTGCTGGAGTGAGATAAAAAGGGTAAGAACTATCAGCCTCATTCATGAGATTTCCTGGAAATCGAAAGGTTTTCGCAAGGGAAAAAAACGTAAGATCGTGTGTGCTCTCTCTCCTCTCTCTCTCTCTCTCTCTCTCTCTCTCTCTCTCTGTTTGTATGTACTTATATAATATATATATATATATATATATATATAAATATATATATATATATATATATATATATATATACATATACATACATCATGTATATATATATATATATATATATATATATATATATATATATATAAATGAACAATTTAGTAATGGTCTTGCTTTTCTTCTTAATCGAATTATATATATATCTATATATATATATATTATATATATATATATATATATAATATATATATATATACATATAATATAGCATACATGTACACACAAATATATACACGTTGAAAAGAAACGCAAAATCAACATAACAGACAATAAGAGCTCTCTCTCTCTCTCTCTCTCTCTCTCTCTCTCTCTCTCTCTCTCTCCTCTCCAGACCGCTACGTAATTGTCAATTCTGGACTCTGTGGTTCCAATTCGAAGACTTCCCTTAAGGGATCCAAGGTGTCCTGTAAAATTCCTTCTCCTAAGCTACACCGAAATGTAATTCGAGTCCGCTTACAATACGACTTTGGAAAGTTCAACTATTTTCACCTGCTGTCTTTATGGGCTTGCCCTGGGGCTTTCACAAGTGTCCAATACGAGACGAACAGTTTTCCTCGAGAATTCTATCTTGAAAACGGACTCTTGTTTTTCATCCTTTCTCTCTCTCTCTCTCTCTCTCTCTCTCTCTCTCTCTCTCTCTCAACTTTACCTTTAGAGTCTTGTAACATATATATATATATATATATATATATATATATATATATATATATATATATATATATATATATCAATTAACGGGACGGGAACTGCTCCCGCTATTTTCATATTTGGTAGACGTTTAGCCATAGCGGAAGGCGAATCTGGTAACACTTTGTCCCTCCTCTCTCTCCTCGTCTCTCTCTCTCTAATCTCTTCCTCTCTCTCTCTTTCCTCTCTTCCCTCCTCTCACAGCGATCACTGGCAATAGCCTTCCTTTCTCTCGCAACCTGCACTCCATTATCTAAGGTCACCAAATCAGAGTCAGAGCTACAAAAATATATGTTTATTAAAAGCAGAGTATTAATTGAATAATTCAGGTTCTTACAGGATAATTAATAGAATGATAATTGATAGTTCAAGTCTCACAGACAACCCCCCCGGTATTTTAATAGTCTTAATCAGTAATTAGTCAAACACCAATCATCTCTTCTCCAAAATATTATAGTTTCCTCCACACAGGACACTTAGCCCCCTCCACTAGGACTTAGTCCCCTCCACTAGCCTGTTTAAAAGACAGGAGAACACACTAGTGAGCACACACAATTGTAAAGACAAAGTCAAAAGATTAATGAAATAGAACATCTTTACAAAATATAAAGACAGACAAGTAAGCCACAACTTTGGCTAAAGCACATTGACTCTTACCCATTACAGCTTGGAAAATCACACACTTTCAAAAGGAAACTCCTCGGCATATGCCATCATGGCTCTGCCTTTCTCGCACAGACCTCTTAGTAAGTCTCCCCATAGTTTTGGCTAAAGATGCCGTTATGAATGGAAGAGGCGCACACGACACATGAATTCACACCCCTCGGTAACTGGTTTCGGCCAGTTTTCAAAGGAACCTTGAACAATAGCCTCTCGAACTCACATACCTACAGGACGACCATTGACCTGCTTCGTAAGCATCTTAATGTCACACCATCCCAGAAAAGAGTTATCAGCTTTCTTAAGCTGTCTCTCGGACTCTGTCTCCATGGGAAGTTAGAATTGATAAGTCTGTACATTCCTCCTTTTTACAGATTAGCTCGGCCACCATCCTGGCTAGCCCCTGCCTAGCCACAGGCCACATAAAACAGCTCATATATAAAAAAACACATTGGCCGGCTCATTAAACACAAAATATAGTAATAACTGCACGTCTCTGGCAGTACAAAGTAATGTCTATCACGCTTCATCTCCAAAAACAACTGGGTGTAGAAACTTTTCTCTCCATCTTGGACTCTTGAATATCCCTCTTTGTCTGCAACTGCCTGCACAGACTCGTAACACGCTGTAGGAAGGCGAAACATTTCCCTGCAGAAGAACGGCTTTAGTAGACCCAAAAGCGCTGTAGAACTCTGTAGACTTGTAGAAACTCTCTTAAGTACCCTGGGCAAACGACAGCAACATCTCTGCAACGACTGGTGCGCGTCTTGCTAGCGTCGGGGAATGACGATTATGGTGTGTTTAAGTATGCCAGTCAAGTCATCGGTCAATCAAAAAAGAAAATTAACCCCAGACATATTTCTATCAGATAATGACCTCAAAAATTCCCCCCCAAAAAACTAACTGAACGTCTCCCAATTAACTCCATTTAATATGACCACTGAACTAATTTCTAACTTCAACTCGTGAAGGAACTCTTTATGACTACTAAATCATAAGTCATTATCACAACTGCGCAAAAACAAAAAAAATATTAAGTTCTCTAACTTAATTCTCCAAACTCACACACCAGCACACAATCCAGAACTCAGACTTACAGGAACTCCATAGACTTCTGTCATCACATTTCAAACTCGCAAATTCTCACAAGTAAAAAAGAAAGAAAAAAGTAATGAGCCCAAGAAAAAAAAAATCACGTAACAAGCCCAGACCCAAAATTATCACTGAAAAATGTTCTCTCAAGCCCTGATATTACAATAACCCACAAAATCAGTAAAAACTCTTTTCACGGCCCATATAATTAATTTCAATGAGACTTAATGTCAAACACCCATTTATGTAATTCACAAACCCCCAACAAATCACATCTCCCGTCCAAAAAGAAATGCTATTTAAAGCTCAGTCCCCGATTACATCTCTCGTAGGAAAAGACAAAAAAAGAAAAAGAAAAAAAAAGATAATGACAAGTGAACTTCCCCCATCACAAAGCACATAATATATGCATGATACACATAACCCCACGTTTTCCCCAACAAATGCAACATGTATAGTTACGGAATTTTCCCATCGCAACATTTCCATCGACCGGACACGGCCAGAAAGCAACCCCTCTCACATGCATTTTCATGAAATGCTATGATCGACATTTCCAGATATTGCAAAAACTCTGAGCAATCAGCACTAGAGGAAAAGAGTCAGCAACCAGACTCATCGCAGCATTTTCAGCAAAAATCCACCTGCGGACACGTCAGGTGCTCGAACTGCAGCGTAGGAATGTCTAGTCAGACTTTCAACTTCAGAAACCCATGATTCTCAAAAAAAGGTTCTATACTGACATTATGTCAGCACATTTCTTAAAATCATCTCCAGGATATGACTAAGTTGTTCAAAAATTGTCTCAAAGACATAACTCTCGCATGATACTGCCCAATTATATAAAAAAAAAATCATCACCTATTCGGGATAAAAAAAAAATACTGCAGTAAACTCACAAGTCAGCAATTATATGTCTCCAAAAATAACTCACTGGTGAGTTATCAGCTTTCTTAAGCTGTCGCTCGGACTCTGTCTCCATGGGAAGTTAAAAATGATAAGTCTGTACATTCCTCTTTATATATATATATATATATATATATATATATATATATATATATATATATATATATATATATATATATATATATATATATATATAGTATATATATATATATATATATATATATATATATTATATATATATATAGTATAGTATATATATATAGATATATATATATATGTATATATATAGATTATATATATATATATATATATATATATATATATAGTTATATATATATATATATATATATATATATATATATATATATATATATTTATATATATTATATATATATATATATATATATATGAAAATGTCAAGACTGTTTCTTTTCATGGCTGAAAACAGCAAAATAAGATTCCGTCCAAACATTTTTATTCAAAATACATAAAGCTTTTCTGTTCAAAACAACAGAGTTTTTTCCATCACGAATGAGAAAGTGTTATTTTTTTCTCTTTTTTTTTTTTTTACGAACGAGTATTTTAAAGGCATTTTCTTATCTTCATTTGATTCTCTTGCTGTCTATAGCAGTGGATACGAACTAATAACCTAAAAAATAATGGTTATGAAATATATGGAAAAATCACAAGCTAACATTAGAAAAAAAGAGAAGTAAAGCCACAACATACAAAGCGATACACAACAATAAAAACAACAAAGTAAACGGTGATACAAATAATATCACTGTATACTATCGGCTTGTAATGTTCCTTGTTGTTTTCGATCCGAAAATATCCCAAAATACTGGGCTTTTCCATTTACTTTTATCCCTGTTTGCAAACATATTTAACAACAACAACACCTATGTTTCCTCCATTATCGAGTACGAAGCGAGATGAAAGCAAGGATAGGAAGTAGGTCGAGTGATCCAAATATCTTTTTTTTTTTTTAATGTATCCGCCAAAAATAATCGAGTATTCTAATCATGGAATGATTTTTTTTCAACTCTTTACAATTACTTATTGAGCTATTCTTAATCATAGATTTTTCAAATGTGGCATAGATAATCCTATGCTATGGCTTAAAAGCATTCTACATCAAATATAGCATAAGAAATATTATATTATACAAAATTGAAACAACTTTGTACTCTGCAAGGAATGGACAGACATCGAGACCACTGTTTACGCTTTCTTAAAATTATTCATAAAATAGAAGCGTCTAACGTTGTGGATAAGTAGGATATGTAATATATATGTATATACCATATATATGTACATATATATACATATATATATATATCTATATATATTATAGATATTATATATATATATATATATATATTGTGTGTATGTATATGTTTGAGTATTAGTATGATAGTACGGTTTTTAATATTCATGAATGAACAATCTTTAGTCCGTTGGGATTTAATTATAAGGCGTACGAGAACGAATTGATGAAAACATTTTAAGAAGACGAGACAGAGAGGCCAATAACTGTTTTTTTCCGTTTCATAACAACTTCACATTTAAATATTCTTGAATAATATTATGACAGCAATAGAAAAACAACTGACCCCAACTGGCAGATGAAAATCCACTGAAAGCTTTCCATTACCTCGAATCAAGTACTTTCAAATCCTTTGTTCCATTGAACAAAATAGTCAGCTTTAAAAGAAACGTTCCGTTATTTCACTTACGGGTCCAAGCAGAGGCATTGATCCATGAATAGAGAGTACATACTAACTAGTCCGCCTTAGTGAAGGAGTACGCATCTGTGTCCTTGAAATTCGGTTTGTTTTGGTCAAAGTTACTTGCAGTCAAAATCTGCAACATTGATGCGGTAGAATAAGCTGTTTCTCATGATCCTAGTTCCTCACTGGACGAGTGGGTTGCTTACTCGCCTATCAGTCTGGTAGCCCGAGTTTGCCTCCCACTGCTGCCAATGCGGAACCAGAGGAATTTATTTCTGGTGATTAGAAATTTGTTTCTCGATAGAAAGTGGTTCGGATCCCACAATAAGCTGTAGTCCCGTTGTTAAGTAACCAATTGGTCCTAGCCACGTAGATAAAAATCCAATCCTTCAGCCAGCCCTTGGAGAGCTGTTGATCAGCTTAGTGGTCTTTTTTAAACTAGGATTTCCTTAACTTTGTCATGACCCTGTTTTCTGAGAGAATAACAGCCAGGATGATGTCTCTTGTAAGATGTCCCTTTTATGAGAGTATCCAAATTCATCAATGATTTCTCTTTTCAGGCGGTAATTATGAATCCAGCGATTAAGGACTTCGATGTGTTTCAACATTGCACCGATTAAGGTAAGTACTTTGTAGATTAGATGATTTGCATATCCAAACAAGTATTCAGCCACTGTTGATGTTCCAACGGGTCGATTGTCAGGTAATATTTTTTTTTTCAATCTTCAAAATTTTGTTGATCTTTGATAAGGTTTTTCTCACCTGGAGAGGAAAATGTACCAAGAATGAATTCTTAAGGAACGAGGTTTTGCTAAGGATTGTTTACAAAATGAAAAGACATTTGGCCAAGGATTTGTCACACAGGAGAGGAAAGATTACAAATATTTTCGTATTATGATATTCTTTTCAAGAAAGGAAGGAAGATTTATTAAAAATGTCTACCAAAGGAAGGACATAGTATTGCCAAGAATATCTTCCAGAAGCAAATTTTATTAAAAAATTTCACAGGAAGTACAGGAAAACTTATTGTGAGTTTTAATACCTAGAAACGATTTTTTTTTTTTTTTTTTTTTTTACAAAACTTTCTACTTTTGAAAAAGACAGTTTGCAAAGAACTTTCACTTCAGGAAAACAAAGTTCACCAAGATTTTTTTGCTGCAGAAAATCGTGCCAGGAATTTCTGCTGCTGAAAAGGGAAGATTGTACGATTGTCAAGACATTTACTCCAGGAATAGGCACTTTGCCAAGAACACAACCTGGAGAAGTGAGAATACCAAGAACTTTTACTCCAATAGAAAAGAAAGTATCTATTCAACGCAAGGAAATCTTCTGATAATTCGTAAAGACTTATCTATTCTTAGCAAGAAAAGCTGCAAATAATTCGTAATCCTGGAAATGAAATTTCAAGAAATTCTCTTTACGGAAGAGATTATAGTTATTTTCCACTCCTGGACTTGAAGGAATGTTATTTTTACTTGCCACCTCGGTGGCCTTGAGTTCGATTCTCGGGCATTCCATTGAGGGGTGAGAAATGTGTATTTCTGGTGACAGAAGTTCACTCTCGACGTGATTCGGAAGTCACGTAAAGCCGTTGGTCCCGTTGCTGAATAACCACTGGTTCCATGCAATGTAAAATCACCATATAAACAGAAAGGTTAGTTGCGTTGAGAACTGTTTTCCGCAGGCAACCGTTAGCTCTAGATTTAGGTAGGTGGATATACAGGCATGCACAAAGGGCAATTAAACTTACCGGGTATGAACTAGTGACAAAGAAACGAATTTCAACAGCGTTTGTTTAAAAGGTCTGCTATAATTCCTGTAATATATATATGAACTTCAGAGAAATACCAGCAGACTTCGTTTTATACCGAATATATTTTTCATTATACATAATATATATATATATATATGTATGTATATATATGATTATATACTATATAGATATATATATATATATATATATCTATTATATATATATATATATATATATATATTTATATATTTATATATATATATATATATATATATATATATATATATATATATAATATATAATAGTTATATCGATATATAGAGATAGATAAATAGAAATATAGATGCATAATTAGTGATTTTACAATGGAAAGCTTCCCAGTGGGATATGAGTACAGGAATATATTATACCTGCTAACGTTATGTAATTTTTAAATGAGACATTTTAAAGTTAGAATGTGACAATTGACTTCGTTTTATTTTAGTTCTGGGAGGCGGGAAATGAGCTGATTAGCATGCATGGGCAGCTGACAATCGCATTACATTTGCAAATGTGCATTTGCATGCTAACTGCATATGTTAAACCTACGTGAAATGCATAATAGTATAATCACAAGGATTACACTCGTAACATGCTATGTATAGTACCTGTCCAGGTTAAATACCCTTTAAAATTAGACAGCCATGCCTAAAATGGATTGATTATACGAAAACTGTTAACATTAAATTACTCTAAAACTAATTCAGAAGCAAGTATTCACTTCTCTAAATACTTACGACTCGCTTTAATGTCATTGTTATTTAATGGTGTTGGTGACTTGCTTCTTAAGTTAAAGAGGTATATTGTATTTTTTGTATGCTTTATTGTATTGACTGTAGCGTTGCTTCTGAGTCAGATAGATCTTTTACAATATTTTAGATATTAAGATTAGGATTTCTCTCTCTCTCTCTCTCTCTCTCTCTCTCTCTCTCTCTCTCTCTCTCTCTCTCGCTCTCTCTCTATCTCTCTCTCTCTCTCTCTCTCTTCTCCTCTAATTAAGTTAACATTTAATGAAATCGATACAAATAAATTGCGTCAGGAAACTACTCACAATTTTAATATTAGCTTTTGAACCGCCTATGAAATAATTATTAACTAATCTATTTAAGGTGCAGCCAGTATTCATTATATATATATATATCTATATATATATCTATATATATATATATATATATATATATAGTATATATATATTATATAATAATATATATAAATATAAATATGTGTGTGTGCGTGTGTTTGTATTTATTTATATATATATATATATATATATATATATATATATATATATATATATATATATATATATATATATATCTAGATATATAAATATATATATATATATATATATATATATATATATATATATATCCTCTTATATATATATATATATATAGTATATTATATATATATATATATATATATATATATATATATATATATATATATATATATATATATATATATATATATATATACTCTGTATTGCGTTGAATTGAATTTTGAACAAAACACATTTACTGAAGCGGCTTATTGTAAATACTGCAATATCCTCTATTAGCTTGGAAAGGGCAGCGCGTGAAATTATTCCGTTGGATCGTTCGTCCATGCTGGCATACGTTAACAGAATCCATATTGAGATTATATCATAAGCCACAGAGAACCACGGTCAACATGGGTGTATAATAATAAATAGTAATAATAATATTTCCGGGGGAAGATTTTATCACAGTTATCCTAGTCGATTGGGTCGTTTTCATAGTGTGGGGTTCCGGGTTGCATCCTGCCTCCTTAGGCGTCTATCACTTTTCTAAATATATGCGCTGTTTCTAGTGGCACACTCTTATGTATGAGTCCTGGCGCTACTTCGGCATCTAGTGTTTCCAGATTCCTTTTCAGGGATCTTGGGATGGCGCCTAGTGTTCCTATGATTATGGGTACAGTTGCCACTGGCATATACTATATCCTTGAACTTCTTCTTCTTAGAAACAATAGTATGAGCTGAAATGAAAATTCCATTCATTATTTCCAAGGATAACATCTGCTAGAAACCATTGTATCAGAATATTATGATATAAACGGACCGTAACCGAAGTAAAGACCAATTAGAAGTATTCCTGGTAATTGATGATATCCTCCTTCTTCTTTGTAGAAACAATAGTATGAGCTGAAATGATAATTCTATTCATTATTCCCAAGGATAACATCTAGAAACCGTTGTATCAGAATATTATAACATAAATGGATCGTAACCGAAGTAAAGACCAATTAGAAGTGTACCTTGTAACTGATGATAATACTGACTTTATAACACGATACCAAGTCATTTTGAAACTTGATGTATGGGAATAACTTAAAGCAAATTGTCATTACTTATTGGAAAAGGGTTCAAATGGTAAAAAACAATACAATAGAAAAACTTGTAAGAAATTATACATTAACACAACGCAAACAAACATATATATGGGTGTATTTGTATGTATGTATGTATGTAATATGTGCTCGCTTGCGTGCATTAGCGCAAATGCGTGAGTAGTGACAAATTACAATTATTTTATACTTAACTTGTTAAAATAGGTAAATAAACAAATGGCCAGCTATGCAAAAGTTTATCAAAAACCCATTCTATAGATTGTGTATGATCCAGAGTTGTCTAAAATCGCGGAGAACAGGTTTGATGTTTTGTGGATAGCTATCTTAAAGCTTGAAAGTTAAATATGGTATATCACTAATACCTCATGATGCCCCATCAAGATGTCCTGTTTGCAAAGCGAAATAAGATATAGCATACAGTAATGGCAATTACCTAAGTTTTAACTGAATTATTTCATATCGTATAGTTGCTGTCTGCCCGTCCGTCCGTCCTCCCTCAGATCTAAAATTCTACTGAGGCTAGAGGGCTGTAAATTGGTATTTCGGTCATCCATCTTCCAATCATCAAACATACCAAATTGCAACTCTCTACCCTCGGTAGTTTTTATCTTATTTAAAGTTAAAGTTAACCATGGATCGTGCATCTGACAGCGCTTCCCGGAGCCATGAGACACACCCTCACTCTACCGCATCTGGTGAGCAACTTGAGCCGGTCATAGTTGATGGTTTTATACAGTATTCTACGTTGTGCAGAAAACTTTTTTTTTTCGCTTCATATTACATTTAAGGCCCATACAATAGGAAGTGGGATACTTACTACACATATTAATACCATGATATAACAATGACTCAATGGGAAATTGTTCAACAAATATTGACCATAAAGTTAATCACTCGCTATTCAGTTAATGGCACTCAGAATTGTTTTCTAATTTCCGCCGACCCAAATAATTTGGCAGCTGACAGGTGACGGTTCAATAGACAATCATTTTTCAGCCATTACCCCTAATGTTAATCTATTTGCATTCGGTGACCAAAATAATGTGTGGGGCAAGTGATCTACGGCCTACTGTGATGCATAAATCAATCATTCCTCAAACAATAGTTCTACTGATTGATTCTTTCATCCAGTCCTCTTGCTTGCTCGTATGAATGCTGTCGTTTGAATAGCAAGCTGAACGAATGATTGCAACTACTCAAATGTGTGACTGAAAATGATCGGCTTTTCAAGTTTTTTTTTTTTTAGTGAAGGACGAAAATACTTCATATATTTTTGTAAAAGACGAGAGAACGGGAAAAAATAATTGTCGCAGTAACAAAAGGGTGCCCTATTTGTCTAACAGGAAAAAGGAAATGGTGACAAAATCTTTCGAAGTATAATAATAACAGTAACGACTGTGCAAAACGTTGAAACAAAACAGTAACAAAACAGGTGGAAATGATATTTACGTAAGGAAAAAAAAGGAAATATATAGCTTTTAATTCATTCTAGATAAAAAAAAAGAAACTCGGTGATTTGAGTATGTCACAGAGTAATTCGAAAAAATTATTACGTCGAATACATACAATTCTGTTTAGATATTGCCTCGGTAAGCATATAATTTGGCAAAAATTCATACACGAAAATCGCTCTCAGAGAAGAAAAACTAATGTGAGATATGAAAGCGAAGCGGCAATGGGGTAAAAGTAGAAATAAAAGAAAGCGGGGCGCTTTTTCTCATTCGTGCAATTTCGTACATTATAGCACCGGCTACCACATTGTCTTGCGGGAGCGATCTCTCTCAATTTGGGATCTCATACCGGTGAGAGAGATACTCCCGAGGGGGCTGGCACACGAAAGGCAGCGTCGTAAATTTTCCTAAATAAATTTATGTACGCGCATCGGCACATGCGCCCATAAAAATAAGTAAACCAAGTAGTGACGTCGACAAAAACATACGCGGAAATAACTTCGGCAATTGACTTCTCTGCCTGAGAGCAGAGTTGCAACAGGACACTGCAATGAACTGCAACCGGTCACAGGGAAGCGGGAAAATGGAGGGTTGGAATTTATTTTTTTTTCGTTGAGATCTTATATAATAAATATTGGATTAAAGCGGTTGCCTTGTAACCTATGGATAAAACGGCTTTTAGAATATTATTCCTCCCTCGCTATTCGTTAGGCCGACTGGCAGTTTCACAGCTCTTTCCAGAAAAATTGGTTGCAATTCTCATCATGGTATCAGGCAACATATTTCTAAGATATTTCTCTACAAATAAGTCGTCGGTATTAATCCTGTCATAGGATTTTTATTTGGAAAATTAAAAGCTTATCATGTTAACATGTTAACTACCGGCCCCCCGTTGGGGGATGGGGGTAGTGCCATAAGTGTACCTCACCCCCTCCTAACAATTCACTCATAGCCAACTGCGAATTTTTCCTCCTGTTACGCTTTTCTAACCTTTTACTGACAATTTCCATTGTACCGCTGAATGATTCATATTAGTCCCAGCGCTTGGCCTTTGGCCTAAGGTCTATATTCCTTCGATTTCAATAACTAGTCTTAATTTTATAAAATGTATCCCAACTTTGTATCCTTTTATTTCTTTCAAGAATGAATCGTGTTCTGTTGGTGGGGTTACTTTCGTGAAAGGCTTTTGTTTACAGGTGTAACAGGCGAGCAGATTATAATACACGCGAGACCTCCAAGAACGCAATGGTCAGTATACGGGCTTTTTTTTTTTTATATAGCGATTGTTGTCTGCCTGAAGCACTCTTGGCTTTTTGAAGACCTATGGCCACTTATTTTGCTTAATTTGGTTTCTTAGGTCAGAATCAAGAAAAAAAAAAAAACTGTGACTCCAGCCTGGTATTGCAATGAATTCGTTTGAATTTTGCGTCGCATATGACATCTGACATGTTACTTGTTTTCATCTGAAGCTGTTCTGTGTTTCTCTAGCTACCTCAATTTTTTTCGTTTGTTATATTATTATTAATATTTTTTTGAGTGACGACTGTCTGCATAGTTGACTTGAACATCCTTTTTTTTTTATTCTCTGTTCTCACTGGTCACGTATTGCTTTAGGTTTCTCATTCCATCACCTTCACCATGACTCTCTCTCTCTCTCTCTCTCTCTCTCTCTCTCACTGACGCACACCACGCACGAACACAACACAGATACACACACGCATAATTCCTTTCCTTTCCTCTCCTAAAATTCGTGAGTTTAAACCGTTCAACGAATAAAGCTCCTTGTTTCCTGTTTAAATTCTAATTATCTAATCCTGGTAGATTCTTTCAAATTGCAATGATCTGACCCTACTTTCTTATGTAAAATGAAATATTTAGTCACTAGGTTTACAACACCAAATGTTGTCGAAAGTGAAGCATTCAATACGAATTAAAACTCGGGGTTTCGTTGTAATTCAGTCGTCGCTTTGGTCTCATGAACCTAATTTAAACTGTTTATGCATTTATAGCCTCACGGGCTTTCCGGACGAGCAAGGTGATGTTGGAATAAAGCCACCTTCATCTACCAACACCAACAAGTATTTGAAGCCAATGCAAATACGGCATTTTGATTATCTATTTTCATCTTATAATATATGTCGAAGTCATTATAAAGGCAGTGTTTGATAGCGTACCTATTTTCCTTAAAGGAATGTGGTGTTATTGGACCAGTGTTAAAATCTACAACTAGAACAGTTAACTGGCTTTAGGGAATGTTATATGCTAGAGGAACAATGTTTTCCTTTTAGGGTAAAAAAAAAAAAAAAAAAAACGTCCTGACGTATGTTAGCCCTTTTTTTTTTATTATTATTTATGCCTACAAGGTGTGTATGTAATTGTGTGTGCGATATTTTCTATGTATTATAAAATGTGTATTTTTTGTTACCTAATCATTAATCAAACGATACAATCTTAATCTCAGATATTTTAGCAGCACACACACACACAAACACACACACACACACACACACACACACACACACACACACATATATATATATATATATATATATATATATATATATATATATATATATATATATATATGTACACATACTACATACATACACACTTCGCTAAAGCATAGGACAGCGGTCACAGACCAATATCATTGAAGGTCTTATGTCACGACGGCGGTGTCCCCGCTAAATATGTAAAGCCGATTGAAATTATCCATGAACGTAGCAGATGCAAAATTAATGTTGATGGAGATGGAGACTTGTCAAGTGAATTTAAACTAGACAGATGTCGGAGACGCAAGAGGTTTAGATCGGAGTAACGACAGAAACTTGACAGACTTAAGAGCCATATGATATTGTTTTAATCAGCAAGACATTACAAAAGTTTTACATTTTTCATAATAGAGTGCACCATATATCTAGTCTAGAGATCAGACTAAAAATAAATCTTAGAAAAACTGATGAAATGAAGACCTTGTATGCACAAAAGAATAACACTACGTTGAGAGAGGATTAATGAAACAGTCTCACATATTTAAGAACAGTATTATGCAACGCAAGTTTTTCTGACTTGGAATTTGATGAAATACGGAAAATTCCACGTTGAAAAATGAATTACTTTGGAGTTACACGCTAAAAGATATCATACTAGTACAAAAGTGTACAACTTCGTTGTTAAAAGGAGATGAAACATCATATAAGAATTACGGGAGTACTGATGGATGGGAAACGGAGAATAGTAGGTGACAGTGTTATTAAAAGACACTTTGAATAAAACTAACCAAAATGTGCTGCACTAATTTTGTAATCAGAGGGCGACACCATCTCCAGGTAGAAAGGGTTACACGATGCTAAATCCCATTCACTTCCCAAATGTGGTTGTCGAAGGAGAGAAATCTTCCCGAATGGCGTCGTCTGTTATTTCAAGTGTCTATGTTATTGTTACTGTTATTTCTGTTGATGTTATTGTTCGTCTTGCGGTTATTTGGAAAGTGACTCTGTTCACTTTGACATTATTTTCATAATCGTTTTGATGATGATGATGATGATGAAGCAGATAATGTTATAGTTTTACCCGATTGCCAGGTCGTATTCATGAAAAATTCCTCAGAAAAATAAATAATTAAAATCATTACAAAGTGGAGATTTATCAGTTACCTAAAAAGCCTTCAAACATATAATTAAAACGAATCAATTAACTTCAGAATGATTTCATCTGTACTCAAATCGTTTACAATGATACCTCTGCGTCAAGGATGCCGTTGTTCTTTCAGTCAGGCCCTTTCCAATAATCTCTGAAGAAGATCAGTGTTCATTATTGCACGTTGACCTTTCTACAGTCTCCGACTTACTCGAGGGACTAATTTATTCTGTGGTTTGTTGTATTTCCAACCGTTCTGTATCTGGGAGCTTCCACCTTAAACTTGTAACAGATTGATGGGAAGAATCTGAACCCGATTTGTTTTGCTTCGCGAGATCTTACCTCAGGTCACCAACATTCGCTTGCATTAATCTCGGGAATATCTCCTCAGGACATGTTCGCCAACGTTGCACTAATACTTTTCTATCCATTTAAAACAAAGAAATTATGTAATACTCATAAGACAATATTAGGTTAAACTTTATGAGGTTTTAAAGGCATATTATAGGCATCAATTTTATAGATTTTTGAATGCGATATAAGTAGCTTCTAAGGCCATTTTTGTTTTTGCGGATCTGACATTTTCATATTTCTATACCAGAATGTCTCTTCTAGCTTCAAAGGTTGGGGATCCCTGCCTTAGGACGTATAACGTTCGAGCTGTTATGAAAGTTCAGACGCATGATGATATGTTATCCTAGACTACGGTTACTTTCTTCCAGCTGCAGTTGCTTCTAAATATTTTGATGAAATAGAGTCCAGAGCATTGAAACGTATTTTTTGTCATGTCTTCATGATTTTTTAACAATTTTCTGATCCCAAAAAATCTTGAAATTTCTCAATGAATGTTGATTTGCTGTTTCTGCATATACCTATACATTGACATGCATATTTCTGATGAGCCTTAGCGCAGAAATCAGACCTTATTATAATTTTGTCTAGATAAGTACCATCCTATTAGGTATAACATGAACTCACTAGTACATAGTTCTCCAGGGCTTAGAGCACCAGAGCAAAAACCAGATTATGAGAAAAATAAAATGATTTTGAATAAATATAGAATTTGCGTTTTAACAAACTTCACTGATCACATGTGCGACTTGCATGGGTATTTTAATTTTTCATCAAGACGTTCCTCCTAAGATGGGGTGGTTCCGGAGTAAAGGCAACAATGATCACTACCGCATTCATACTGTAACTGCCGAGTCATGAATAATATTGAAAAAACTCAACTGAAGAATTATATGTATGTTTGAGAGTGTGTGTATGTAAAATAATATGTATATATATATATATATAATATATATATATATCTATATATATATATATATATATAGAGAAAGAGGAGAGAGATGAGAGAGAGTTGAGAGACGAGAGAGACGAGAGAGAGAGAAGAGAGGAGAGAGCCATCAATGTCATTCAGAGTTTTCCCTGGCAGTGTCGGGTTGGTGAGCCAGTATAATATATATATATATATATATATATATATATATATATATATATATATATATATATCTATATATATATATATATATATATATAGATATATATATATATATATATATATATATATATATATATATATATACGCGTACCATCAATTGTGGCGGAATTATGCCACACACCTTTTTGGGAACCTGAAAATCAAGATTAAAAGAGAATATTAACATGATGAAAGACGCTTTAATTGTATGAATACAGGAAAGGAGGGAAATTTAAAGGGATGACACAATAACAGCAATAAAGATCTTCATCGATTTAGTCATTCAAGTACAAAAATAAAATGAACAGCGCTACGACCTTGAAGTCATTCCTAAATTTGGCAATCGTTTGTATGTGAAAGACCACGTAAACAATCACACAAGGGACAAACACATAAAATGTTCATAGAGACATGTTGCATACATGCCACAAACACATAAATGCTCTAATAGACATACCGCATACATGTCGCACATGCTAGATGCTTACTTTGACACACTCAGACAGATGGGATGAGCACACGAGTGTTCATACTGAAATGCTTGAGTACACATGCTTAAGTATTCACGGAATGCTCGTACAAGCATGCTCAAACATACAAGCACAGGTATTCATTATCAGATATATTCAGTGTCACGAAACCCTCCGGTATTCGGGAGTCCTCGAAATTCTGAAGAGGTGTCCCTTGCGGGATTGAGGAGGCAAGAAGAAGAAGAAGAAGGAGGAGGAAAAGAAGAAGAGCTGAGCAGGAGGAGGAGGAGGAGGAGGAGGAGGGGAGGGGGGGAGGGAGGAGGGGAAGGAGGACTTCAAACGGGAGAATGCAAATGAAATGGATGAGGACCGACGTGACGTAAGAAAGCGTGTGCAGGAACAAGGATGATGAAAGAGGAAGAATGGCTCAGGGGGACTAGGACGAGAGTGTTCCAACATCCCTCCTTTTCCAGGGATGTTTCTTAAATTGTGATTGGTGCGGAGATGAAAAGATATAATAAGCTATTAAGAATAAACGTTGACTTGGGAATTTTCGAATTCTATACAAGTATCTTCGCACAAACATTTATTGAAAAAAAATTATATTTCACTGTTTTACTGTAAAGTGCTCAAAAGCCTCTAACATACGTGTGCTTGAATTAAAACGACCAAGCAGAATGATGTCTAGAAATACAGCTCTGTTGAATCATCATACAAAATGTCAGAAATGTTGTGACAAGGATGACGATGCCGTTGTTCTCAAGGCTCTGGATTGCATGAGCTAATTCATGTTAATATAACGCGTCTCCTGAAATAGGTCATTAAGCGTGTGATGATAATGATGATGATGATGATGAGAGAGAGAGAGAGACCTTACAGACCTTACAGACCTTACATCTTGTTCGGGTTGCCCCAGGTCCCTCAGTGTGAGGCACCTCTAATGTCTACCAGAGAGTTGCTAGTACATCTTCCGGTATATTTTGCATCTTCCAATCTTGGATGGTCTGGGATGCAGTTTAGATATTTGTCGAGCTTATTCTTAAACACATCTACGCTCACTCCTGATATATTCCTCAGATGAGCTGGCAACGCATTGAATAGACGCTGCATTATCGATGCTGGTGCGTAGTGGATTAATGTCCTGTGTGCTTTCCTTATTTTTCCTGGTAATAAGTTTTGGGCACTATTAATCTACCTCTGCTTGCTCTTTCTGATATTTTTAGTTCCATGATATTTTCTGCTATTCCTTCTATCTGTTTCCATGCCTGAATTATCATGTAGCGTTCTCTTCTCCTTTCTAGACTATATAATTTTAAGAATTGTAGTCTTTCCCAGTAGTCTAGGTCCTTAACTTCTTCTATTCTAGCTGTAAAGGACCTTTGTACACTCTCTATTTGTGCAATATCCTTTTGATAGTGTGGGTACCATATCATATTGCAATATTCAAGTGGACTACGAACATATGTTTTATAAAAGCATATCATGTGTTCAGCTTTTTCTTGTTTTGAAGTGCCGTAACAACATTCCCATTTTTGCTTTACATTTTGCCAACAGAGTTGCTATTTGATCATTGCATAACATGTTCCTATTCATCATCACACCAAGGTCTTTAACTGCTTCCTTATTTGTGATGGTCTCATTATTAGGTCCCTTATATGCATATAGCTTTCTTTCTCTGTCTCCATAATTTATTGATTCAAATTTATCAGAGTTAAAGAGAGAGAGAGAGGGGGGGGGGGGGGGGGGGGGAATCTCATTACCATGCATTGATGTACATCAAGTAATTTAGACAAAGATGTGATGAAATAAACTTAGGAAATGAACTCGGAACAAGTAAAAATAAGCAAAAAGTGCGCCAGAGTTTCTTCAGCGCAATCAGGTTTTCGGTACATCAAATAATCAAGGTCATTGAAAACAGATTATCTTTCTGTGATCTCAGTATAATGCTGTATGAGCCGAGGCCCACTAAATTTAACCACGGTCTGGTGGTGGCCTGTCGTATACTGTTGCCTGACGCACGGTTGTGGCTAATTTTAACCTTAAGCAATATAAAAACTACTAAGGCTAGAGGGCTGCAATTTCTTATGCTTAATGATTGAGGGGTGGATGATCAACAAACCAATTTGCAGCTCTCTAGCCTCAGTACTTTTTGAGATCTGAGGTCGGACGGAAAAAGTGCGGACGGACAGCCAGAGCCGGCTGGCACAGTAGTTTTCTTTTCAGAAAACCAAGACTAAAAATTATACTAGGAACTCTCAATTAACAAGAAGGGAGGTTCCAATAAATTGCTATGGCTCAAGAGGAAAGGACAAAATTGCCATTTAAAAAAAAAAAACTTTAAAGGCTGGAATCTGTAATTGGGATAAAAATGGATGGAAGAGAAAATATAAATCAGAAAAAAACAGATAAATTGGTAGCTGTCTGATGGGGCTTAACGAGAACCATAGTGACGAAGGCACTTAGGGTGGTCTGCCTTGTGTTTGCCCTTTCATTGTGGAGGTTATTTACACTGTCAACGAAAGCAGATACCACCTATTCAACCAACATTCTCTCTCTCTCTCTCTCTCTCTCTCTCTCTCTCTCTCTCTCTCTCTCTCTCTCCTTCGGTAGTCGTTTTTACTTCCTGTCTCATGTGTTACTGCGAGCATGTTGACATTCACCAAGTGTCAGTGGAGTGTCTGGATGGTGGTGTCATAGGTATCAAAAGAATTCGAGAGAAGTTAAGAGAGAGAGAGAGACAGAGAGAGAGAGAGAGAGAAGTCACACTGATAATAAAGTAGGCTTAGAATTAAATTAGAACATATACTGGGTACTCATCTTTATGTTATCATTATTTAATGAACATGGCGACTTCTTAGTCGTTAGGGTTAGCGCAGTCTACTCCTAGCAGACCACCTTTGTAAAATTACTACATTTAGATATACTCTTAATTTTATACATTAGAATTAGAACGCGTCATTAGCATATCAAAGGTTATTCATTTGTTAATAAGAGTGGGGACTAACATAAAAGGCGACTTTAAATACAATAGTCAAGTAAAAGGCCCTCGTTTCATTAATTAATTCGTTTGCCACTCTCTTCACAAGAAAACAATGTCATTTTGCAGTCTCTTCTTGTTGGGTATGATCCTTTGCATTATATATATATATATATATATATATATTATATATATATATAATATATATACTATATATATATATATTTTATATATATAAAATATATATATACTATATATATATATATATATATATCTATATATATATATATATAATCTTTGTATGTATGTATGTATGTATGTATGCATCTATACAAGAAAATAGGTTTGTATTGATTAATACGGAGAATTCGCAGTATATTTTTTTGTCCGTACACGTACAAATTTCCATAATCTAAAAGAGAGAAACATAAGATAACACTCTGTGTAAACAGCATAGAATTCAAGATTGCTAAGTCAAGGAGAATGATTCTCTCTCTCTCTCTCTCTCTCTCTCTCTCTCTCTCTCTCTCTCTCTCTCTCAAGACCACAACCTAATTGTCTATCCCTGGCTGTGCCGTCGTTCCATTTGGAAGAGTTCTCCCGAGAAATGGAAGCTGTCCTGCAAAATTCCTTCCTTTAAAATACGCAGAAGTGAAATTCAAGTTCGCTCACAATACGACTTCGGAAAGTTCTCGTATTTTCACTTCGCCTTCGTTACGGACAGGCCCACAGGGACCTCCATTTTGTCAAATAAAACACGGACAGTTTCTATGGCACAAAACTATACCTAGATAAACGCGGACAGTTTCTATGGCACAAAACTATACCTAGATAAACGCGGACAGTTTCTATGGCACAAAACTATATCTAGATAAAGGATCTCTCTCTCTCTCTCTCTCTCTCTCTCTCTCTCTCTCTCTCTCTCTGTAATAGCAAAAGCCGAGTAAGATAGATTCTTGTATGCTTTAATGGTTCCTCTTTTAAATGGAGCCATTTAAAGTAAAGAATTTTACTTAGATAAATTCAAAAAGCATAAACATTTCGTTTTTCTAAACGCGGTATTTTGCTTGGCAAGATATGAATATGGTTTTATAATAATACGACGACTTTTATGTTCGTATTATGTCAACATTTCTCGATATAGAACAAAACAAAGAATTTTCGGAAGTAATGAAAACAAATACTTTTTGACTTCTAAGAATTTTTAAGTTGATACAGCTCAGTCCACTTTCCCTTCGTTGTATGAATACATATCATTGTTCAAAAATATCACAAAATGTTTGTCTGAATTTACAGCGGGAGAGTTTATACTCATCATTTTTTTTCTTACTGAGGCAACACCTATTTTCTTTTTTGCTTTGCTTTTTTTTTCAATTTACTTCTGTTCATACCTTCTTCGTGTCTATTCTTATCTTAAGTCTTAACTCTGGCACTTATCATCGAACTGTTTTTTTTCTTTCTTTCTTTTTTTTTTGCCATTCACTCAGAATGTTTACTTAGCTGAAAGAAGATCCAAAAATCTAACCGTATGTTGTGGCACTTTTCTCCAATGTCATTTTTTGCGGTTTCGTTCAAATTTTCTGTTATTTTCCACAAACGTGTATCCCCCCCAGCTGTCAATAGGACAACCAGCTTAAACCGGCTTATATAAGTTTATTGAATAAGGTAATACCATATTAATGGTTTTATTTCAGCGTCTTTGGCCATTTTCATTCCCAAATTACGAAAGGTTCGTCTCGTTTTAATAATGGCTATTTTTTCCAGCAATGTTTTCTTACGTTGGAAGGTTTTTTTTTTCTTTCCATCTAAGCAGTATTGCCTCTCCTTTTCTATAGAGGTCGTGTAACACCTAGCAGTCTGAAGCATCTCTCATTTCACACTTCGATTAGTGCTTCTATGTCTTCTTCTCAACTTTCAACCTCTGACATTCTCTCTGTGCTTTCGTTTTCCCTTTTCTTGTTATTATAATCTGCCATCTTTCAGGTGGCAGTTATATCGCAAAATGTGAGGTTTTAGACGTCATTGCCGTCCTTCGCCCTCCCTTGCTAACTTCTTGTCAGTGCTATCGTAATCGTTTGGTGTTATAACAGTTTTAATAGATTTATAACACTCCCTTAGAATTATAAATGAAATGTACTTTAGAATTATTAAAAAAAAAAATGTATATTCACCCAAAATACTCTTTAGGCCATAAAAGTTCATGTTCGTGTTTTTTTCTAACGACTCCCAATTTGGTATTTCAGTTAACAGTAGAAAGGGAGAAAAGAAAAGTAAAAGTTACTTGATTAAACGGATCCTGACAAGAACTTTTGCAATTTCGTCTTTGGCAGCAATAAAAAAAGAACAAAGGAAATGAGAAGTATATCTTTTTTGTCACTGCCATCTTTAAAGAAGATACTGGAGTCAAAAACAAAGTGAAAATCCTTTCACCATAACGTATTTCGCTTTTAAACTTCAAATGAAAAAAATGTGATGGTTCTCGATTTTCCTTGAATGAATATACTACTCGCTGTGAACGCACCCACATGAAAGTAAAACAGGGGAAATGGGAAATCTGGTAGTGTTCATCACAGGAGAAACAGTTTCAATTAACTGCTAACAAATAGCTTGAAATGTGGTTTTGTGTGAGACTGAAAACTTATGATGAAAACCAATGTTTCGTAGGCAATGAAGTGGCATTTCATTATAAGAACTGATCATTATCGTGCGTAATTAATCATTTGATTAGCTAATTAATCTCTCAGTTCAACCATATATGCTTTTAACTTATAAAAGAAAAATTCATGACACTGCGTTGGTCAGACCTATAGACAGTGACAGAGACAGAGACAAAGAATGCCAAGTGAGAATAGTTATTCGAATTAGGCAACACTAATTTGACCTCTTAGAATATATGGACTGAAGCATCTCTCTCTCTCTCTCTCTCTCTCTCTCTCTCTCTCTCTCTCTCTCTCAAAAAAAAAAAAAAAAAAAAAAAATAAAAAATAAACAGCAGTGTGTAGAATGGCATTAATGCCTTTTTTAAAATTATTGGCAATAGATAAATCCCTGAATCAAAAACAAGGTAGAAGCCTCAAAGACATCTTTTGTGGATATTTACCAATAGCTCAAAGTCAAGATAATGAATAAATTATGGCAGCAAGGAAAAACAACTGACAATCGCACGACAGGCATACAGACATGCCTCATTATACCCAGTTGCATCTGACTGCCAAGATTTGTTGGTATTTTACAATGCGATCCCTTTTCTTTTATCCAGAAAAGAGTGAAAACTGTTAAGTGAGTCTTCCTACTGATTACTCCTCCGAACATCGAGTGTGAAGTCGATAAAAGTGTTGAAAGCAAATGGCAACTTAGCACAACTTTAACATACTGCAGTGATCATGAAAACATTTGCATAATTTGGCTTTTGAAGGCATTACACTTTCTTATTTCCTGACGCGTTTCCTTTCGAGTTAAACAGGAAGAGACAATATATGCAACATTTCTTTTAACTCCATTTTTCTTTTTCCTTTCGTTTTCTTTCGCTGACATCCAATGGAATTAGTAAATGCAAAGAAAGTCAACTTTGAGCTTCACGGGAGCAGCAGGTGAATTTCAGTTGATTTTAATTTTTTCCGTTACATTTATTTATTCCCAAAAAAATCCCATCTGTAATATTTTTCTTTTGAGAACTGAAACTTTCTTTACTTAACTAAAATATTAGCTCTTTTAAATCGAACAAAATTCTCTATCAACTGAATATAATGGTCCTACCAATATGAAAAGGAAAGAACAGCACAGATTTTACTAGTATATCATACCAAAAACAAAAACCAGAAGTAAAAAAAAAAATAATTAATCTCAGATTGAACACTACCAGTATATCTGTTTTGAGCCCAGAGGTTTTTGAGATATCTCATTATAACTAAATCTACAAAGAACTCTTGTAAATCATATTTAAACATACTTGAATTACTTCGTTTATAGGAAGGCAGTATTGACATGCCTCTGTCATGCATACAGTTACGGGGTCATATATAAAATCCTAATATCCATGACTGTACGATTTCTTGGTGGTGAGCTCAAAGATATTGAACACACACACATAGCAGTCACAGCAACACTCATCTTGTAAGGAGGGATTCTTGAATGAAAGGTTACATAGCCTTGCGTCAGTTTAGTAGAATCTTAACCACCCTTTCAGTTTTCTGTAAAACTATTGTCCCGGCTTTGTCCGTCCGCACTTTATTCTGTCCGCCCTCAGATCTAAAAAGCAACTGAGCTTAGAGGGCTGCAAATTGGTATTTTGATCATCCATCCCCGAATCATCAAACACACCAAATTGCAACCGTCTAGTCTCCGTAATTTTGATCTATTTAAAGATAAAGTTTGCCATGGATCGTGCATCTGGCAGCTCTTTCTGGAGGCAAGGGAAGCACCCTCGTTACCACATTTGGTGAGCAACTGTCATAGTTGATGATTTTATACAGCATTATACGTTGTACAGAAAACACGATTGCGCCGAAGCCTTTTTCAGTTGTTCATTCTTACTGCGCTATTCACATTTTATTTCGTTTGCACTAGCACACTTTCCAGTTACTGAAACCTTTGTCCTTTAAAGCTTCTACTATTAAAATGTCCCTAGTGAAATAAAAAAAAAAAGAATTGTAAGGTTTTCGTTGGGAACACCGTCTTTCACTCCTTTATATTGATATCTTTTTTTCTCCTTAAAATGTATTGGCTAAGCAAAACGATGCATGTGTTGTTTAGAAGGAAGTCTTTAATAAAGAAAACAGTTGTAAATAAAAAAAAAACTCAATGTCTGTAACCAGAAATTACGAAAAATAAACAGCGCCAAATAATATGAATTAACAACTATCACCCGGAAACGGTTGCATCATGACAACCTCTTGTACACACACACACACACACACACACACAGATGAAGTGTGACGAGAACACTTCCTCCCTTAGGGAAGTCATGTTCTTAGAAGCTTCCTTCATCCCTACAAGTCATTTCCTGCTTTGAAGTACTCAGAATTTCACGAGTCCTTGAGAAACCCTTTTTAAGCGAACGAAAGGACAAGACAAAGTAAATTTTATAAAAAAAAATTCTGTTCTAACAGGAACTATCCAGAATAAAAAAAAAACTGTTGAAATGATATAAATAAACAACAGACGTACTGGGAGATTTTCTTGAAGTTTTTTTCTCACAGAACAATGGTCTTAGACTTATTGTACAAAATATTCTCAAACTGACATTTACAAAATGATGTATAAAATATAAAGAATATTGAGTGAGATGTTGAATTATTAAAATAAAGCCAGGAATAACTCCCCTGTTCATTCGGACAGTTTGAAAATAAATTAACATTCACGTCCAGTTGCTGAATAACCACTGGTTCCATGCAACGTAAAATCGCCATACAAACGCACAAACATTTACGTCCTTCATTCTAGGCTAATCAGGTACCGCGTACGTTACTGTTATGAAAAGTATATCATGTCATCTTTTGGGAAATCAAAAAAATGAAAATACGAGAAATTCCTCTTTCGAAGGGAAGTTATATATTAATCGATTGCATTCAATAGCATCATGTAGCAATTTTAAATAAAAAACAGAAGAACAAAAACGTGCCAATAGAATTAAAAGAATTTCAGGAAAGTGTCGAGTAACGATAAGAAAAAAAAAAGAGGAAAAATAAAAAGTCAAATAAACAGTAACAAGTTTCCCCGGCATGGCTTTCCACCAAAACACTAAAGCACTAAAGTAATAAGTTGATGAGAATATTTTCCAGTAAATCATGTCATATGATAATTAACCGCCAGAGCGTTTACAAAATTAATTGGCAATTGACAAGTTAATTGACTGTAAGAAAAAATGGCTTAATTCTCAACGGTGAAGTATGATCTTGTTTATGTAAATGAAAAGCATCCAGATTTTTTTTCTATCGTAGACTGAAGCTCAGAAGAGGGAACGAAGTGGAAAGATAAGTCAGAGTTAGTTTAGTAAATTTAACTATTAACTTACTCTCTATATTAGTTGGCTTTTGAGGTCTTATTGTGAGCCATTGCCATTCCCATTAAACTCCAAAAGCCTGACGTGAATTTCCGTAACCGTAACCGATAACGATAAGTGGCCACCTACCCAAGTACTGGCCAAAGTATATATGGTACTGGCTAGACGCAGTCGGGGTTTCATTTCCGTCATCGAGACATCCCCGGACATACTTTTGGTGGTCACCCATCCGGGTAATGACCAAAACTTTCGTTGCTGAAGATTTTCTTGAGTTCTCTTGTAGTTATTTACATGGCAGAGGTTCTATTCTTGCAGTAAGTCATTTTCTTTTATTTGAACCAGCATAAATCATGAACTAGAAAATATAAAGGGAAATACCATGAAAACCTATCTAATTCTTATCTTTTGCGGTATACTTTAAAAAGCCCCAATGAAGCTAACCTGACTAACAGTTCAATTACATTTTAATAAGAAAAACGAGAGATAAAACTGAGCGGAAAGCGCCTCTTGGGTAATACTGCATAGCATAAATTTTCTACTTCAATCGTGGTCCGTTTAACCCGAGACGCGGGAGTAATGGATTGTCCCGAAATTCCATCTCGTGCAAACCACCTCAAAAGATAATTGGAACAACGAAATTGCTCTTTCCTCTTCTGCGAAGGAAATCTCAACTGCAGAGAGAACAGAACTTGTATATATCTTATTATCAACGAAAATACGCTCTGAGTGACAGATGTGATGTTCAGCGTAGACAATGGCTTCGGAAACATGAACTGAGACCCACGTCACACCAACCACGTTTTGCAATCCATCTTATTATTTTGAGATAACATATAATCTCATAAACGCCCATCCAACAGAATAAATCGGGATACCTACGATTACATGAAAAATATAACAATTTCTTTCGTCGAAATAGAAACTAAATGAAAACCTTTCAAGGAATGTGGATTTCTGGTGTAGAGAATGTATTCGAGGTATTTTGGGTATGATGGGTTTTCAGATCACTGCACCAATGAATATATAAGATTCTTGCCTGGCAGAACACGGACTCATTTTTATTTCATGTTTATGGGCTTTTGTATAAACACAAGGTAATACACTGGTGGTGGGGGGAGGGGGGTGGGGGTTCAGGGTCATCAGTGGAGCTCATGCGGTGCAATATAGGCATTACTTAAGATTCTTTGCAGCGTGCCTTCGGCCTCTAGCTGCAACATCTTTTATTGCATCTTCGTTCATATTCTCTTTCTTCCATCTTGCTTCCCACCCTCTCCTAACAGTTGATTCATAGTGCAAACTGCGAGGTTTTCAACCTTTTAGTTACTGTCCTTTTCCGTTCAGCTCTGAATGACCTTATAGGTCCCAGTGCTTGGCCTTTGGCCTAAATTCTATATTCAATCTTACCAGATAAAAAGTTACTACAATATGATATACAATTTCTGTTTAACATTCGACAAGAACAACTCTCAGTTGTAAACGATGTCGGCGAAGTCATCCCTTGCGAACTTGGGGAAGTAATATTTATATAACAATAATAATGTAAGGCTCGCTCCATAACATTTCTGACTGGGTTAATTTAGCCAAAAATATCTAAAGTTGAATGAAAAACAGCCAGTAAAACCTGCTCCTAGAGATAAGTGAGCACGCGATGTCTCCTCGGATGAACGAATAAGTCTTCGAGACATCCTGATCCTTGTAATTCCTTGTAACTCATAACATTATCAGTCGTACTCAAACGAAGATCTTAAAATAAGAGTACAAATCGTCTCCTCTTCCAGTGTTGTACAGGCAAGAGGTTGTACAACTTTTTCGCGGCGGTTACCTCTATTAGAGTTTGCAAAGTTTTTTGCGGGATTTATTTAAAATCGAGAGAAATGTAGTGAAAAGGCTATGGAAATTACCTGTCTATAAACGAAATGAGTTCGCTTTTTTATCCGTACGTGAATTTTGAAAATATTTATGTGATACTTAAAAAAGGACTTTTTGTTTATATCCCTTTCATACTCTGGACTCCCAATAAAAAAAATTTTTCATTCTATAAACTCACCAGAACCATAAATAATTCGTCCATAATTGTCAAGACGAGCTGTATTTGCCCATAAGGTGCTCGGTTACCTTACGATATAAGAAATAAGAAGTCCGTTTCAATAACGATATTGCAATTCGATGTCTATACTATAACGTAATCTAGAAGTGTAAATAATAAGGCTTGACTTGAGTATTTAGTAATTAGTGCTTTTAACCAGTGGACTGACTGATTGACAGGGCAGAGTTATACTTTCAATCAATGCGAAAATTTAAAAAATATAGGTCGTTACCATCAACATAAATTACCTTACACTTTAAACTTTGAATTAAAAAAAACCACAGTACGAGAAGTGGTAACTACAAACTAAAATCTCGACTTTTTCAATATAGATGTTAAGACTGCTCTTTATAGTGTTTTATTTTGCTTCGGAAGGAATAAAAAGAACATGTGAATCATCCCGAAAAGAAGTAAAGCTCGCTCTGATATAAAGTAAAAAAAAAAAAAAAAAAAGTTGCGGAAAATTGATGGTTAGATGAATTTTTCATGGAAGGATATTTTCTGAAATAATGACGGGAATTGGAAGCGGAGGCACCTGCGTAATGGATGGTCCCAAAGTGCTTTTGCCTAAAACCGTCTCAAGAGGTAATTACTGCAATTAAATTATTATTTCCTCGATGAAGGGACAAAGGACCATTTGGAACAAATGAAAACAGTCTTTGTTTCAATTAGTCTGCTAATGAAAGGTGAGTGGACGTTTGAGGGACGTTTACGCTGGGTTGCGTCGTCGGAAATAAGTAAGACAATCACAGATTCGCTTCTGTGCACGCTCGCCTATACGCACTTGCGCACACGCACACATGTACACACACATATATATAATATATATATATATATATATATATATATATATATATATTTTATATATATATATATATATATAGAGAGAGAGGAGAGAAGAGAGAGAGAAGAGAGAAGAGCGAGCGAGAGAGAGAAGAGAGAGAGAGAAGAGTAGAGTAGAGAAGGGAAATGTGGGGTGGGCTGTTATTGGTTTGAGAGTGTGTCTGTGCGAGTTTATGTGGGTCCGAAACGGAATAATATTTAGTTTTCACTCGTCCTGCAACTCCCCTCTTTCTGAATAAAGAAAAAGAAAAAAGATTTATATAAAAAAAATCTTACTTTTCATGTCTTCCTCGTACCTTAGGAAAAAGAAAATCGTGTTATCTGGCATCTTAATCTAATTTTAGCCCAACCAAAGTCTTCGTATGAAGGAAGATTTGTAAGACTCGATGAGGTCTCTTTGTAAACTCCAAGATATAAGTCCTTTTGATATTAAAAATACACAGCTTTTATGTCTACGAACATCGTCGCCCAGAATAAATAAATTACCGAGGACTCAAATGATAGTTATAACCGTAAATCATAATGGAAAATAAAAATTTTGTATTATCATCGTAATTAACGAAGACTTCATTCTGTGTCATTCCTATCAGAACAAGGCGTGATCCGACCTCCAGCTTACTTGGGACGCGTGCAAGATTTTCCATTCACGCATAAGTTGTAAACACTATATTGCTAACTTTTAACGTAAATGACAACGTGCTAAAATCTACAGTCAAATAGAGCCTTTTTTTCACCAACGAAAATTAAAATAAATATGCTAGATTTTATTAGAAATAATTTTTCTTCTCTGTTTAACATGAACATTATCTATTTTTGACATTTTCATTTTAAATAATTATATCATAAATGTCCTATCATAAAATTCCCGAATCTTTAACTCAACGCAAAACACCTTTTTCAGTCCTTTTTAGGCGCTTTCATAGACCTTTCCCACCCATTCCCCCAACAACAACAATAAAGTAGTTTGTGTTTACTTGTAGCCATCAAGTAAACCATAGCCTTATTCAGTGCTCATTGTAAACACAACTTTTCAAGCATTTGACAAAACAAAATATATGATACATACTTCTTTTTAACCTATTCCATAAAGAGCATCTTTATTTTCGCATTAGGTTGATAAGAAATATAGATCATATATTTTGTTTTATCAAATGCTGGAAAAGTTGTGTTTACAATGAGCACTGAAGAAGGCTCTGGTTTACTCGAGGGCTGCACGCTAGAATATATATACCTTGGCAAACACAAAAAATAAAATTCAATTTAGATTATAGGAATAGAATAACGCTCTCTTGTTTACGGTGTAGAATGCCATTTTAGCAGGGGAAAAGAGAGAGCATAGTCTTTATTGAGGATTCAAAATGAAATGGTAAAATGAGCGTTCCCTTTCCATCATTTCTTTGAAATTGGTTTTATAATTTTATTAAGTTCATGCGGGTATTTTGTTTTTAAATATCCTATGTATTTTCTGCTCCTACTCATTTATGCATTAATTCTGCTCATCTGTCGTGCTGTTCGAGCACACTTTTTTTCCCTCCTCTTTTACCGTTATGTCAACTATTGTAATAAAAAAGAATAAAAAACCTTTATTTTCTGTGAATCATGTTACAGAGTTAATCGCATTACTAGCTTCCATATGAATGTTTGCATGTTGTAAATAACATGTGAAATATCGACAGAAGAGCAAAAAATATCGTCCTTCAATTATTTTCCAGATAAAATTAAAATATAGATTTTGAAATGTTCCATTATTTTATTTTAATCCTGTGATTCACAGGCAATGAATTTAATGAAAAGGTTGTCAGTGCATCGTATTTTTCAGATATTTCCTAACGTAAGGAGATAAACAGCATCATATACAAGACATAAAAGGATCCACCTCAACGACACAAACCGAGAAAACGGCAATAACGCCGGAAAGGAAGGAAAATAGAAATGAAAGAAAAAGAGAACGGGGTCCTGCCTCCTATAGCTTGATTGGCCTTCGTCTGTGTTTCTGAGAAGGCCAGTCATTCACGCAGGCAATACCCGTCTGGCCGTACCGCGAGCAGCCTGTAATATTCGTTCCAGGAGACCGTTCTGACATTCATTGGCCGATACCGACGGCATTCATCCGGATGACGCATCGTAGCTAGTTGCTGGGAACGCGGTGTCGCTTTCTGTAAAAAAAAAAAAAAGAAGAAGAAAAAAGAAAAAGAAAACGTCTCCTGGAGATTACGACATGAGCTTAATTTTTTTTATGCAGGGTTTTGTGGTTGCTTGTCAGATTGTGGCATGAATGCATATATATATATATATATATATATATATATCTATATATATATATATATATATATATATATATATATATGTATGCATATATATTACATATATATACTACATATATATACATATATATACATATATATATATATATATATATATATATATTTATGTATATATATATGTATATATATATTATATATATATATAAATATATATATATATATATATATATATATATATATAACTATATATATATATATATATATATATATATATATATATATATATATATGACTTAATTTTTCCTTAGCATAAGGTTTTGTAATTGCTTTCCAAATGGTGACATAAATTCTCCCTCGTGCTAATATATATATATATATATATATATATATATATATATATATATATATATATATATATATATATGTGTGTGTGTGTGTGTGTGTGTGTGTGTGCGTGTGTGTGTGTATTTATATACGTACATATATATATTAATACAGGTTTGTCAGAAAGTCAGACTTCATGTGCTCAGCTAGTCTTTTTGGATGAGGTTGCCACCCATTGCCCTAAGTGCCAGTTATCTGATTCACATTTTAGGTCAACAAAAGCGCAACGACTTTTAACATGGGCGCCTGTCTTTAGGAAGGCTTCGAACCTTTAACCTTTCTCATGGTAGGCGAAAGTGCTACCACTAATATGTTAAGCATATATTTGTAACTTGGTGAGCATGATCACGAAATATGATCGAGTTTCATACCCCCATCGAAATTCATAAAATTTGTTTTAAAAAAATCATAAATACCAAAGCCACTGGGAACGCTATCAAATTGAATTCCAAAAGCATTGCTTCAATATTGCCATTTTTGACGGTTTTGTGAAATCTATTCTTGATATGAAACCCGGTCTGAAAGCATCTGCCCTGAGATCGAGTGACCCCGGTAAATGTCGAAGCGTGAAAACAGAGCAATCCTTCGGATCCTTCTCGGCATCCGACGGAGGAGAGAGAGAGACACGGGTAAACATGTTTTCAGATCCTGCAAAATACTCTGTTGGTGTTTTGCGAACGTCGGAGCAGAAAAACACTTGAAACCTGATTTATTTTTTTCGCGATCGAAATGGCACTATAAGGCCATCAGACTTTCCCTACATGCGTTAAAATATGCTCTGTTATGATACCCCGTTGCCCTAGAGTTCGAATTTGGTCCTGATGATTTGAATTGTGTGTCTTTCTAATAGAGATATCAAGAAATTCAGTTTGAAATGGGTTAAGTGTCGTGTGACTGACTAGTGGCATTCTTGCTTCACCAGCAAAAGGACACGGGTTTGAAATTTGGTCCTTGGTCACTTTTTTTTTTTAGCATTCTCAGTCTTTATTAACCTTAGTATTATAGTTATGTTGGATACTTGACTTTATTGGGCTGCCGCAGTTAAAGCAAAGACTATGCACTTGCAACCTAGCGTGTGCGCTAGGGTAATGAAAAATATGATATACGGGAAATTAGTTCCTTGGTGATTTTTCAACAATATCTGTCAAAAGAATGTAAACTATCTTCGAAATAAATATGTCCTCCCGTAACCAGTAAAATAATCATTTCAGCATGAAACTATTACTCAGAACGCCTTTCCTTCCGATAAGGAGTATGATAAAAACTATGCTATCACCCAATTCAATAGCAAATACAACGAGGAGATCTTAAACGAGAAAATAAAATAAAAATTTAAAAAAAGGTGGGAAACTCGGAAGCCAGCAGCTTTGCATGTGTCTCCCACGCTCTGGCCCTCCTCCATCCGATAGCTCTCGACGACAGCAGTTATTCCCGCAAGCAATACGTGTCGCATTGTCACAGATAACTCCGCAATATTCATGCCAAGTCGCACCAAGAGGCCATTCATGCCAAGTCGTCGTTCGGAGCCGATGCCACCTACCTCTTCGGACGACGCTCAGCGACTTGGTGGTGGTTATGAATGAGGGTCTTTCGTTGCCGCTAGGAATTCATCTCTTGAATATGAATGCTCTCCTGCCCTTCCCCTAATCTCATGCGGTGTTTCATTAACCTTGTGGGGAATCCAGGTATTTATTGCTTTCGATTCATCCCTGTCCTCGCGGGATTTTATGGTCAAGTCTGTTGGTCAATTACTGCTTTGTAATCATACGACGTGATGCCTTCATTTTCAGTATCTTTCCATCCATTTAGGTTCTTCCATTGCCTTATCGATTAAGCGTTGCTAATATTAATGTAATCATCAATTTCCTTTTCTCCGTGATCCATCATCTAATTGGCTTGAAAGGATGTTTAAACAAAAGCAATACAAATTATACTTATATATATGTTAATGGCTGTTTTAAAACATGTAACTTCAGAATTTTTTGTTTTGTATTAAATGTTTTGCTTTAAAAAAATCAGTAAGTATATTACTTATTCGAATGTAATTTTGTGGAAATATTTTGGTGAATGAAGAGTTACATCAGAATTCGAAATATAATTTAAGAAATGATGGAGAGGAGTTTAGGTGTGATGAAGAGTTCCGGGAATATTTAGTTATAATACATGGATTTTATATGACACATTTGAGAGTTGAAGCATGGCGAGAGTTCGAGTGTGGATAGTCGAGTTGCTTGTTACGTGATTCAATAATAAAGCAGGAAGGGGAGGGTGGGGGAATAGGAGGGAATGTGGAAAAGGGGGTGGGGGTTTGAGAGACTACTGCCGTGATGAAACGCAGTCCCATAGCGCATGAGTCCTTGTTTAGAGTGACTTATAGCAATAAAGGATCAGTTCTGACGAGCAGATATCACCATTCGACGCCTTGTTATAGATATTTTTGTCGATATAATTTTGAAGTGGCAAAAGTGGTGATATTTGTAATTTTAGTGGAATCGTTGAACTTAGGTTGTTTTCGTCAGCTACCAAAAAGTACCGTTTCACCCTCAAAACTTCGGTGTTATATGACGTGACTAATATTCTGAAGACCATATATATATATATATATATATATATATATATATATATATATATATATAATATATATATATATATATATATACTACCTCATTTCAACAAACATTTAAAACCAACAGAAATTTATAAACCCAGAAAAGCATGGGACACCAAAATTGTACATGTCATTTTTTATAAGTAATGACATAATGTAGCACCTTGAAAATTCCAAATTTGCTCTCTGTCATTAACATATGCTTTTCCTAGCTCCATTAGTTCCTGCCTATCTTTCTCATATATACATTTTATATATACATATATATATATATATATATATATTATATTATATATATATATATATGTGTGTGTGTGTGTGTGTATGTGTGTATTATATATATATATATATATATATATATATATATATATATATTATATATAGGTATTACATGTATATGTATATTTATGGATATAAATAAAATATATTAAATTTGGCATAAAACTGTAGGCACGTACGCTTTAAGGCAGAGTGATTGTCTTGTTGCCCCAAATTTGAGTCACAACAATGATGGTCACTGGCATTTCACAGACGGTGAAACTGAAAATAAATTCATGGCAGATGGACAAGGAAGACTGTCGGTTCCCCAAATTCAGAAGCGAATATCAGTTTCCCATCCGGGAATCGGACCACGTCGTTCAACAGGGTTTGCGAGTGAAAAGAATATCGATAAATTTTTTTCTGTTATATGAACGTGAATTTACAGTAATATCATGGAATTGATCTATACAACATAAAATCGTTCAGTAAGATTAGAAGTTACCATGGTAGAGAACGTAATTTTAGTACTGCATCTTATATAATTTTTATAAATGGTCTGTTAGACCAATGACCGACTGAATTTTGAAATATTATAATCATTTGATTTTATCATTAAAGATAAGAAGGTTTGACCACATGCACTAATTCATTAGCATTAACTAATGAGGATCTTAATAACTGAGAAATAAACCGTTTCCTGATATATTACCAAAATAGGAAATAAGACTTAGGCAAGACCTAAATACATTTTCAGAACGTGGAAAGCTAAGTAGATAATGTAATCCATCCTACCTCCGGATATACAACAAGAGTTTTATAACCGATTGTAATAATTGTCCTATTTGTGCGACGAACTGATAAAGGAAAAAAAGAAAACTTTATTGCAAGCAGATTGTTCAGCAGCACGAATTTTCTGCAGCAACTGTGCGTGTTTTAAAACTCGAATTAGAACCCCGAGACTTCGTGTAACGGCGTTCCCCGATATACCTTTTGGCCAACCTGTCTCAAAGAGATAATTGGAACCATGGGGAGACTTCTTCCTCTCCGCCGAGTAAAAAAGGAATTAACAAGGAATAAGGCCGAGAGTTTGTGCGAATGGTCGTCCCTTCAATAAAGAGAGAGAGAGAGAGAGAGAGAGAGAGAGAGAGAGAGAGAGAGAGTTGCTCCCCCACTTTCCCTAGCTTCACCAACCGCTTCAAGAAAAAAAGAAAAACGAAAGTATTCCCCCCTCTTTGTCCCTCTCTTCCCTAAGAATAGAAACACATTTGATGTAATGATCCCATTTCTTCCCAACATGCAAAACCAAAGGTCTGTTGAAGCAAACGAAGTCAGAGATTATTATTTGTATTCTCAACTTCAAAGGATTTTCCCTTTTCAAATCATTATCCGCCCGTAATAAAAAAAAA
>NC_061106.1:14587885-14597885 GCF_015104395.2 Macrobrachium nipponense
AATTCATTCGGAATGTATTTTAAAGAAAAAAATAATAATAATAATAACAATAATAATAACCTGTTGTTCTCAAAACAGTAACCTCCAGCACAGCTATTTTTAAAAGATCATCTGTCCCCAGACAAAACCTATCCATTCGAACCTTAAATCCAACAAAAACCGAATACGGGAATGGAATGTTGTTTCCAAATCTGCAAGACCTGCCTGAATGCTAAGATAGTCAATCACCTTAGTTGTTATTTCTTTACATTTACCTTGAATGGCCTTAATGTGACAGAAATGGGGCCTCCAACCTTACCTGGAAAGGCGTGGATCTACCCGTTGTAAAAGTCCTGTGTGATTATTCAGTATATCTGAAGTATATTGCGGTCAATTTTGCATTTTCTATCTATTTCTTATTAGTTCCGTCAATCGGTTAGCGTGAAAAAAAAATATCACGCTGACTGAGTGAGGGGAAAAACCAGTTCTTAAAGGGGAAGATACGTCGATAATATACAGTATACTATTGTATATTCTTCAATCGGTATGAATACCAAGGTTTTATCTCGTGTCGATATGCAATATTTACAAAAATGCAAATAAGTACAATAATAAGAAAAAGAGATACATATATTTAAAGATATTTGAATAATTACTCAACTGTGGATTTGTTTCTCCATTTTAAGACTCATGCCACTATCAGTATTTTATAATAATAAGAAAGGTAGCGACCCATCCTCTAGATTAAATACAGAGCAATAAAAATAGTCTTCTGTCATGATTAAGTAAACACAAATCACCCTATAGTTACCTTTCCATTCAGTTTAACCGTCCGAACATGGCGAGAAGCCGCCCTTACTTTCAGTCGATCCCACAGAAAACAAAACCAAACAGAAAGTAAGGAAAGTAAAAGAAAACTGTATAGGATGTAGGAAGTAAAATATTGCAAGAAGGGTATTATGCGCAACCATGTTGGGATTTTAACCCGAGGCCCTTCGTAATGGATATCCTCGAAATGCATTTTGCCCAGACCCTCTTAAGTGTTAATTAGAGCTATAAAATTACTTCCTCGCCTTTCGAGAGGTAAGATAAAAATAGGTAAACAAAATTCAAAATGGGACTGCTCTTATTATTAATAATAATTTAAAACTATTGTAAATTTACAGCATAGTAGCAAAAATTGCTCTGGGGTCGTATTTAAAATGAAGAATCAACTCCCTCAACAGGGGAGAGAGAGAGAGAGAGAGAGAGAGAGAGAGAGAGAGATCTTTCGATGCTAATCCTTTCTGCGTGGATAAAGAAATGAATGATAAAGAAAAGGAGAAGCAGGTTAGTCTTCTTCCTCTCTGCACCCTCAGAGTAGAGCGTTTTAATATTATTCTCAAATTCATCCATCGTTCATATTGTCAATAGTAAGGAACAAACAAACGAACAAAAAGGCTCTGGCAAGAAACAGACGCGTACACTGGTAATATGCCTTTGTCACCTTCGCTTACCTCGACGCCAATATTCCCCCCTGAGCAGATAAATGTTGCAGAGCCCTACAAGATTTTCCTCACGTGGAATACATGTTGCATTGTTTCATTCAAATTCGTACCGGGATAATGTGCGAATAATATTGCAAGATGCTTTTGCCTTCTTCACTGTTCAGTTTCCCCTTTTGCATACAGTACATATTGCAGTGTGCCGTCAGCACCCTAGGATAGTCATGCAATTATGAAACTGTTATTGTTCAATATTCATGGTACCTTTGTTACTGCAAGTACTTCATCTGGAAGTAAATAGTCTGTATTCCCTTCCTGTAATTTCATCTAGTATTTCATTAACCCGGTAGGATAATGGAAATATAATGAATTTTCAGATACGATTGCTCTTAAATTTTTTAATGAAATTGGGAAATGAGTAAATTTATTTTCCACTCTGGTTGATAGCTCCTCGATGCTTTCAACTACGCCTAAGAATATGGTCAACTTTTAATACTAAGAACAAAACAATTAGATGAAAGGATCAAATAAATTTAGTTTATTTTAAATACCTGTGTTTATTTCACTGCCCGAAGCGGAGACGAAGATCGTATTTCCGTTGTATAAAGTCATTAACCCCCAACTGTCGAAAACGAGAATATCAAGAAAATGGAAAAATAAATGTAGGAACGAATTTGCAGTCAATTAAAAAGCCTCTCTCTCTCTATAAAAAAAAAAAAGCGTGATCCGACCTACATCTTACTCAGGGCAGTGATAAAATCTACAGTTAAATAGAGCGTTGTTTCACCAACGAAAATTTAAATAGATACGCTATATTTTATTAGAAATAATTTTACTGCACTGTTTAACATGCACATTGTTTTTTTTACATTTTCATTCTAATAAATAAATCATAAATGTCCTATCCTAAAATTCGTCTTTAAATCATCGCGAAACAGTATTTTCAGACCTTTTTAGGCTTCCCTACCCCCTCAACAAGAATAAGGACAACAACAAAGTAGTTTGTAGTCTTACTCCCAGAGTAAGCGAAAATTATTGCGTCCCCATTATTACCAATCGTTTTTTAATTAAAAACTTTTTATACATTATATCAGTCTCTCCATACATGGGATAGGGACGTGATATGATACCAAAACTTCTTCCAAATGTGTCCTATGCAGACCTAAGGAGAAATAGTAGAGATGACTGTGGAATCCCATACAATGTTTGTACATGTGTATTTGCGCGTTTACGGACTTCTATGTATATTGGCTCCATAACGCTTAGAGGAATAAGGTGGCAACAATAATTGGAAGTGCATTTTTTAGGGCTATTGCCTTTGTATAATAAAGCGCCCTGTGAGGTTATGTTAGACTTGCGATAATCTTACGCTAAGTCGGTTGGTATGGGACTTCCATACTCATTGGGAGTGCTTGGGTTGGGGTTTGATGATAACTTACGAAGTCAATATTTTTCTTTGTTTGTTTATGACGACGGGGATGTGTTAAAACTCATGGTGATAGATATAAGTTCATTCGATCTCTTTCTGATGTGAGGTTCTAGTAGAAAACACTGAGTACAAAAAATACATCTATTCTTCTGAGATTACAAGATGAAATTGTATAAGTCTGCCAATGATGATGGCTTATGAATTTTGAATTTTACATGATGAAGCTCAGATAAAATTGGACAGGTCTTCTAATGACGATGGCTTGATCGCTTCTCTTCTACAATCTGGTTTACAAATCATAAAGGAAGCAGACAGTAGCTCGAACATACGAACATACAAACAGATGACAAAGATTACAAATCACGTAGGCCGTTTGAATTATAGGTCGCGGTGCTTGTCTTAAGCAGGAAGCTTGGATTACTATTTTCATAACAATAGAATAACCACAGGTGACGGCACTAGACACTGACTGAGTACAACACGTCATATTAGCCTACTTTATTGTATACGTCATCTTAGCCTACTTAACGTATCTGGTCTGATCACATTCCTCCAAGCAATCTCGTTGACCTCTTGGGTCACTGGTTTTAATTAATCATAGTTTTAGTTTTTTATATATATGGAATAACATTCCATATATTCTCCTTATGTAACACTTACACATTTACCTATCGAGATGTGATTCGATCTATGTGTCTCTCCTACTGTAAATATATATCCAAATAAGGATCGTTATAATATTTTCTTCCAAGGGGAAGGGGGAATGTTCTGGATGGGGGAGAGGGCCGCGAAGGGGCGAAGGGAGAACAATGAAGCATCGAAGATAAATATCTATAACTACATTTATGACAATAGATATAAATATAAATGTTGAAGTTAGACGTCTCGGGCACCTCCTCTTCAGCCCGTCATTCGAGGAACCAGTCTCCCTTGAAAGATGAGAGGCTTTGAAAAGACCGCAGTTGCTTCTCGGGCCAGTTACCCGTAGGGGCACCTCAACCGGTCCACTGTAGGCATTACTTAAGATTCTTTGCAGCGTGCATTCGGCCCCTAGCTACATCCCTTTCGTTACTTTTAGCTCCTTTTACTGTTAACCTCCTTTCATATTCTCTCTCTTCCATCTTAACTTTCCTCCCTCTCCTAACAATTGCTTCATAGTGCAACAGCGAGGCTTTCCTCCTGTTGCACCTTTCAAACCTTTTACTGTCAATATCCGTTTCAGCGCAGAATGACCCCATAGGTCCCTGCGGTTGACCTTTGGCCTAAATTCTATATTCAATCAATGAACCTCAGGCCAGTTAATGAGTGCCTTGTATAAGTTCATCCACTCCTCATGATGATAGAACCCAACACCCCGTAAGGATGAAATAAAACCTTTGTGTTCTGTCTGGTAATGTACTATCTTTTTACTTTATTAATTTTTGTCATCTTCCGAGAGTTTACTACTCATTCTTTTTTTAAGATATTTAGTTCTGCGGAAGCCTACTTAACAAAATAATGGTCTTTGAAGCTTGTCCCTTGTGCAGGCTATGTAGAATAACAGAACTTCAAGGCCTTTCGCTGAAAATTTTGAAAGATAAATTTAACGATGTTGGATATGTTTGACTGGGCTCAAGCAGCTCTCTGATTTAAAGACAGTATCGTTATATTTGGCAACTATTTCGCGTCCCTTGGTATGGCTCAAATAATATGCAGGAATTACGAAAATTAAAAAAACGGGGACAGAACCATCTGAAGCATAGCAACAATCACAGGTGGTGTTCTCGGCGACATCCGAGCCTCGTCGGACGATTCCCTCATATCAGATCCAACTCACGATTTCGACTGACATTAAAAAGTATTATTCCGACTAAGCAGAATTCTGGGCGTATGCACCCCTTTACACATTTGACTCTTACTCGTTAGTTATTTATCCATGAATTATTTTTTGTTCCTTATTTCCTTGTATTATTTTCATTTGTACCTAATTATAACAACCTCCTCCTCCGATCTTTGTTTTCAACCTTCGCTCATGGGCAATCTTTATTATAAAAATTTTGTTTGGAAATTATAACGTACCCAACAAAGGCTCAAGACTCCTTGTTAAATATTTGCGCTCGTGAACACGCTAAGAACATTTCTGGAGCGTTGGAATAGTATTAAAGATGAATGAGCACGCTTAACTCATTCAAAATTCAGGTAAACAGCATTCCACCCGATTAACATCGTTCTAAATATTGAATGAGAGCCATCAGACTTTAATTTCACGCACCCAATGCATGTTTGGTATGCATGCCAATCTTGGAGAGAGAGAGAGAGAGAGAGAGAGAGAGAGAGAGAGACTACAAAAACAAAACCTATAACAAAAGATATCTTTTGTGACCTTAAAATAAAGCTTTTCCCTTTATTATTGTTTTTGTTATGATCATTATTAATATTATACATCCGACAACGAAGTGACATTTTGAGTTCGGCATATTTGTGCGGTCGATTGTCATTTATTTTTCACTTGAAGAGTATCGGTACAAGTTAACTGTGGAATTTTACGGAAAATTTAAACCCAAAGCTGGTCTTGTGATTCGCAACAAGATATTCGTTTTAAGCAGCGATAGAAATGTAACTTTAGTGGAGAAATCATCATTTGGGAAACCTATTCACTGCTCAGCGGTGGAGGAGGTTGCTGCCTCCGTAAGCTCTTGTTTGTCAGTTTACTGTTTGTTTCTATGTTTGTTTGCGTGTGACTATCACCAAGTGATTGGGTATTGAGAGCAACCGTCGGTGGATTACTCGTCCGTGATAGAGTTTGCAGTCACATAACTATCTTGTTACTGTTGATATAAATGATAGTGACCTAGTGATAGTGATACAGGTAATGCTGCTGGTGATAGTGAAGAAAAGTATAGAAAATAAAGTGAAGCTTAGAAGGATTCATCGTCGGTGGAAGCATTTGACAACTTTAATTCTTTCCTTGAAAAGCGACGACTTCATTATATATTTTCGTACGAGACCTTCATTGCAAAACCTGAAATGCAAGTAGCGTTCTCATATAAGCTTTTATCATTACTTTATCCGTCTGTATCAATGTACGTGCTGAAATATACTGTAGCATTTCTTAGAAACTACAAAAACAAGAAAGTCATATTTTCGAAAATAGCTTATTTTTGCAGAACATATTCTCACAAGAAGTAACATTTTGTAAATGAACATAATTCTGTGAAAATGGGAAAAGAAAAAAAATACCGAAAGGAAACATGTCATTCAGAAAATGACGTTGTAATTACGAGAAAATCCAATTGCGTTGTGATTTAGCACAATCATTTTAATTTCCAAGAGCAGCATTGTTTTGGTTCTGTTTTCAAAAGACAATACGAGAAAATGCGGTGAAAGAATGACTGACATACTGAGCTGGCTTATTATGTGGTTACTAAAACAATAAGGGCCGTGTTTTTAAACTACCACCTTTGCTGTTCGATGAAGAGCCTGCTCGTGGAATCCCTTCGTGGAGCCCTATTTTAAAAACATAGGCGAAGCTCCTCTGGGAAGAGGAACTGTACGGGAGGGTTGGTTTGCTGGAGGTGATAAACCAACATTTCATTCTGATCGGGAGACAGCTATTCTACTTCTATCCCACTTTATGCCTATATATATATATAAATGATATATATATTATATATATATATATATATATATATATATATATATATATATATATATATATATATATAGAGGCATATAGTGGGATAGAAGTAGAATAGCTGTCTCCCGATCAGAATGACATGACATTTCATTCTGATCGGGAGACAGCTATTCTACTTCTATCCCACTTTATGCCTATATATATATATATATATATATATATATATATATATATATATATATATATATATATATATATATATTTAGGCATAAAGTGGGATAGAAGTAGAATAGCTGTCTCCCGATCAGAATGAAATGTTGGTTTATCACCTCCAGCATACCAACCCTCCCGTACAGTTCCTCTTCCCAGAGGAGCGTCGCCTATGTTTTTTTTAAATAGCGCTCCACGAAGGGATTTCACGAGCAGGCTCTTCATTGAACAGCGAAGGTGGTAGTTTAAAAATACGGCCTGTATTGTTTTCGTACCGCATAAAATGCCAACTCAGTATGTCAGTCATTCTTTCACCGCATTTTCTCGTATCGTAATTTTGCTAAATCACAACGCAATTAGATTTTCTCGTAATTGCAACGTCATTTTCTGAATGACCTGTTTCCTTTCGGTAATTTTATCTTTTCACAGTCCCATAGGATTATGTTTATTTATATAACGCTACTACTTGTGAGAATATGCTCTACAAATATAAACTATTTTCGAAATTATGACTTTCTTGATTTTGTAGTTTCTAAGAAATGCTAAAATATTTCAGCACGTGCATTAATACAGACGTCCATACAGACAGATAAAGTAATGAAAAAAAAAAGCTTATATGAGAACGCTTCTTGCATTTCAGAATTTGCAATGGTCTCGTACGGAAATATATAATGAACGTCGTCGCTTCTCAAGGAAAGAATTAAAGTTGTCAAATACTTTCATCGACGATGGATCCTTCCAAGCTTCACTTTATTTTCGGTACTTTTCTTCACTATCACCACCACCATTATCTTTCTTCACTATCACCACCAGCTTTATAGCTAACCCGCCTACTGATTACGTCACGACCATTCCTTGAGGATGATTGGATGGAAATAGTTTCGAAAAGTTCTATAATCTGTGGTTCTTTTCATCTTCATTTATTTTGCAATGGTTGTTTTGCCGAACTAAAATACGTTGTGTTGATTATAATATAATCCAAGAGGAGGTGAAAGACAATTCTATTAAAGCTGTAAATTTCATACGCACCCGGCAGCCAGGAACTTGGGAACGTGAGGTCTTTTACAAGAAAGTAAATAAAACTATATATGCATTTAAGTACTGAAAAAAATGGACCACTAAAATATTTGGCACATGTTATTCGTTCCAATACTTGCACTAGTTATGCGGTTCTCTTTTAATTTTACAAAAAATATGCGAAGAGGTGGTCAAGACTACTTCTTCGTTTCTTATAATTTTTCACACTCCGATCGCCTTCGTCTTCGGGACGAAGAGCTCCTTCTCGGCACAATGATACCATTTCAGCCGCGACGAGCTTCTTCGTCGAAGATGTCAGTTTAAAATTACGGCCCTAAGACTTATGTCTTTTGATTACTCTAAGGAAGAGTCATTTCATAATGGGGAAGACAAAAAGTCTAACTCCGACTCTAATTCGCTGGACGAACGAAGGCCGTAATTATCCTGAAGATATTCGACATTAAAATACATGGCTAGTAGTCAACAGTAGTCAGCATTAATTCACAAGAACAAGGATTATCTTTCTGATATGCGGACGGAAAGATCAATTCTATGAGAAGATTACACAAAGTCCCAGCTCTCCTGAAGCAATGTCTTTTATCTGATTTCAGAAAATTAAAGATGTTGTAAGAAAAGAATTTCGCAAAGTGAGCGAAGTTAAAAGGAGCATTTGATTAAACGCTTGTCTGGAATGGTGAAAGGAGCTGGTAACATTTTCATATTGATACTAAAAAAAAAAAAAAAAAAAAAAACTTATGGGGGCGAAAAAACCTGTGTGGTAAAGAGATCCATCAGAGACCCTATCCCTTTTCAATAAGGACCACAATCGAAACAAATTTGGAAAATATATATGAAAATCAAGAGACAGGCTTGACTGAGATCTACCTTGAATTATGAAATCTGTCTTGCAATAAACAAAAAAAAATTAAACACGGATTATTCTCATTCAGGAAATACGACGGCGTCTAAAGAAACAAACGCAATAAACTGTCTAGCTTCTCTAATAGAGAAAAAGACGCAGCCACTAATGGAAATTTGCATAACGGGAATTCTCCTCCGCAATAACTGAGAGCTTTTTAACCCAAGGCTGCTATCTCACAGTGAAAGGCCCCAAAATCCATTCTCCCCCAACCACTTCAAAAGTTAATTGGAGAGATAAAATTACTTCTTTCTCTTCCAGAGAAAGAAGATATATACATTTATATATATGTATATATATGTGTATATACATATCATATTACATTATATTTTATATATGCATGTATGTATGTATAATATATTCCTTTTATAGTGTATAGCTTATGATAGTAAGCCAGTTTACTCATAATATAAGATTTCATATATATACATATCACTACACTAAAGGGTCGGTTGCCTGATGCGCCTTTCCTTACAACATCGGGCATGGTTTGTTATTTGGCAAAAGGTTTTTTACGACCGCATGCCCTTGCTGTCATCAAGCACAGTTATTGATGGTGGGCCTCGCCTTTGACTAAAAAGTCCACCTGCAAGGCAGCAGTTTCCCCAGTTATTGGCAGTGGGCCTAGGCTTTTACTAAAAATTAAGACTGCAACGCAGCAGTTTCCACAGTTATTGGCGGTGGGCTTAGTCTTTTACTAAAAAAGTAAGACTGCAAGGCAGCAGCTGTCCTTTTAGTCGCCTTCTACGACACGCAGGGCCTACGTTGGTAGTATTCTGACACCCCTACCGCAGGGTGGGATATATAAATACATAAATCTATATATAAATATATATATGTATATATGTATTTGTATATATTGATATATAGATATATGTATTTATATATATATATATATATATATATATATATATATATATATATAATATATATATATATATAATATATATATATATATATATATATATATATATATATATATAAATGAAATCATGCATTATGAGCAAACAGTTTTACCATTACAAGCTATACACTATAAAAGCAAAATATCAAGCAATATTATGCCATTAAAAAGTTTCTTCTCAGTTCACTTTTTTATTGTGTAGACCACGCGTATAAAAGACACTTTATGTACTAGAAAATAAAGGGTGCATCTCAATCTTATGAAGACATTAATCTCTTCTCTGGTGAGGAAACATAGGTCTTAATCTATCTCGAGGAAATTAAAATGTCATTCCACCTGCAAGGGAAGTTATTAACTCCTTCGCTTCGCAAGGGATTTTTCAGTGCGGTTTGAGTCGAAAGAAAATGTTGGGGATGAGATGACGAGCAGCCTGCGGTTATGT
>NC_061106.1:14610385-14617885 GCF_015104395.2 Macrobrachium nipponense
CGAACTGCTTGAACCACATTGATTTTTATAAGAAATAATACTACAGTAAACCACAGAGATGACATGTAAAGAAGGAGAGAGAGAAACAGTTTCAGTTTACAGAAATAAGGAAAGCCTTTATCATTGAAAAGTGGCGTAATGAATTTCCAGCTCTGAGAATTAGTACCGACAAACTCTCACCACAGTATATGACGTGCAACAGACAACAATCGTTTGTAAGGCTTTCATAATCCTCCTGGTTGATGAAAAATAAGCAGGTTTTCTGTCAACCTGTGAGTATAAGTAAGGAATGGTCATTGGATAAGTTTATTATTCCAGCTCAGGGGAAGAACATGATACTCCAGCTGATTAGAACACCACAAGACATCACCAGTTCAGGATAAGACCTTAGGCCATCAGTTCAAGAATGACCATGGGAAGTCATCTCGCGGGATGACCTTGGTGCAACAGCTAGGGGAAGAAAGTGGTACTTCAACTTCTTAAAAGAATATAGTGCTTCAGCTCAGGAGACGACCATGAGATATTACTAGTTCAAGAAGGATCTTAGGACATCAGGGCAGGAAAAGATCATGGTCATCAACCCAGAATAAAACCATGGTACTTCAGCTCAAGAAAAGGACATTGGACATTAAAACACGTTAAGACCTTAGCACCTCAACTCATGAATCATGGGGTGTCAGTTCACAGGAAAACTGTGATGCCTAAACACCGGAGAATACCATGGAGCCTCAGTTCAAGACAATATCTTAAATTTCGTCGTTGGTGAAAAGAGAGTAGACTATGGGATTCCACTTTGGGAGATCATGAGGTGTCCTCAGAGAAGGACAAAGCCTTAGGGAATAAGCTCAGAGGACAACGTGGAGAAAACTAGGGGACAAAAGTCAGGAGAATATCAAAGGGTACCAACCTGGGAGAAGATCCTAGAAGAAATCGTACAGGGAAAAGATTACGGGACATCAGCAAGGAGACGACCATGGTGCGTCAGCCCAAAAGAGGACAACGGGTCTTCAAGTCATTGAGAACTCGTAGAACATCAACTCATAAGACTGCAGGGCATCAGGGTCATAAGTCGACCACGGGGTATTGCATCCAGAAAAGCCCATGAAACATGAGTTATTCCGAGATGATATGCATCAGCTGAGTTGAGGAGTTTACATAACCAGCTCAGGAGAAAAAGATACAACGACACAAAAGGAACGTTGATTTATCCAATCTATCTATTCCATTAGTAATAGATTTGATACTGTTTTAATGCCTAAATGATTGTATGAAACACTCATTCATTAACTTTCCTTTTTATTTAGACTCGTATTTATATCAGTGTTTTGGGGGTCGGGGTTCATTGATCTTCCGATCTTCGTCGACAGAAACAAATAAATCGTGAAAACCGTCACGAATCGTAAATGAGACGTGTTGATGACATTTAATAGGATTATTATTAGAATTATTAGTAAACTATATAGTATCCAATACCGGCCATGTAATTAAACTTCCCAATAGCTATCATATTAGACCGGAGTGAATTCTAGGCTCCAAAGCAAATGTGAGTGGCAGAAGGTAATTACAGCGTTAATGACTCTATTAACTACTTTGGTAATGAAAGGCATTACTTCTAATGAACACGAAATAAGCAATTTCTCCGGACCATGGGATCTGCCCTCTTATTTCTTGTAGGAATTCTGGTGTTTTCGTTTTCAATCTTATTCACCTGTCGTATGTGATATGTGTGTTCTTAAAAGATTGTGGAATTCACAATATCGTACATTTTTTCACTATACGCGCATTCACACATTTATGTATATACTTACATACACACACACACACATATATATATATATATATATATATATATATATATATATATATATATATATATTATATATATATATGTGTGTGTGTATATATATATATATATATATATATATATATATATATATATAAATACATTATTTATTTATTTATTTATTTATTTATTTATTTATACAGTATCAAGTGATAAACGTACTAGCGGGAATGCTTCCTAATTGGTATATATCTTATCATTTAATGTACTTGTTAACGCATTAAGTGAAATGAATTGTTACGTTAAAAGTTGAAAAAAAAATGCTGTCCACTAATATGAAAACAGAACGTTAAGCACATCTCGTACATCGTCATTTCACAGTTCTGTTTTCGATTATCCAATTCCTCTTAAGATCGCTCTCCCTGCTCCTATCTTGGGTGCAAAGGCCTATTTTCAGTCTCTACGACCCAGAGCGACTGCGCAATGACCTACCCCTTCCTCGCCTCTGCTGATCGTGAGCGACATTAAACCTTCGAACCTTCAAGTAAACCATTTTATATAATCGTCTTGAGTACTTTGTATTATTCCATACTGTGAAACGCAGCGCATCACCTTCACTTAATAAGCATCCAAGGTCCCATGTCGGGTCAACAGTAATGGAACATTATTTTAATGAGAGTGGTGGCCACAGTAATTACATCTTGCAATTACATCCTGTAATTCAGTGAAAGGAGACGGTACGGGGAAATTTTGAATTGTTCCTCTATCTGGGACATCGTTTTTCGGTGCGTGAAAAGGGGCTTTCATACATAAATCTAGTTTGCTGGCACAATACAGAAAGTAGAATGTCAAACAAACGGTGGCAAATATCGCACATAACTGCTGTTAATATTACCACTAATACTGTTACTTATAATAATAATAATAATAATAATAATAATAATAATAATAATAATAATAATAATAATAATAATAATGATTGCTGTGATAATTATTTTCGTTGTTACATCAACAGCAAACGAAATGTAAATATCTTAGGACAGAGTTTACAAATAATGAAATTAAACTGCATAGAGAATGAAAACAAATCTTACCGCTTCCACTAAACCTGAAAAGAAAAACAAATTAAATCAAGTGTTGATTCGCGTACCATAATAGTTTATATAAAGAAAAGAAAACGGGGATGACGAGGGAGAAAAGTAGAAAATGAATAAGGCGTGAAAATGGAAAACATTATTTAGAGGAGTGGGGAGAAAATGCTGTAAATTGTACCCTGAGTGAGTGGAAAGTAGATCATAATATGATGAAGTGGAGAGGAACTGGAGTAATTGGCAGGGTAGGAAGGAGTTTGTCCACTACATAATGCCAGTAGAACATTAACCGGGGTGGGATGAGAATAAAACTATTTTTTTAAAAATCATCCAAAAATAATTCGCAAAAGTCAGAGCATTTATTAAAAGTGGAGGAATTATGAATGATGTCTTTTGAAGAATATGAGGATAAGGTTATGATATAGACGAAGTGGGAAGGGGATGTAACCGTTGGAGGGGTGAAGAGAATAACTGACTTTACTAATGTGGGGATGAAATGATCTAATTAATTCAAGGGAGAATGAATTATATTACCCAAAGTTCAGTTTGAATACGTTCGACGGATCATTAATTTTCTAATCAGAAGGGAGTGTATACTTTTCTGAACTGGAAAGGGAAGTGATGAGTATAAACGCTGGAAGAAATTAGATCACATGCTGGAAAGGAGAAAGAGCTATTGAAATATGGTGTGATTAGAGTTCTTTCCTATGAATGATCGCATTCATGACATTCACTGAAATATGAAGGGACGACAGCCTTTAATGGAGATTGAAGAGACCAAATAATTTACTGGTAGGAGGGATCTGATATTTTACTGAATAAAAAAAAGGATTAGAGAAGCTCGGGAAGTGAAAAAGAAATAGATCCTTTGCTGATCAAGAGACTTTCATATATTTGAGTTACAATAAAACCTCCTTTTCACTGGTCAGTTGAACGAGTATATTTGCCACCCGTACGTTGACCCAGAGACGAAATTTGACATGTTAGTAGTGACCTCATTTTCATGATTAAATTGTTGCACGTTTTTGTAAATGCATTATTTTTTCAAAGTTAATATATTATTACCTTTATTTTTCTAAGACTCGTCTGTGGATAGTACAGTCAGAGGTAAACAGCTATGCAGATTATTTAGCAATTTTCTTTCCTGCACATGCATCATTACCTGTTCTCATTTTATTACTTCCCCACATATACCAGGATTATTGTTTTACATATTTAAGTATACTTTTTCCTGTTCCCGTTTTCATGTGATAGCAAATTTTATAATTAAGAAAGGAAACGTTACTTTCTTTAATATGAAATTGGCTATCACATGAAAACGGGGGACAGGAAAAGTTATACATACATATATATATATATATATATATATATATATATATATATATATATTATATATATATATATATATATATATATATATACATCGAGCTACAAATGTCCTTTAATATCTAATTCACTCTGCATCGGAATTGATATATTTTCATATATGCTTAACCGAAGGGGAATTTTATTAGGCGATAATAGAATTGTCGGCGCCCAGGCACGAACCTAGGACACCATACAAATCCAGGAACGTCAGTGAAGCTTTTACCCGCTCCACAGCCGCAAAAGGTGGTGGAGTGGGTAAAAGCTTCACTGACGTTCCTGGATTTGTATGGTGTCCTAGGTTCGGCCTTGGGCGCCGACAACAATTTCTATTATCGCCTACTAAAATTACCCCCTTGAGGTTAAGCATATATGAAAAACATATATTAACGCAGGTACAGTGAATTAGATACTAAAGGACATTTGTAGCTCGATGTATGTATATCAATCACGGTAATGGTGATATGACTTATATATATATATATATATATATATATATATATATATATATATATATATATATATATATATATATATCTATATATATAATATTCCCTGATATATGGAGAAGCAATAATATCGGTAATAAGAGATTAAACTTTTAAAATAATGTATACATTTACTAAACCGTGCAACAATTTAAATAATCAAAATTAGGTCATTACTAGCATGTCAAATTTCGATGGTACTTTAAATGTTATAAACTATAGGGTCAAAATTAAAATCAATCATTAACGACATCAAAGTACGGTAAAATCGGTTAAAGTGTATACGCATATATATATATATATATATATATATATATATATATATATATATATATATATGTATATGTATATATGTGTGTGTGTGTGTGTGGCACGTTTATCGAAGGCAGCAGGAGCAAGGCGCATGGTAATTACCTTCTGCATTATCGCATGCTGTTGGAATAAGCATTAATTTATATTCAGGTTGTAATCGAAAGGCAAGGGAGCCTTTCACTTTTACAATACAATTTCTTGAAGTCATCTGGGGTATATTGGATTTTCTGGACAGCACAGTTCTAGCCCCAGCAAAGAATTAACTTGAAAATGAGAGGGAAATGTAACTATACAAAACCCTCATCCATTTCTGCTATTTGGTCAGCTGATATTTAAATCCGTCTAACCTTTGAATGAATAATAAAGTGCCAGATTGTCAAGTTAGTCCTTTATAAATAGTAGGGAATCCAAAAAACGATAAAAATCTGTGATCTTTCAATGAGATGACCTTTGCTTTAAGGAACTTATTGGAGAAAATAAAAAAGAAAAGTTTGTATAATACATACTTGTGTGCATATATATATAAGATATATATATATATATATATATATATATATATATATATATATATATATATATATATATATATATATAAATATATATATATATTACTATATATCCATATATATATATATATATATATATATATATATATATATATATATAGATGTAGATGTATATATACGCATATAATATGCATATAAAAACACCGTATCGTGCTTCTAAGTAATCAGTAGAGGGATCCACAGTAAATATTCTTGTTTGTCAAGACGAAATATATTTGTAGAAATCTTTTACAATGCTCAGAGCTTTCGTCCATACTTCTGTGGACTTGATCACGAACTAAATGAGAGACACAGCATTGGGTGAAGAAATTAAAATAAATATAAACAAACAAAAACAAAAATGATAACCAAGGTTGATTTATGCGAACAAGTTATTAGGTCGTATTCCTTTCCAGAATTCTCTGTGATCTTCGAGACTGGACAAAACACTGGTCTTCTTCATGAATGAAATCTTGAGGTTCATATCCGAAAGGAAGTTTGTAGAGTCTGATCTACAAACTAGTACCTTTTTGGATAACAACCTTCAAGATTTCATTCAGAAGAAGTCCAGTAATTTGTCCCGCCTCGACTCGAAGATCACAGAGAGTTCTGTAAAAGGAATAGACACCTAATGACTTGTTCGCAAATTTTAACCTTGAGTATCATTTTTTGTTTGTTTATTTTATTTTTTTCTATTTCTTCACCAATCCTGTGTCTATCATTTAGTTAGTGATCAAGTGCAAGTCCACAGAAGGATGGACGAAAGCTCGAAGGCATTGTAAATATTCCGACAATATATATATATATATATATATATATATATATATATATATATATATATATATATATATATATATAATTGAAGTAATCAAAGTCCACAATTATGTATGTGTATTTAAAAATATACATAAAAGACGGGAGCTTTCGTCTACTTGATCAGTAGACCTCATCAGCCGTACTGATTTTTCTTTTTCAAATAATATACAAAAAACAAAAAAAGTGACGAAGGACAGGCAGGACTCTGGAAGTCTCCAAGGGAGATAACACCAAAACAAACTATCTTAATCATGTTATTCCCTCGTTTCTAAATGTCTGGCCAAAAGGCGAGCGATCATCGTGGTTTGAAACTACCTCCTCTGTGTGTTCGGCTGTTCCCTCGTCCAAAACTTCTGCATCGGCACCTGCAATGGGGGTTCTTCCTTCCAATGCCTGGGCAGGAGAAAGAGAGACAACCTGGGCAGTAGGAGTGGTGCAAACAACGTCTGTACTAATATTTACAGTTTTAAGAACCAAATAATTTAAAAAATGTATCCTCTTGGGTAAATGATTTGTTAAAATCAAACACGTTTAAAATATTAATAAGAGCCCCTTCAACTACTCTGCGTCTACTTGCGTTATTATCTTTGTAAATTACTCTCGCTCCTTCCCAGTCAGTTACATGCCCTAACTCTAACGTATGTCTGGTACTGAACTATATTTCGATCCCAACCTACATGATCGCTTATGTTCCTCTAATCTTATACCTAATCCCCTGCCAGATTCCCCATAATAACACTTACTGCAATCTTTACACGGTACCACGTAAACCCCAACGTCATCTTTCCTTTCTTTTTCATGATTCCTAATCAACTTTGATTTTAACGAGGTATTATACCTAAAAGCTAAATCCAACCTATTTTCCCTATTCTGTTTTAATAAATGTTGCACCCTTTCCAAACTATGATGATAAGGAAGCGGAATACACCGACTACTTTTGAATTCATTTTGTTTCCTGGTCGGTGATTATAAAAGTTTTTTCTAGCCTTGGTAAACGCTGGTCATAAAATATTTTGGGTATCCCAGTCTCGTGAAAACCTCTCTTATATGTTTCATTTCCTTGTCTATGTACTGTGGATCACAAATCCGAAGCCCTCTCG
>NC_061106.1:14622885-14627885 GCF_015104395.2 Macrobrachium nipponense
TTTTGCCTAAGACAGTCATGGAAGTTCTTGGCAAAATTAGATACCTCTAAAATGTATGAAACGAAATAATCCAATGTTTGTACCGACGAGAAGTTAAAACTGAAAAAAGAACTATAAGATAGAAATAATGCTCAGCAACTTTTCACCAAAATTAAACACTTTATTTGTTGGTTTAAGCCACTTTGCCACATTTTGAAACCAAGTTATTTAAACTCTTTTCGAAACAAAAAACAATTAAAAAAAATATTGATTTTTCCCCAAAACCATAACAATTTTCTCCGGCAAATAATAACTGACACAATAAATGTAAAACATTCCTCGTGAGGACAAAGAAATAATTATTTTCGAGAACCTTTGCTATGCATGAAATTGTTTTATTAATTTATCATTCTTTTCCATGTACAACAAACATTGGGGAATAATTGTATTTTCTTCTTAACAATAATTATTTCTTCCGAATATACGATATCAAGCGTTTGAGCCAAATTCTCCCTATCTTTCAGGTATTAAAATATTTGTTATTTTATAGTTCTATTAAAGGACGATAAACAAAATATGCCTCGCTGCCATTTTTCAATGATCATATAACTGACTTTTTGGAAAAAAAAAAAAAAAATGTGTTCCATATTATTCAGACTTTAATAACGCTGTGTCAACACCCTATTACGTCAAAAAAAAGTCTGTAGAAATTGTACAAAAGTTGGAATATTTTTATGGGTCACCCTTTAATTAAAATGAAAGCTTATTTTGCAGACCTGTTAATTGTATTTCAAAGTACTTTCCTTCTCTCCAAGGAAATTAAAATATAAAAATTTTTTAAAAAAGGCTTGAGATTCGTTTCATCCAAGAAATTGTCCAAATTTAATATTTGGCTTTTAGAGTTCTTACAGTATACTCCGGTGACTTCCAATCTTACCGTCGAGTGGGTGAATTTCAACCCCCCCTCCTCCGCCATCCCCCATACCCAGTGCCCCCTCCCCCCCCCCCCCCCCCCCCCACCTACCAAAAACAAAAAGAAATTGACAGAACTTCATTTGATGTTTCCAACAACAAAAAAAAAAAAAAACAAATATAAATACAAGGTTTTTCCTAGAAAGATTCTATTGCTCACCAGTGCTAAAATAAAAAGAAGCAAAATAACAAGAGATGCCCTGAACGTTCCCAGATATCATTTAATCGTCTTTCCTCGGCGTCAGTGTTTTCCGTGGCAATGGCGTTTGTAGTCTCTAAGCACTGCTAGGCGACAGCTACCGGAACGACCGGAGATCTGACGGCTTCTTCCGGGCTAATGTTGCCAAAGAGAAGTCTCTGTGGAAAAAATAATTCCCTACGACAAAAACAAGTCGACATTAAGGCCGGCTCATATTTCGCCTTTGCTAGGTTTCGTATTTTACGGTGTATTGTTCTTTTGTGCTGCTGTGTTTCTCCATGTCTTTGTTGGAATTAACAACGGCAAGACTTATATATATATATATATATATATATATATATATATATATATATATATTAATATAGAATATATATATATATATATACTATATATATATATTATATATATAATATAATATATATATATATATATATATATATATATATATATATATATATATATATATATATATATAGAGAGAGAGAGAGAGAGAGGAGAGAGAGAGAGAGAGAGAGATGAATTCCAATAATTAATTTTTGCCAGGTTGTTTTCTATACATTTTGCTTGAACACTGCTTCGGTGGAAGTTCAACTTCATTGGAAATTACGAGAGAGAGATAGAGAGAGAGAGAGAGAGCGCTTTGTCTTGGCCTTGAGCAGCATCCTATGATCGCCACATTTTCTTTTTTTTTTATTTTAAGGAAAAAACCACTTACGTAGTTTAGCAATTAAGAAGATTTTTTTCAAAAGTTTGTTTAATGTGATGATAACTTTGATGTTTCTCCTCTTTATGCGAGTTTCTCAAGTATACCCTCGATGATTTTTCCTTTATATGTCAATTTCTTGACGTTTTATAACGAAATAAATTAATTTTCTTCCTATCTGACGGCTTGTCATGAAGATTTTTACATTACCCAACGTTATTTTCTCTTTTATCTAATAGTGTTGTGCGAAAGGTTTGAAATAAAAAAGAAGTTATATGTCATCATTTAGCACAATACCTGCCATAAATTATGTTTATTTCAAAACAAAAAAATTGATTTTTGTTATGGAAGTAATTACAAGGCATCATATGGTATAGTGTGACTCAACCCATTAGAGGTACTAGCTGGACCTACCCGGCGCATGCCCGGGGAAAGCTGTGAATGAACATGGCTATGGGTAGAGAGAGGGAAGGAGGGAATGGGGAATTGGAAACGAAAAGAGGGATGTAAGGGAAGGGTGGGAGATTGGAGAAGGGAAGGGCAAAGGAAAGGGGTGGGAGGGCGATGAAAAAAGAAGGGAAGAGGGATGGGGTGGTGGAATTGGGTGAGGAGAATGATGGGAGGGTGAGGGGAAGATAGAGGGGTGGGAGGGAAGGGGGAAGCGGAGATTACATTTCTCAATACGAAGAGCAAAATCAACTCCGCTGAACATAACCCTGTCTCCCTTTGAACAATAGTCAGATCTTTTGTCGATTGTGTGAAATAAACTGCACGAATTCGTAGTGGATTCAGTATTCATCAATGTAACTGCTAACTTACTACTGTACTACATTCAGAAACTCCCCCTCCCACTTCCCTCCCTCCCCCTACCTGTAGCCTGCAATTCAGTTTTCCAGGCAGCGCCAGGTAGGTTAGCTAGTATATATAAGGTTATAACCATCCTCGAGAGCCCTATCCAATAGTTTTTTGTTTGGTTTAAATCCGTCAAAGCCGTTAGCCGTGATGAAATAACAAACAGACAGACGGACATAACGCCCATTATTGTATGATGTCTGGATCTTGACCGAAAGAGGCAGATTGAGTCAATGGGACAGACTGGGTAATAACTGCTTGATTTAAAAAAAAAAAAAAAAAAAAAAAAAAAAAAAAAAAAAAAAACAAAAAAAAAAAAAAAAAAAAAAAAAAAAAAAAAAAAAAAAAAAAAAAAAAAACGTGTAAACCGAGTGCTTCTTATGGATGCACTTTTCGAGGTTTTAGAGATTATGAAAAAGTTACTGATTTATGTACATTGTTGTTTTTTTTTGTTCCAAGTTGGCGTTATGTCAGCATGGCTCTTGCTCAAAGGGCAGCCCATAAGTGAGTAAAAATAGCTTCTGACCTTTGGCAGGTATAAATGGGGATTAAGTTCAAGCGTTTGTGTTTGTTCACAGACATATACATATAAATTGGTGCAGAACATTGGACTGAAGATCATACATATATGATAGGAAAACAAAACTGGCATGGCAATATATACGAGGTGATAACATGAAGAGCCAACTACCCATCTTCAGACAACCTATTTTATAAAACAAGTCAAAACTAAGTTTTTTGTGTAGTCTCTTTTTGCAATTATAGTCAGGTTGACAAGGAGAACCGTCCAGGTCATCGAAAAGTTTCTGCTTTTTATATATTTTAAATAACAAAATCAAGACATTCTGCTGTGGATTTACTTCTCTAATATACGATGGTAATAATGCATAGATCGTGACAATAATTACAATGGAGATATGTGTACGAAAGTCGTACTGGGGAAGTTGTGGTTCTCACGCCGCCGTGTTTTCTTGCCTGGGTTCCTTGGCGCGGCTAGATGGAGGTCAAAAATAGAATATTGAGGATGAAAAAAGAAATAAAGATGTTAATTGGTCTATATAATGAATAACCTTCAGTACTGGCTCATAATATTGATAATACTCGTAATTATAATAACGATATGAATAATAATAATATCATCAAAGTAATAATAATATAATTATCATGTATTAACGTAATTGGCATTGCTTTTGCTTTATCTTTATCTCAGCCTTGTTACTGCTTTTTGTTATATTTTGTTGTATACAAAATTAGCGTAAGGAAATTAGTTTTTAAGGTTTAGTTTTAAGACTTTACTTTGGTCTCGGCTGAGCGTCAAGCGAACTGCTTGTTAAACCTCCTCCCCGCTTGTTAAATGTTTGTGAGCATCTTATTAATGCTAGTTTTTTTGTTTTGTTTATCTTTTGAGGTTGGTGGTGAAAAGGACACCAGTGAGGATATTGGAGGGGCGCGACTTTTTCCCGACAACAGTTCGGGCTCGCTATTCTCCCCGCATGGTTGTGCAGCTGGCCATATTTTTCTTAATCTCCCTTCGAAGGATTCGACTCGTCTCCGTATTGAAGGCGCAGGGTCATTTCTGCCATCTGCGGTGACTTTCCCCCTAACTGTGTGTACTTTCCTGCGGGCTCTGATATCGGCGCTGGATCCCGACAGAGTGGACGTGGGAGGGACATCACTGTGTTTGTCTACGACGTCCTTCTGAGCTGCAGCGGTGGGGGCATTGAGGCCCGTGAAAGGTGCAAGTAGGGCGGTTGCTACCAGTAGGGAATTTCCCTTGTGTTTTGGTCGGGAGCACGACAGACTCCTTCCCCCCATGGTATCGGTGGCCTGTGTTGCTTGCACGCCCCTTCAGATAGCTGAGTATTGGCCTGATACGTGGCATTCAGTGGATATAGAGATCACGGCTCCCTCTGTATTTCAGCCTACAGCAAGGCAACTGTTTAGCCTGAATCGTTTAGGCATCCATTCATCCCTTATCACATCCAGCCATTATTCAGTGTGAGGAGCTCTTCCCGAGTATTATTTTCGTTCGAGACTGTTGGCATTTCTTATTGCCGCTTTGTATTTATATATATATATGCCAGTATTTTTGTATATCTTGTCACGAGTGATGCTGTAATTTTCGTTATTTCTTGTGGTATTATATATCTATTAATATGTTTGATATTTTTTATATTAAGATTTAGTTTATATAAGGTAGGTAGGAGAATTAAGTTTTCCCCCTGTTGGTCTCATACTTCTTTCCTCTCTGTTTAGTTATAGGTATTGGTTATATTTATGTTGGTGTTGGCCCAT
>NC_061106.1:14632885-14635385 GCF_015104395.2 Macrobrachium nipponense
TATATATATATATCTATGGTATATATATATAGTACTTTTGTGTATGTTTCTTTCTTTGTTGTTTTGTGAAGAGTGAAAAAAAAATTGAAGGTACCTTACAATATCGAAATATGCATCATTCATCTACATGCACTCTCTAAACATTCATTTCTCCCATCTGCAATTTATTCTTTACCAACGGTTCTTCATTCCGGTATATTCCCAGAATTCCCTTTTCCCAAACAAACTGCTTCCCTTAGACAAAAGACGTCTGCAAAATCCTCTGGCATTTATGCTCACATATCTGTGTCAGTGGGGAAAAGGCGGTGCTATTAAGGAAGGGACTCGTGGGAGGTGGGAGGAAGGTTAAGAGGAGCCGTATAAAGGCGAAGCCAATCGAACCATGTAACTGAAAGGAACTGAGTGGTGTGAATTTATGAGGGGCAAAGCACTGAATGTTTGGTATTCCTGAATAGGATTTTGTTCTTTGTGAAGGAAGATAGGTACAGTTTAGGGCTGGAGGAATGACAAAAGTACCTGCTCAAAAATTAGTTTTTCCTTTAATTTGTAGGTTTCTGATTTCCACATGTAAAAAACTACCAAGGAAAATAAATTATGAGATTATTCAAACTATTTGTAAACTTACTAAAAATAAATACAGTATTTTTAGTTGACTTACAGACTTCCCCTTAAGAATATACTTTACTCTTTCTGATTTGTCGAAGTTTATCCTAATATTCGAATAAGTGACGTGTTAGCGAGTTTCCATTTGTATGGTTGATTTTATTTAAGGGTTTCCTTACCAAGTGATACGTTTCCCCCAGATTTTATTCTTCATGCGTTCAAAATTGTCATATCTGATATTTCCGTTGTTATTTAATTTTCTTCATAAAGGCTCCCTTTAATCAATTTCAGTTTATAAATGTTCACGTAAATTCCAACATCTCCTCATCTTTGATCGTCCAAGTTCACCTTTCAGTTATCATGGAACATCTTTCATGAACTGAAAGTTCATAAAAAATGCTTTTAGAACAAACTCTTGTCACTCATTAATTCACTCCTGGTACCCAAGTTCGCGTAATCTAAAAGCTCGGAAGTCTTTCGAAATCAACAAATAATTTTTTTTAATTTCCTCAATATCAATCACTGAAAAACACACAAGGGAACCCATCAATGATATGAGAAATTTATTTCCAGATGCATCAAGAAAACCATAAACAAATAAAAACATCAAGGGAAAACATAAAAGAAATAAAGTCATGCCATAGATTTCGAAAAAGGTCAAACGCATATTGCCACTTGGTTATACTTTCACCCCATGGCGTTACTTATAGGCAGCCTCCTTTATGCTTTGTTATCTTCGTCCCTCTTTTCAATTTCTCTAAATTTCCCCAGCCCTCTTGTGGCCAAGTTGCAACTTGACAAATGACAAAGCTCGACCCTCTTTTCCCACACATCCGTCATGTGGAGAGAAGGGGCTTCTGGAAGGATGCAGGATGAGGGAGGGAGGTGACAGGAGGGGTTAGCAGAGATGGGATGAGCGCTGATGGGTTAGGGGCGTAGTGGAACTGGTAAGGAGGTATGGAAGGGAGAAAGGTTGCAAGAGATGGGAGAGATGTATATAGATTTTAATGGAAAGAGGAAAAGGTTTCATGAGGAAGGAGGATTGAAAGTGGCTGTGAGAATTCAGGAAGGTTGTGTGAGAAGAATTAGAAAGGGTTGTATGAGGATTTGGAAGGGGAGGGAGCCGTTGTATGGGGATGAGAAATGTAGACTGGTTTTGGAAGGAAGGAAAGAAGAGAGGTTGCTTCGTTAGAGGTGGGGGGGGGAGGAGGAGGGAGGGGATCGTACGAGGGAAGAGAAATTATGTTGTAACAAACCTCGACCTATGGGCACCGGTAAGGAATAGAGAAAGAATATGAACGTATTATAAGGAACTTGGGGAAACGAAAGAGTAGAGAAAAAAAAAACGGAAAGGGTTGTAATCGGATCAGTCGAGGTCGCGAGAAAAATAGGTCAAGATTCAGAGGGGAAGAGAAATGGTTATTAGGAGAAATTAGAGAGAAGAGTTTTCGAGGATTGGAAAGAGGCACAAGCAAAAAGAGGAGAAGAAAAATCAAAAGAAGATGGAAGGATTGCAAGAAGGATGGTAAGGGGTGGGGGTAGAAGAAGGGAAAGGATATGATTTTGTCACAGAGGGAGGAACGAAGGGTTTGGTATTCATGAACTGGTATCCTTTGTGTGGACCTCTGGACTGAATGTTAAACACACACTTTTCTTTTGAGGAGATCAGCCAAATGTCGTACGGAGCAACAGGATGATGAACGAGGTAAACACAACTGCCACAAGCACACAACTTCACACGTATGGGTATGTTAATGCTATAAGAATAAGAACACTGTTAGTTGATATATAGGAAAAATGTACACACAATTGGGATACATACATATATACATACATACATACATACGTACATACACATATACATGCATTCACACACAAACATACACACACACACACA
>NC_061106.1:14639351-14666851 GCF_015104395.2 Macrobrachium nipponense
GGTGAATAAGACTTTTCCTGTCCAGCGAGAACTTCGTCAGAGGAACTATTTTCGCTTACTCTATTCTGTCGTTGTTGTCGTTATTGTTTTTCTTGTTGATGCTGTTTTGTTATTGTTGGGTGGTTAGGAAAGGTCTATGGAAACGCCTAAAAAGTTCTGTAAAAGGTGGTTCTCGCCAGGTTAAAGATGCAGCAATTTTCTGATAGGATAATTCAGATTTATTTATTAGAATGAAAATGTAAAAAATAGAAATTGTGCATGTTGAACTGCACAGAACAATGATTTCTAATATATTGCATATTTATTTTAGTTTTCGTTGGTGAAACAACATGCTATTTGACCATAGATTTTAGCATGCGCCCGATATGCTGGAGGCTCGGGATGACGCCTTGTTTTTATAGTAACTGAGATTCCTCCCATAACCTCTCTTGATAGTTGCAGATCTATGCTTTCGCGTTAATTTTGCAAAACAACCTGATCAATATACAGAGTTTGATGCGGAAGATTCCTACATGGGCCCCTCTTCCTTGTTTCAGCAGAAAAGGGATGGACATTGTATTAACTATTGTCATTCTACTCTCTGGGGATCCCACTATTGAATAATGTTAGATTTTATATATATTGTATGAATGGACCTTTTGTACATTAATCAGTGGTTTATGAAGTGTGAAGGCCCATAAAACACTATATATTTCGATTGGCAACACTTCAGTCCAGATCATGGGCCCTTTAAATTTGATATAATCAGATACCTAGTATACATTATATATATATATATTCTATAATAATTATATATATATATTATATATATATATATATATATATATAAATATATATATATATATATATATATATATATATATATATAATAATATCTATATATCTATATATATAATATAATAATATATTATATATATATATATATATATATATATATATATACTAGTTATTATATATATGTATATATATATATTATATATATATATATATATATATATAATATATATATATATATATATATATATATATATATATATATAGTGTGTGTGTGTGTGTGTGTGTGTGTGTGTGAACACATACATATTATATATAATATCTATATATCTATATATATATATATATATATATATATATATATATATATATATATATGTTTTTTATATATATATGATAAAGTCCGTTCCACATCAAGTTCAAAAATCCTGATATCATCGTAGTGGGATATCGGTCTCGACATGCACGTAATTGCATGCCTGAATGCAAATGCCCGCGCCTTAGCCAATGCCATTACCCAATAACATTAAAGCAGGATATACGACACATTAACGTAGGCGAATGGCTTCCTCCAAGCTACAATTTCATTGAGTTAACAAGGTGCACTGAAGGCGCCCAGAACCCAAGGCCTCTCTTCTTGCTGGAGCAGATCGAAAAATGAGGCGAGAGGCTTGATCGTTAAAGAGCTGGCCGACTTGTCGTGCGTGGTCACGGTGAATTTCGAAGAACTGACATTATCCGACTGGATTGAGAGTGAGTTAGCTGGCTGTACTAATTTTTTTTCTTTTGAACCGTGGAAAAGCAGCCTCCATTGTCTTTCAAGTTCTAAAATCTAAAATGATAATTTGGAGTATAGCTTGGCTTCTAACTATCTTATCTATGTGCATATCCTTTGACAAACAGTGCAATAGAGGTGCGATGATTTATACTATATAAGGTTACTGAAACAGCTTTACACACTTCCTAAGAATTATTTTTAGTGAATATATGCCTATTGTGTTTGACTTATCAATATGAACTACATGAAAATAAGAAATATTTGCTGACAAAACATCGTGAAAATAAGAAAAATAAAATATTTCTGACAAAACAGCAAGAATTGAACCATTAAAGAAGACAATTTTCTTTTCGACCGCCATGTGGAAAAGTCATTCAGTCTCTCTCTCTCTCTCTCTCTCTCTTCTCTCTCTCTCTCTCTCTCTCTCTCTCATGAGGAGATACAAACCATCCGATTTGGAGATACAATCATTAGGAGATACAATCCATCAGTTTAATCCAAACTTCAGGTAATATTTTGTAATGCTTAAACACCGTAAAACATTTTTTTTGAAGAGATTATTACATCGATACGTGTGATATATATATATATATATATATATATATATATATATATATATATATATATATATATATAATATATATATATATATATATATATATATATTACAAAATTACAGCAATTTGAAGCTTAGACATTAATGCTGAATACTAAAATCCGAGACCGCCTCCGAGCAGAAATAAGCTAGTCGACAGAGACAGACCAGAACCCTTGTTGGCTTGTTATCTCCGCCCATTGGCAAATTTGATCTCGATTACAAGGACGATCAAAGCAGCCAAGTGACCGAGGAGGAGGAAATAGAAAGCCGTGCTTGCTTGCAGGAGGCTTATCGGAGATCTGTCGGCGTCTGGAGAGTCTGCAAGTTTTGGCATCCACTTTTTCTCCAGTCTGTCAATGATTACCAGCTTCCACGATCTTTCTCATCCTGGAAAGTTAAAAGGGTATCAATCGTCTGCGAGTCTTGGGCTGTTCTAGTTTTCCTTGCGCTGAAATGTATAGTTTTCAGTTCGATCAAGTTACGAGCTCCTATCCAGATAAGCTCACATAACCTATTGTTGACGTATAAAATATCAGTAGCTTGAGATTAAGCTAAGCTTGGGATTAAGGGCTGGGATGTGAAATAGAAGATATTTTGGTCAGTCAAACCACTGACATCCCATAGATGTGAAAGGGGTTCGATACTTTCTGTCGACAACTACAGATATAAAACAGTTATGTAAGAGAATTTAATATGAGGAAAAAGCCCACAATCAGTATTTTAGGTTGATAACGCCTTATGCTGGACCATCAAATTTCTTTGGGCTGAAACCACCAGGAGATTTTCCCATATAGGAAACTTATAGGTGATCTAAAAAAGGTCAAGTTGGAATCAAGATGTTTTAGACATTGAAAGTCGAGTGTGAAATTCAGTATGTTAGCTGTGTTAAAGGCTGAAGCAACAGGACAGAAATACTGGAACTCTCACCCTTCTTTGCGTACATATACTACGGTACAGAATTCGCATAATTAAAGCATTATTAGTAGGGAGAGTACTCACTGAAGTCGAAATAGACCCGTTAGTGGAGAATCCTTCTGAACGGGAATAGATCTCTGAGAGACGAAGTAATTGCCTGGCAACAGAACAACTTTGCACGGCAAGGTTCTTGACACTAGGAAGGTACGACCGATCATGATGGCATGCTGTTCTGTGCATAAGCGTTTGACAAGGTCAATAGTATTGGGGCTCAGATTTCTAGGGAAAAAAAAATCAGCCAAACTATCTCGTCCCAAATATCCCTGTAAAGTGAAACCGGTGACGACTGCAACAAAGGAAGAAAACATCTTCATGAGCGAGTGCATGATATTGGCAGTATACTTTTTCTGTACCATAAAAAATCGCTTGAAAGGCGCTTTCACACTGGCATCATTTTGGGCTTTTTTTGGGGCTTTTTTCCTTGACTAATAATTATACTAATTCAATCACATCAAGGAAACATTAATGGCTTAGAATAGAAGGTCAATATTATATGATAACATGTGTGATCAAATTTCTCTTTTAATGACTTGATAGGCATAAACAATTAATAATTTTAGAAATAAGCTAGGTCTGCAACATGTAGGCTAGCGTGTGCTGGCCATATCAAAGAAAAAGGCAACTACTCTTCAAACTTAATGCTTAAAATGATAAACATATTTACGAAATAGATCATGTCAAGTGTATTACACTACTAAATGCATAGTGGTAATACCATTGTCCCAGCAAGAGGCCTGCTTATGGGATAGCGATTAGGCCCATGTGAAACATGGCACCTTCCTCTGATTTTAATGTCATGACATTACAAAAAATATATATAGTTTGTGTGATACGTCCTCAAGTTGCAAAAATACAATCTAAAAGTTTTAACTTTCCATTACCTTGAATTCGTCCTCCACCCCAGCTCCACCTGTGAACCCAAAGGAATGGGTCCTCGCTTCATACATCGTTCTCAGGTCAGTGAATGGCAGGTTGTTCATATCTACAGTCAGGGAGGAGATGAGAAAGCTGCTGTAGGAAGCGTGTAGGATCATGGTCGTCAGGTACAATACCAGCAGGATGACTCGGGAGGATGTGCTCACTGTGGATACAGTCTCTCCTGCAGAGGAAAGTATTTGCTGTATAATGTGATTACTTTGGCCTAAGAATTTTCTTTTATCTTCAACTTTAGCCTGGTGTTTTATGTTCATGATAATGATTCAAGAAATTTACTTATCTGTTTCACGAGAATTCCACTGACCTGCATTGCAAAATGCTGCTACAATCAGCCATATAACTTCAGACAGAGGCTTCTCTTCCTGGTTAGGTGAGTGTTTGAACACAAAGAGTAGACATATGGACATTATTATTCCAAATAACACGACCAATAACCAGACTGGCCAAGTGAATTCTCTAGTGTAGCTGTTTCTAGCATTCTCGACGGCTGGAACATATTTTATCACCAAAACATTTCTGTACAGGATAGAGTCAGAATGATTCTTATTTTGGGGGGGCTTATGGTACTGTGCCTTGTTTTTTTTCCTTTCTTTCTTTTTTTTGCATGACTGAAGGAAGCATCTGGGCTGTTATTTGTGCCTTACACTCAGAAGTGACCATTTAACAAATGATCTATAATTTGGACTTTGCACGCCTTTGGGATAGTTCCCTTGCATGAAGATACTTAAGCTCACTATCTTTTTCTTTATTAAATCCCCTTCATGGTCTCTGCTTCATCTGATGTAAATACCAAATCTATTTGTGCGGTCGTTCCCTTATTGATGATCCTAGTTTTAATACTAAATTTGCACTTCTCATTTTCTTTTTCAGTTTTTTCTCAAATAGGTTGCTATTCCCGCATGGGTATAATTTTAATTTTTGCTTCCGATTTTAAATCATTGAACAGAATCGTGGCCTTGCAATTCATTCAAGAAACTGAATGGAAGATATATTGTACAAATATGCTACCCCTCAGGACAACCTTCCTCAACCCTCTGCGTCATTCTTCTAGGTATGACCTGATTTCGCTATCCTTAAATTGTCTTTGAACTGGAATTCGGCAGAGGTTTCTGACTCCAGGTCTTGATAAGTCTGACTTTTCCCACTGCAGAAAACATTGACATAAGTTACAGGGAATGGCTTCTCACATTACAGTAGGGTTCCTTATACATAGGATAGTGATCTTTTGTACAAAAGATGTTAACAAAGCTTGAGTGAGTTAGTAGAAAGATTTTAATGTAGCGATACAATATTGATCCAGCTAAGTAAAAAATAAGTCGAAATAAACAGGTGAACTAGATGTCAAGACTAAATTTGCAGAAACAGGTGAACAAAAGAGTCAAGGGTAATTGCAGAAAGAAGTGAAGAAATCAGTATAGAAAAGAATGAACTAATAGGCAAGAAAGGTCAAGTCCGAAGTAACTAGGTATACCAAATAGTTAAGAATCACTCTAAAGAAACCGGTGAACTAAATAGTCAAGAGGAATAATTTTAAAGAAAAACAAGAACCAGATTGAATAATAATTCTAAAGTATCAGATAAACCACAGTCGATAATAAATGCTTAAAAACAGGTGAACCAAAACAATCAAGAATAACTCTAAAGGAACAGGTGAACCCCATAGTCAACACTAACCCTGCAGAAACATGTGAATCAGATAGTAAAGATTACTTTCAGAGACTAGTATCAATTCTCATGTTTCTCTGAACTACATTCCTGTCCATGTATGTATGCATAACTATCTATTTGCTGCCTTGCTGAAGTGGAATCCCCTTGAATGTTAAGACTACTGACTCACCCTCCAGTCCGCAACCCATATGGAAAGTCAGCAGCTTGGCTCCTTGCGTAAGTGTAATCCATGTTCGCTACGGCTATGTCTGCTCGATCCTCCGCGAGATCCCCAATCATCCCCGTCCAATTCCCGTCACGGAGGCTCCCCCACATGAGGTCAGTGGGTATGAAGCAATGAGATCTGAATCATAGGAAAACAGCTCACATCATGGCCTATTTTATATAGTTATTTACCAATAACAAAAATCCTACAATGACTTGACCAATGTCAAAAGGAGAATGAATTAATACTAATGCCAACTTGTAAATGGAAGTGAAATACCTTCGCTGAAGAACTGTCATGCAGTAAAAAAACACAAACTGAAGTGTTTGTTGTGGTTGATTATTTAGAATCAATATTCAGAATGTGTCTGACTTATTTCAGCACACAAGAATTTCTTGCAAAATACCTACGTGAAGTTCAGTGTTTGTCTCAAGATGTGAAATACATCTCCAATTACCCCATGAAAGCTTTCTACTAGGATAGGACCATCCCCAGTCTCATTAGAAAACATTACATGTGGATAGTCCTGAAATAAAAAAAAATGTCACTATATTAAACTCATTCAAAAGAATGTCTGTCTGGATTAAGTTTTTATTTCAGCTTCTCAATCTCTCAAATGAGTTTCTTTGTAGCAGTAAGTAAATTATATAACAGCTGCCAAAAGTTTCTATGGAAGGATGGCAAGTGCCTCCTTATATCAAGAGGTGGGCGATTGGTCAATTGGGCATTGTCCAGGATTTATGTGCTCTTGCAATCTGGCTGGGCAATTGGGGGGGTGGCCCCACTCGCTGTTTCTTTCATGTAGTGCTGTAAGACTACCCCTACATGTAGGTGGACAATGATAGCAGCAGCCATTATCAGGGCAAGATGTTTGGTAAACCATTCCTCTCCTCCATAGGATCATCGCTAGCAATGGGGCTGTTCCTCATGAGGTACTGGACAGTCTTTCTATTCTTAGAGTAGATCATACGGTCAATTTTCTGTCTGCATTGGTGGGTTTTACATGGGCGCAGATGATGTCTTCATGGTTGCCATGTCGTTCTTATACCCAGTGTTTTATGTAGCCCCTCTTGTGGAAGGGTGTGGTTTTCCTGACAATACCAACTTTAGACAGTAATTTTGTTATTCTCAGCAACCGATGCTCAGAGTAACCATTAGCCATCACGGTTTGACAATTTGTATGATCGAGCATAAGGAAGTGGTATTCCAGGGAGAACAGTGTGAATGGGCACAAAAACTGTAGCCGTTCATCACCTGGGATTTGATTTTTTCTGGGCATTCACTACTGCCATTTAGGTAGAGCCTAATGCTAGTTGGCTTATGTTGGACCTTTGTGTGATGAAGCAGAGAACCATTCCTCCTCAAAGGTTTGCCCTAGTGCCTCCAGTTCATTTTGTTGGCGATGTTGAGAAGGTGTCATCAATGTATCAAATGTATACAGCTGGTCTGGGGATCCTGGTGAAGACAAGCTGCTTGAAAACTCTAAAATAAAAGTTGGCGAACAACAATCAAAAGTGGAGAACCCATTGCTACTCCATCAATCCGTATCCACATTTCCCCTCATTGACTGATGAAAGGGGCCACCTTAGTACAGATCTTGATCAGATGCTGTAGGAATGCTGTTGATGGAAAACTCCTCCTCCAATGATATGTTGATACCGTGGGTTGGTGTGGCGCAAAGCACTTTGAGAAACTACAAAGCAACACAGTTCACTAGGCATATAGGAAGTCAAAATGTTGTTTAAAGTTTTGGCCAGTTAGTAGGTCAGAGTCAGGCACTGGTTTATGAGGCAGAGAGTATTGTTGTTATTGTGGGTTTTCACATTTCCATAGATGTAAACCAGCAGTTTAAAACCCATGCTCAGTTAGCAGAGGGCTGGTAATCTAGCAGATTGGTATATGTGGTGTCCCAACCAGAAGGGACAGCATGTCTACAATCATAAGGAACACAAAAATCTTGGAAGGTGACAGCGACCATTGCCACTTCCGATATAAGGATGCCCTCGCCATCCTCCTTACCATCCTGGGGCCTGGGGAGGGGAGAACGGCAAAGTGCACCCCTGGGATAACCCTTCAGCCGCATACTTCAGACAGAACCTCCTACATTCAAACTTGGGATCAGGTGCTAGCCGAGCAGTGCCATCATTGTTCAGTCAGATTCTCCCAGATGAATCATTCTGCTCTCATCCAATAGGAAGAGAACGCCCCCCCCCCCCCCCAAACCCAACACACACACCCGTTTCGAAACAGCCATCCAAAAATCGTCTTCTTGCGAATATAAATGTAGCATAATTTGTATCCCCGGCTTCATTTGCCTTCAGCCTATATGGTCGGAGAGACCTACCAAAGTGATGAAGAATACATTAACCATGGGCAGCTCAGTTCTGTATAATCTACCTGTTCCACAAAGAACTCATTTGAGAGGCTGAAAAACTCCAATATAAACTCAGTGACATCCAGACACCCATTCTTTTTAATGAGTGTTTGAAGAGAATCTTCTGAAATAATCATAAGTTACTTTGCGTCAAAAGATTAGCCATTTGGCATGTGAATGTTTATGCCTTGATTTTCATGTGATTTACTACAAATGTGGTGCAATAGTGTGAATTGATAAACCAAAGGGTCCTGTGTCTAATTACTCAGTATTTGTTTGCTGACAAAGCAAGAGTTTAAGTAAATGAAAATTATGCGCGTATAAAGATATCTCCCTGGACAGTACTCTAGTCAAACTTGTTATGTAACTAGCTGCAATATAATATTATGGTTAATAAAAAGTTATGTACAGTATTTTGACGAACTTACACAATTATTTATTATATATCTATATATATATATATATATATATATATATATATATATATATATATATATATATATAATATATATATATATTTTACTAATATAATATATATATATATATATATATATATATATATATATATATATATATATATATATATTTATATATATATATATATATATTTACGTATTTAGCTGGCCTTGAGAGAGGCTATATACGTAAACGGAAATAATTGAAGGCAGACGAGATGAAATTAATTGAACTTACCGTAAAACTGATTATTAATTAATATTTCTTTAGAGGAAAAGGTCGCCAGAAAACCCAGCTCGTTACTTTACAGCTATTTATTTACAAAAAGAGGCCCGTGCTGGCCTGGAGAAAAGTGAATGCTATTGGCCCCCACGTTGGGGCTTATAATCTCTCACAAGTGGGTAGCTGACTAAAGTGTGACTGATTCAAGCTGTGGGTTGCTTGGGGGTTGGAAGTCAGCTTAACCCCCCCACGATCAAGGCAAATCCTGGAAACAAGCATACAGCCAGGAGAGGGGTCACAGGAAAGAGAGCTTAAGATATAGGTCTAAGAAGTACCAATCTGCCTACATCCTTCCCTTTTGAGATACGTCCCCTAAAGCTGACAAAAGAACTCTTTTCCCCCAACCTGGGGAACTCCCTATCTCTAGCTGGTTTTGGGTTTTGGGTTTTCCCGCGTTTACTAAAAATCAGCTGATATTTGGAAGAAATGGCTGCCGTTTTCCAAATCAAATTAATCATTGATATCTGGGTAGACGAACGATCTATAAACGTCACAGCTCCCCCTGTTAAGAAGGCATTCACTCCCTTTCGGGCGTGAAGGTCTTGGCTTAAATAGAATGATCGTCTCGACTACCCAGTTCTCCTACTCTAACTTGAAGTCTTTAGAGCGGCGATACAGCTAACTACAGTGGCCTACCTAACTTATAGGCGGAGATGCTAAGTGTACTAACTTAATGGAGTAATGTAGTCTAGCCTAAGTAATAAAACTACAGGTTGTCTTGTGACGACAGTCTACTCTACCCTAGATAAAAAAAAAAAGTTACTTGAAAATTCTACTTGCTACTAACCTAATGCCCTGGTACTAAATCATTAGCCTAACCTACTCAATACAGTTAAAGGGAGACGCAATCATTCCAGAGTGTGGTACGCACAGCAGTAATGTGTCGCCGGAATTGTTAAAATACATGAGGTGAGGTAATGAAGCGTGAGGATGATGAGTGGTTAGTGCATTACCAGGATGGAAATGTAAGTGAGGGTTAGTATCACCATGGCTAGGGGTTAGAGGGTTAGTTCTACTGGCAGAGATCAGGCTGGCTACCTTCTCTGGGTAGGTGCCAGGATCACTCTGCAATTGAATGCGACACTGTACCTCGGGCACAGGTGTCAAGGAGAGCATGTGGCTCTTGGGTTAGTTTGTTAATGATTGGTTACGTCCCTTCTTCTTCTTCTTCTTATTCCTCCAGGACCTGGCTATACCAGTCCTAGGAGTAGATGGAGGCACCGACTCTGGGGAAAGGCCAGAAACGCCGGCAGGAGCAGAGGCAGTGGTAGCCTGAGGGATTTCAGGAGAACACCCTACTTCGGTATCTGCAGCAACCGTCGTAGAGGTGGAACCTACTGCAGGGGAGGCCCTCACTCCGGCTGCTGCGACAGCCGTCGTAAGGGGAAAACTCCAGGCTGACTCCTGGTCGGGCAGTTCCTGGTTTTCCATAGGAGGTGTGAAGGTTAGGTCTGCCGGAGGTTCATCCTCGGGCGGCAGTGGTGAGGGTGAAGAAGACTCATGGACTTTGATTGGCCATGGCTGCGGTAAGCTCCATGCTGTTGGGGAGGATCTCCTGTAGGAGGATCCTTGGTTAGGTAGGCGCCGGCACTAGCTCGGGGCCAGGCGCAGAAGTCAAGTTCTGTGGTGGCTCTAGTCCAGGCTGGACGGAGCTTGGCACTGCTCAGTGCTGCCAAGTGGCACTGGCAGAGTGAGGTCGACTGGACCTGTGGCGGGTACCGGAGGTGCAATACCTCTCAGCGGGCCCTTGGTAATGGGAGACTTCAGGTCCTGCCCTAGGATGAGGTCGTAACCTCCTGGAAGGTAGCTTGCAACTGCAAGTGTACAGTTGGACACAGGTTTCCCTGGTACACCTTCTTGAGGGACTGCGAAAAATTATATGGTAACAGTGTTTACTGAGGGGGATGGGGGGAGGACTCTTCCTCTCTTAGCAAGAGTTCCACCAATAAGCTCTGGAATTCTTTCAGTGGGAGGAGTCATTAGGTATGGTTGGAGAAACCCACACACACACACACACACACACACACGGAGTAAAAAAAAAAAAAAAAAAAAAAAGTAATCTGAACAGGTTATATCGCTGTAACTAAGATTACTGTCTCACTTTTAATATAAGTTTGTTTATTAAGATTCCATTTAACTTTCGTCTAAGGCGTTATCTTACCACCGTGTCTGTTATTATGTATCGGTCATATTCATTACGCAATACTTAAAATTGATCAAAATTTTAGAGTTACATTGGTATTGGAGAGAATCACGAACATCATAGCAGGATATTTAATCTTATCATGAAAGCCAAGTTTATAGTATCGGTTGCAGTGCGTTTCCTACCAATAATATAATAGGAGCATTGAACATACCCAAAACACTAAGTGAACGAGTTGAAAGTGTCCGACGCCTTAGCTCCTCTCTCTCTCTCTCTCTCTCTCTCTCTCTCTCTCTCTCTCTCATATTAGCTACTTTAAAGTGACATGTCATCTAGAAATACCACTGCGCTAAATATGCAGTTTTGATATGTCATTACACCCTCTAATCTTGACTAAACTAATATATGCATATATATTTTTTCGGGGGCGGGGTGAGTGGTGTAGGGATTGAGTTCTTGTTGTTAAGCTGTCTTACAGGTTTTGGAATTCTAAAATGTAATTCAAACTGACAAGCTTCTTGCTTTTGCTGTACCGATGTCCTCAGCCTGGCTTTGCTACAACTGAAATGGGTGGGGGTCTAGGGGTAAGGTGGGCCTGTTGCGACCCCGATGAGTGGACGAAAGTAGATATGCTCGTGGATAGAGCGTATGGCTAACGAAAAGCTCCCACTTGAAATATTTTCTTGTTTATCTTTAATGCCTGCGTGTTTTTAGTGTTTATTCTAATATTATTATAATACTGTAGATTTTCTGAATACAACAACATTTACAAGAAAGAAGGGATTGGGGTTAAAAAAAAAAACTCACCTCTCTTGTAAATACATATAGAATGAAAAGGAGAGCCAGAGAGAGAGAGAGAGAGAGAGAGAGAGAGAAGAGAGAGAGAGAGAGAGAGAGAGACTGAGGAATCAAAAATGAACTACTAGGGACAGAGAAAATTCCACAACGTGTATGGAAATTGAAGAAGGACTCCCAAACTTGGTGCAAACTTTTTACTACCATTCCCATATGGTAAACTTAATTCGTTTGCCAATGATAAAGAATTGTTGATGTTCAGAGGTTTCATGTATTCATGGTTGGGTTTGTATTCCCTCTTGAATATACTGTAGAGGTTATTCCCTACACGCTTCATTACAATAATTATTACATGATATGGATAAACACATCTACTTGGCTTATATTTTTCTAATATATTAATTGTGATACATGTTTTAAATGTCATAACGGACAGAAATTCCTTTCGCTCTTATCATTCGTGTGAGGATAAGAGAAAGACGTCTCTATTGTTAAACAGCCTTTCAGTCGTTTACCTGTCCATTGCGGAAAGAGCTATTTGGAGAAATGTAGTTTTGATGATATTGTCCTAGGGTTCTCTTTTTAGATAATTTTTTGAGAACAATCAGGATAGCGAAATTCCCTTTAGATTTTGAACTCCTTTAAGATATCAAATTCACCTTTCTAATAAATAAAATTATAATAATCAATACCTGGAGCTAAACGATATGCATAGGCATAGATCTGTTTACGATTTTTTTTTTACATCATACGACATGGAAGTTCAGCGGAAGCCATGGGGTAATCCAAATATACACACTCAATTTTTACATTTATTTTTATATTAATGAGAAGTCCAGAAACCTTCCTTCTAGATCACCTCTTACAATCTGTTAGGCATAGAAGATTCATGGTTTCTGACGATCTGTGGTCGGTTGTGGAAGAGTTTCCATTGTGTTCCCAGAGTTTCATAAGTTGATCTGGTCTCATCTCCCCTCTCAGGCTCCCAACATTTTTACCGAAATTAGCCTAAATATTCTCAGTGAGGTTCATGTCTGTATCCTTACTTGGCCAGTCAAGCAACTGCAGATCCTCTCGACCTTGAAACCATTCCTGGACTATTCTGGCCGTATGAATGGGGCAGCGGTCGTGAATGAAAATGACAGGAGCAGGTGGGGAGGAATAATTCCGCTGTTGATGTGAAGGAAGTTAGAAATCCCAAAGAATTTCAATGTATTTTTCACCAGTGAACCTCCATCAATCCTGGTGATATCATCCATATAATGTAAGAAGATCCAGCCAAACGTTTACTGTGACGTGCCCCATTCCTGGTCACCTCGTAAATTTCCTCTGTAGTATCTGAAGGGAAAAAATCTAATTTTTTAACAATTTACGCTTTGCTTTTCGTAATAGGGAAAAAAATGCTATATCGTTTTGGGAAATAAAATGCTAAGTAACAACCCTTGGAATAAGTTAAGAATGTTTATTAATCTGCAAGGATTAATACTTATAATAGCATTAACTTTTAATCTGCAACAGTCCGTTATGATATGATATTCTTTAATTCAGTAAACAGGCTGTACTCTATATTATAAATTTGCCTACGTGATTATTCATAACATTAATAATGCATTTGATTAATGCCTGAAAGCTGGCCATAGTAGAACTAATGGGGGTTTTCAATGAAGAATTTTTATTTTCACAACTTCTCGTGGCAATATAATTCAATTAGCGGAAAATAAACATGGTTATTGACAAAATTATTATCTTTTGATTATAATATTACCTTTGCTTATAATTATTATAGTCTGACTGTTATTAATGATTATAAGAAACTCACCTTATATTACTCGGTCTTCGGTTATGTATTCTGCCGTGACTTCTGTTAGTAAAAGACCTTTCGTCACTGCATACAACTCGAGACCAAAATTCCATATGCTCCTCCACAAATTGTTGAACAAAGGCAAGCCTATCAGCACGATGCCGTTCGGCGAGAAATTCCTTCTTGGCAGGAATTCTATGAGGAAATCCTGCCTCATACCAAACGTCTTCGCACGGTCATAGCCGAAACATTTAATGCCAGACGTTTCACGAATAGCAATAGTATTGGTAAAAGCATCTTCTTATGCTGCTCGTCGAATGTCGTCGTTATCCTAACGGAACGGTGGTCTTTCGTGGTGGAGGTCTTCGAACTGAAATACGTAATTAACATGCAGATACCTAGATAATCAAGATTAATTATAGCCTGTTTTTACTTATGGGAAACGCTATTTGGTATTTTGGGAAGTAAAGAGAAAGAATCACTATTAGAGTTCAACAGGACCAAGGCAACTATAATTTAGGTTTCATGATTTTACGGGTTTGTAAGGTTTATTGTTTAAAAAATTAATAAATAAATGAAATAAATAAATGCTATCCAAAGTCGGTCAATTTCCCAGTCTAAGCATGCCTCCTTTTCCCATTTTATTTTACCTGCTGCAGGGGAGACGTCAAGACGCTGTGCAAACAGCACGTATTGGAAGCCCCAATTTCTCGTAGAGCGACGATCTGCGCCAGGAGAACATATGTTGCTGTTCATTTGGAGACTATAACGAAATACTACTAGCAGAGGACAGATAACCTATCAAAATTTATACAACACCTCAGTCTAGCCATGATTGGGTGACAAAACTTGTTAGCGTGTAATAGGGGTGCTGTAGCAGTGATATCGTTATCACTGAACAAAGTGATATATTAAATCACACGATTACTGGGGACTGAGTGATTGATTGGCTGTTACTGGCATTGCAATATCTCAGGTCATTACTGTCATTGATAACGTTTAAAATTCTGTATGTCTTCATAATGATAAATTGTTAATTGTCTGTTTGAAACACTAAAGGTGGTGGTGTTCCTCTCTTAACGTGAATTCCATTAATCTGCTTTCGGGCGTGTTTTAGTGTATAAGAGTTGGAGGAGGCAAACTTGTAATAAGTATTAATCATCATAGATGAATAAACATTATCTTAATGCAGGGGTTGTTACTTAGCATCACATTTCCCCAAACGATATATCATTATTTTCCCAGTTACGGAAAGCAACGCGTAAATTGTAAAAATTCAGATTGTTTTCCTTCAGATACCACAGAGGAAACATTTACGAAGTTGCCAGGAGTGGCTTGTAACCGTAAATGTGTGGGCCTGGATTTCCTTACCATGGTATATGTGATATCACCAAGACTGAGGGTTTCCCCCGTGGAAAATACGTTAAAATTCTTCAGGATTTCGTTACTCCCTTCACTTCACCAGCGGAATTATCCCTTTCCACCTAGTCCTGTCATTTTCATTCATGACGGCTGCCCCATCCATACGGCAGAATAGTCCAGGAATGGTTTCTAGATCGAGAGGATTTGAATTGGTTGACTGGCCAAATAAGGGTGCAGACATGAATCCCATAGATCCCGAGAAAGATAAAGTCGATTTATTAAATATTGAACAATTCACAGGTGCCCCGAGAGAAGCCGAAGTGCAGTGGAAAAATCACTGAATTTTCTAATAGTTTTCTGCTCCCATTGTATACATAAAAAAAAAAAAAAAAAAAAAAAAAAAATCATTTTTTGTTCCCGTTATTTTTATGCTCATTCCATTTCGTATGAAGTAGCTACTGTCGCATATCTTATGTAATATAAGCATAAGCAGGTGGAGGGAGATTAATTACGTTTGCTTTATGTCTATTACAATAATTAGAATCATAATTTACCTGACTTGTTATCGAATTACAGTTACAACTTCAATTACAAGATGGGGAACAATATCAAATCAATACAATTTTAATATTTCAAATTGTAATCACAGCTACAAATACTATATAAAACGTATTACTCAATTACATTTCGCGCACCTATTTCCTTAAAAAAATGCAGATAGTTGCAAAGACTTTTACTTGAGGTTTGGGTCCTTTTACAGTCAATTTCTGCAAACAATGTAATTTTGTAACTTATGATACCTTTAGTACAAATACAAAACAAACATATCTAAAATATTTTAGACCTGTAGAAATTATCGTTAGCATCCTATGATTTGCCTAAGTAAATTTTTAGTATGTTTATTGTGGTGAAAATTATTATGCTGATTATAAGAAAATGATACTGAAATACAAAACTCAAATACTGGAAAAAAATTTCACAAAACTTTTTGCACAAAAAAAGGAAATAAATGGAATAAAAAAAATTTTTAGAATTGGTAGCTGGCTTGTTAAGATTCTCCCTTAATAATATAATAAATGAATTGGGAAGCGACTCAAAACATCTCTCCATTGCATTTGGTCAAGATGAGTTCTCGAAAAGTAAGAGGGCGGCTCTAGGATAACAATCTCAAATAAAGTTTTCAGTTACAATTACAATAACAATTACCATTAATTATAAATAAAAAACAAATGGAATTACAGTTAACTTCAAAACGTGTAATTAAAAACATATCAGATAAATGACAATTACACCAAGCCTGAATAAAAGGTAAGGTTTATTTGTAATTGGTAAAGCTCTCTTACTGTGGGTTTCACAGACAGTGCAGTCACGTTTTTGGTCAATAACACTGTAATGAAGACTGGTATCAGTACGAGATTTTGCTGTAATTTTTCGGTATATCAAGCTTTGGAACTCTATTTGGATGTCCGGTAAAAATGCTCAATTTTTATTTGTAACACATAGAGTAACTATAACCAGTTACCTATTCAAACCAATCTGTAGGGAATTGGGCGGCTCTCTCTTGCTAAAAAAAAAAAAAAAAAAAAAAAAAAAAAAAAAAAAAAAAAAAAAGTTAAAAAGTTGCGTGACAAACGGATTTCTGCTACCATGCCGACAGCTATGTTCCTAGGCGGCCATCTCTTCTTCACCTTCGTAATGCAAGCATATGGCTGATGCCCTGAGTCCAAATGAAGCTTGCGAAGGAGGTAACTAAACACAAGTATAACAGTAGATTTACCATCAATCACAGTGTCTATCGTTTCTACTACTCCACCATACATGCGAGATCTCTTACTCCAATAATTATAATCATTTACTCATAACCCAAGTCAATAGTCACTAAAGAAAGAAAAAAATTTTTGATCTTAAGACAAAAATAGTAATAGCTACTACTACTGCTGCTGCTGCTGCTGCTAATAATAATAGTTAAAAAATGCTATATTACAGGTTATGATTATTAATAATTAATTAATATTGTTCCCATTGTTTTCAACGTAGACCAAAGTAAAAATATATCCATTGCCTAAGGTAAGGTAGTACGTTACGGAATTTGCACATTTTTTCCGTACCTGAACTGTACCGTACCGTACTTCGGTAAAATTGTCGTTGCGTAATTCCGTACCGTACACATAGGCTATAAATATCAAACCGTACCGTACCGTACCGTAATGCCAGCCTTGCTGGCAGGTAACAACAGCGTGAATCGTTATATATTATATACAACATTTTAAAATTATTATTATTAGATTAGATAGATAGATAGATCACAAAAAATCGTGCAAAAAATATACTTAAACTAGTAACATTCAGAGAGAGAGAGAGAGAAGGGAGGGGGAGGAGAGGTGAGGGAAGTCTCTCAAGACGGTGTACCAGGTAAACCTGTGTCCAACTGTACTGTCACGCACAATAGTTCGTTCCCTCCGCTGATCCAGAGTGAACACGAATCCGCGACTATGAAACCCCGGAGCAGTTGAGCAAGTAACTAACGGAGCATCCAATAGATGTTGCGCCGTCAGGACAAGGAAGGAGGAGTGGGCAGCAGATAGTTTTCTTGAGCATAGAGTAAAGTATCCTTAATCTATTAACGTTAATTAAGAGAGTGGTCGTAACATTTTGTTGTTGACGATACTGGGTTTGAGTGTAAAATGTGCATTTAAGGAAATATGCGAAATAAATATGAGACTAAAAGTGCTTAGGAACTCAGTATTTATGAAATGGCATTTCCTATAGATTATTAAATCTTATATACTGACATGACTGTCCACGAGATCGATACAAAACTTTCACCAAGTGTTAACGGTGGTGTTCTGTAAGCAGCAAGCCACCTCTATATATATATATATATATATATATATATATATATATATATATATATATATATAATATATATATGATATATATATATATATATATATATATATATATATATATATATATATATATATATATATATATATATATACATATATATCACATATATATATATATATATATATATATATATATATATATATATATATATATATATATATATATATATATATATATATATATATCTATATATAATATATATATATATATATATATATATATATATATATATATATATATATATATATATATATATATATATATATATATATATATATATATATATATATATATATATATATATATATATATATATATATATATATATATAGAACATCTATATCAGCAAATTAGCAAAAGTTTTCAGTTCACTTACTTTATTGAGGTAGCAACCATCACACAGATACATGTCTATATACTTATACAATTCATGATTGGGCCAACCTCCATAGAGAAAGCGGGCGATGTGGGCAATAACACAAAAAATAAAATTTGGGCTATATATATATATAATTTTCTTTATTTACTAAATTTTAGTAATTAAAACAACATGAAATATTAGGATACTTTCACCAATATAACAGGTTCATATTTGGTGGAAAAGAGAAGACAGAACCACCAGAATATAAAAAAAACAAGACAAAGATGAGTAGAGAGAAAGAGAGAGAGATAACTTATTAAGTTCTTTTCTAGATTATGGTGTGAAGAAGCCTCGTGTTCTTATTTTCTTCCTAGCACCAGGGTCAGTTGCAAAATACGAGTCATTATCCATTTTACTATATTTCTTTAGTAAGGATATTTTCATCCTTGTTTTCAAGATGCATTGTAATAGAAAATAACTTAACTCAATTCCTGTGTTTCAAGAAGCAAAGTAGTTTTCTAGTGCCGATGTAGTTATAGCCAATTCTAACGTGTAAAAGAGTTAATATGTTTTTTGTAGGAATGTAACTTTTCTCTCCTGTAAGTCAACTGCCATAGTCCTTGCCGTTCCTGACCATTTCCTGTCTTAGGGAGGGTTAGGAGCCACTAGCTTCTACCTTTGCATTGGAGAGTTAAGTTGCCTAGTATATGGCCATTCGTAGGCTGCAGCTTTTAGCTCCACTAATTCTATCAGGGCTTATTTCTTCTACCTTTTGGACCCCCTTTTAATAATCTAGCCTTAGTTTCTTAACTGCTGTGCTCTTATTCTGTCTCAACTTTATTACCTTAATCTGTTTTCCTTCTTTTCTTGGAATGAAGCGCGTTTTGTAATTCCCTTTATTTCAAAATAACAAAATAAAAGTAGTGATATTTACAAAGCCTTCTATGTTTAAAATTTAAGGCTTATTTCAGTTTGACTAAATGTTTAAACTAAAAAAACCATCACATTTTTCCGACAATCTGGCAGATAAATTTGAACCAATATCACTTTTTTTCTTCATTTAATTTTGAGATACTATAAATATTACTTTTCACTTTAAACCTATGGAATATGCATGATCTTCCAAAACATTAGCACTAAAAACACGTGAGCTAGTGTCAATATTTTATCATTATTATTTTTATGATAATATACAATGAGTAGGATGTCCAACCTCCATCTGCATATGTGACCTCACACAGACGATCAAGGTATGGAAGTGTGGGTTATGTATTTGATTTCCCTGGAACGTGTTTTACGCAGATATTTTTTTTTTTTCTTTATCAAGCACGCTTCTACAATACATTTTCTTAACCTTACATGTCATGTCGTTTTCATTGTTGTATTTATTATTTGACGACATTATTGACTCTGTAATTGTTTTTAAATAGTATTTAATTGCTGTCATTATCGTCCGTATTAAACAGTATTATTTACATTTGTGTTATAAGGATACGTTCACACCAAATGCGTTGCCTATAGAAATGGGACTGTTAGGATTTTCTGCTTTATTTCTATATTGAATTTCAATTTACGAATCAAGTTATGCTCAAATAAAATTGTACTCCTTTATACCTGATTTTCACTTTTATATAGGACAAAATTTAGTATAATTAAATTTCGTTTTACCTTTTCTTTGTATGCATATGATATAAATTTAAAATCTTAAAACTTACCTATAGTTTTTGAAAATCATTATGGTTGAGTAGTTGATTATTATATATAATATTTCTCTTGATGTCTCGGCTAATTCATTTAGAATGATATCTTTTAGTTATTTGGTTAAATCCAATAACAATAAAACGTAGCTTAGAAAAAAATGGTCATTTATTGCTCAGTTCCAATTGCCCGCCTGTAGTTAGTATTGTTTTTCTTGTAGACAAAAAGGTAAATAAAGGAAAATCCCTAAATATATTTTAATAGATAAGACGATAAGAGACCAAACAAAAAAGATACGTACTGCAAAAAGATCCCGTAAAAAAAAGAGAGAGAGAGAGAGAGAGAGGAGAGAGAGAGAGAGAGAGAGAGAGAGAGAGAGGAGAGAACTGCAGAAATTTATAACACCTGGAAACAAGGCATGATTGGAAATCTTTCAGAATGTTTCTGCTATATTTTGATAAATCGAAATATCTCTTGTGAATATTGAAAAATCAAGGAAAAAGAGAGGGATATAGAGGAGAGTATATGAATTGGGTACTCCAGTTTGAAGAAAATGTGGCCTTATACGCGCATAATTTTCATTTACTTAAACTCTTGCTTTGTCAGCAAACAAATACTGAGTAATTAGACACAGGACCCTTTGTTTTATCAATTCACACTATTGCACCACATTTGTAGTAAATCACATGAAAATCAAGGCATAAACATTCACATGCCAAATGGCTAATCTTTTGACGCAAAGTAACTTATGATTATTTCAGAAGATTCTCTTCAAACACTCATTAAAAAGAATGGGTGTCTGGATGTCACTGAGTTTATATTGGAGTTTTTCAGCCTCTCAAATGAGTTTCTTTGTGGAACCAGGTAGATTATACAGAAGCTGAGCTGCCCATGGTTAATGTATTCTTCATCACTTTGGTAGGTCTCTCCGACATATACTGAAGGCAAATGAAGCCGGGGATACAATTATGCTACATTTATATTCGCAAGAAGACGATTTTTGGATGGCTGTTTCGAAACTGGGTGTGTGTGTGGGTTGGGGGGGGGGGGCGTCTCTTCCTATTGGATGAGAGCAGAATGATTCATCTGGGAGAATCTGACTGAACAATGATGGCACTGCTCGGCTAGCACCTGATCCCAAGTTTGAATGTAGGAGGTTCTGTCTGAAGTATGCGGCTGAAGGGTTATCCCAGGGGTGCACTTTGCCGTTCTCCCCAGTCCCCATGATGGTAAGGAGGATGGCGAGGGCATCCTTATATCGGAAGTGGCAATGGTCGCTGTCACCTTCCAAGATTTTTGTGTTCCTTATGATTGTAGACATGCTGTCCCTTCTGGTTGGGACACCACATATACCAATCTGCTAGATTACCAGCCCTCTGCTACTGAGCATGGGTTAAACTGCTGGTTACATCTATGGAAATGTGAAAACCCACAATAACAACAATACTCTCTGCCTCATAAACCAGTGCCTGACTCTGACCTACCAACTGGCCAAAACTTTAAACAAGATTTTGACTTCCTATATGCCTAGTGAACTGTGTTGCTTTGTAGTTTCTCAAAGTGCTTTGCGCCACACCAACCCACGGTATCAACATATCATTGGAGGAGGAGTTTTCCATCAACAGCATTCCTACAGCATCTGATCAAGATCTGTACTAAGGTGGCCCCTTTCATCAGTCAATGAGGGGAAATGTGGATACGGATTGATGGAGTAGCAATGGGTTCTCCACTTTTGATTGTTGTTCGCCAACTTTTATTTTAGAGTTTTCAAGCAGCTTGTCTTCACCAGGATCCCCAGACCAGCTGTATACATTTGATACATTGATGACACCTTCATCAACATCGCCAACAAAAATGAACTGGAGGCACTAGGGCAAACCTTTGAGGAGGAATGGTTCTCTGCTTCATCACACAAAGGTCCAACATAAGCCAACTGGCATTAGGCTCTACCTAAATGGCAGTAGTGAATGCCCAGAAAAATTCAAATCCCAGGTGATGAACGGCTACAGTTTTTGTGCCCATTCACACTGTTCTCCCTGGAATTCCACTTCCCTATGCTCGATCATACAAATTGTCAAAACCGTGATGGCTAATGGTTACTCTGAGCATCGGTTGCTGAGAATAACAAATACTGTCTAAAGTTGGTATTGTCAGGAAAACCACACCCTCCACAAGAGGGGCTACATAAACACTGGGTATAAGAACGACATGGCAACCATGAAGAACATCATCTGCGCCCATGTAAAACCCACCAATGCAGACAGAAAATTGACCGTATGATCTACTCTAAGAATAGAAAGACTGTCCAGTACCTCATGAGGAACAGCCCCATTGCTAGCGATGATCCTATGGAGGAGAGGAATGGTTTACCAAACATCTTGCCCTGATAATGGCTGCTGCTATCATTGTCCACCTACATGTAAGGGTAGTCTTACAGCACTACATGAAGAAACAGCAGTGGGCCCCCCCAATGCCAGCAGATTGCAAAGAGCACATAAATCCTGGACAATGCCATTGACCATCTCCACCTCTGATATAAGGAGGCACTTGCCATCCTTCCATAGAAACTTTTGGCAGCTGTTATATAATTTACTTACTGCTACAAAGAAACTCATTTGAGAGATTGAGAAGCTGAAATAAAAACTTAATCCAGACAGACATTCTTTTGAATGAGTTTAATATAGTGACATTTTTTTTATTTCAGGACTATCCACATGTAATGTTTTCTAATGAGACTGGGGATGGTCCTATCCTAGTAGAAAGCTTTCATGGGGTAATTGGAGATGTATTTCACATCTTGAGACAAACACTGAACTTCACGTAGGTATTTTGCAAGAAATTCTTGTGTGCTGAAATAAGTCAGACACATTCTGAATATTGATTCTAAATAATCAACCACAACAAACACTTCAGTTTGTGTTTCTTTACTGCATGACAGTTCTTCAGCGAAGGTATTTCACTTCCATTTACAAGTTGGCATTAGTATTAATTCATTCTCCTTTTGACATTGGTCAAGTCATTGTAGGATTTTTGTTATTGGTAAATAACTATATAAAATAGGCCATGATGTGAGCTGTTTTCCTATGATTCAGATCTCATTGCTTCATACCCACTGACCTCATGTGGGGGAGCCCCTCCGTGACGGGAATTGGACGGGATGATTGGGGATCTCGCGGAGGGATCGAGCAGACATACCCGCGTAGCGAACATGGATTACACTTAGCAAGGAGCCAAGCTGCTGACTTTCCATATGGGTTGCGGACTGGAGGGTGAGTCAGTAGTCTTAACATTCAAGGGGATTCCACTTCAGCAAGGCAGCAAATAGATAGTTATGCATACATACATGGACAGGAATGTAGTTCAGAGAAACATGAGAATTGATACTAGTCTCTGAAAGTAATCTTTACTATCTGATTCACATGTTTCTGCAGGGTTAGTGTTGACTATGGGGTTCACCTGTTCCTTTAGAGTTATTCTTGATTGTTTGGTTCACCTGTTTTAGCAGTTATTATCGACTGTGGTTTATCTGATACTTTAGAATTATTATTCAATCTGGTTCTTGTTTTTCTTTAAAATTATTCCTCTTGACTATTTAGTTCACCGGTTTCTTTAGAGTGATTCTTAACTATTTGGTATACCTAGTTCTTTCGACTTGTTCTTGCCTATTAGTTCATTCTTTTCTCTACTGATTTCTTCACTTCTTTCTGCAATTACCCTTGACTCTTTTGTTCACCTGTTTCTGCAAATTTAGTCTTGACATCTAGTTCACCTGTTTATTTCGACTTATTTTTTACTTAGCTGGATCAATATTGTATCGCTACATTAAAATCTTTCTACTAACTCACTCAAGCTTTGTTAACATCTTTTGTACAAAAGATCACTATCCTATGTATAAGGAACCCTACTGTAATGTGAGAAGCCATTCCCTGTAACTTATGTGCAATGTTTCTGCAGTGGGAAAAGTCAGACTTATCAAAACCTGGAGTCAGAAACCTCTGCCGAATTCCAGTTCAAAGACAATTTAAGGATAGCGAAATCAGGTCATACCTAGAAGAATGACGCAGAGGGTTGAGGAAGGTTGTCCTGAGGGGTAGCATATTTGTACAATATATCTTCCATTCAGTTTCTTGAATGAATTGCAAGGCCACGATTCTGTTCAATGATTTAAAATCGGAAGCAAAAATTCAAAAATTATTTACCATGCGGGAATAGCCCCCACCTATTTGAGAAAAAACTGAAAAAGAAAATGAGAAGTGCAAATTTAGTATTAAAACTAGGATCATCAATAAGGGAACGACCACACAAATAGATTTGGTATTTACATCAGATGAAGCAGAGACCATGAAGGGAATTTAATAAAAAAAAAAAGATAGTGATCTTAAGTATCTTCATGCAAGGGAACTATCCCAAAGGCGTGCAAAGTCCAAATTATAGATCATTTGTTAAATGGTCACTTCTGAGTGTAAGGCACAAATAACAGCCCAGATGCTTCCTTCAGTCATGCAAAAAAAAGAAAGAAGAAAGGAAAAAAAAAAAAAACAAAAAAATAGGCACAGTACCATAAGCCCCCCCAAAATAAGAATCATTCTGACTCTATCCTGTACAGAAATGTTTTGGTGATAAAATATGTTCCAGCCGTCGAGAATGCTAGAAACAGCTACACTAGAGAATTCACTTGGCCAGTCTGGTTATTGGTCGTGTTATTTGGAATAATAATGTCCATATGTCTACTCTTTGTGTTCAAACACTCACCTAACCAGGAAGAGAAGCCTCTGTCTGAAGTTATATGGCTGATTGTAGCAGCATTTTGCAATGCAGGTCAGTGGAATTCTCGTGAAACAGATAAGTAAATTTCTTGAATCATTATCATGAACATAAAACACCAGGCTAAAGTTGAAGATAAAAGAAAATTCTTAGGCCAAAGTAATCACATTATACAGCAAATACTTTCCTCTGCAGGAGAGACTGTATCCACAGTGAGCACATCCTCCCGAGTCATCCTGCTGGTATTGTACCTGACGACCATGATCCTACACGCTTTCATACAAGCATCTTTCTCATCTCCTCCTGACTGGTGGATATGAACAACCTGCCTTTCACTGACCTGAGAACGATGTATGAAGCGAGGACCCATTCCTTTGGGTTCACAGGTGGAGCTGGGGTGGAGGACGAATTCAAGGTAATGGAAAGTTAAAACTTTTAGATTGTATTTTTGCAACTTGAGGATGTATCACACAAACTATATATATTTTTTGTAATGTCATGACATTAAAATCACAGGAAGGTGCCATGTTTCACATGGGCCTAATCGCTATCCCATAAGCAGGCCTCTTGCTGGGACAATGGTATTACCACTATGCATTTAGTAGTGTAATACACTTAACATGATCTATTTCGTAAATATGTTTATCGTTTTAAGCATTAAGTTTGAAGAGTAGTTGCCTTTTTCTTTGATATGGCCAGCACACGCTAGCCTACATGTTGCAGACCTAGCTTATTTCTAAAATTATTAATTGTTTATGCCTATCAAGTCATTAAAAGAGAAATTTGATCACATATGTTATCATATAATATTGACCTTCTATTCTAAGCCATTAATGTTTCCTTGATGTTGATTGAATTAGTATAATTATTAGTCAAGGAAAAAAGCCAAAAAAAAAAAGAAGCCCAAAATGATGCCAGTGTGAAACGCGCTTTCAAGCGATTTTTTTTATGGTACAGAAAAAAAAAGTATACTGCCAATATCATGCACTCGCTCATGAAGATGTTTTCTTCCTTTGTTGCAGTCGTCACCGGTTTCACTTTACAGGGATATTTGGGACGAGATAGTTTTGGCTGATCCTAGAAATCTGAGCCCCAATACTATTGACCTTGTCAAACGCTTATGCACAGAACAGCATGCCATCATGATCGGTCGTACCTTCCTAGTGTCAAGAACCTTGCCGTGCAAAGTTGTTCTGTTGCCAGGCAATTACTTCGTCTCTCAGAGATCTATTCCCGTTCAGAAGGATTCTCCACTAACGGGTCTATTTCGACTTCAGTGAGTACTCTCCCTACTAATAATGCTTTAATTATGCGAATTCTGTACCGTAGTATATGTACGCAAAGAAGGGCGAGAGTTCCAGTATTTCTGTCCTGTTGCTTCAGCCTTTAACACAGCTAACATACTGAATTTCACACTCGACTTTCAATGTCTAAAACATCTTGATTCCAACTTGACCTTTTTTAGATCACCTATAAGTTTCCTTTATGGGAAAATCTCCTGGTGATTTCAGCCCAAAGAAATTTGATGGTCCAGCATCAGGCTTTATCAACCTAAAATACTGATTGTGGGCTTTTTCCTCATTTTAAATTCTCTTACATAACTGTTTTATATCTGTAGTTGTCGACAGAAAGTATCGAACCCCTTTCACATCTATGGGATGTCAGTGGTTTGACTGACCAAATATCTTCTATTTTCACATCCCAGCCCTTAATCCCAAGCTTAGCTTAATCTCAAGCTACTGATATTTTATACGTCAACAATAGGTTATGTGAGCTTATCTGGATAGAGCTCGTAACTTGATCGAACTGAAAACTATACATTTCAGCGCAAGGAAAACTAGAACAGCCCAAGACTCGCAGACGATTGATACCCTTTAACTTTCCAGGATGAGAAAGATCGTGGAAGCTGGAATCATTGACAGACTGGAGAAAAAGTGGATGCCAAAACTTGCAGACTCTCCAGACGCCGACAGATCTCCGATAAGCCTCCTGCAAGCAAGCACGGCTTTCTATTTCCTCCTCCTCGGTCACTTGGCTGCTTTGATCGTCCTTGTAATCGAGATCAAATTTGCCAATGGGCGGAGATAACAAGCCAACAAGGGTTCTGGTCTGTCTCTGTCGACTAGCTTATTTCTGCTCGGAGGCGGTCTCGGATTTTAGTATTCAGCATTAATGTCTAAGCTTCAAATTGCTGTAATTTTGTAATATATATATATATATATATAATATATATATATATATATATATATATCTATATATATATATATATATATATATATATATATCACACGTATCGATGTAATAATCTCTTCAAAAAAAATGTTACGTGTAAGCATTACAAAAAATATTACCTGAAGTTTGGATTAAACTGATCGATTGTACTTTCCTGAGATTTTGTAATCTCCAAATCGGATGGTTTGTATCTCCTCATGAGAGAGAGAGAGAGAGAGAGAGAGAGAGAGAGAGAGAGAGAGAGAGAGAGAGAGTGACTTTTCACATGGCGGTCGAAAAGAAAATTGTCTTCTTTAAATGGTTCAATTCTTGCTGTTTTGTCAGAAATATTTCTTATTTTCATGATGTTTTGTCAGAAATATTTCTTATTTTCATGTAGTTCATATTG
>NC_061106.1:14671851-14681851 GCF_015104395.2 Macrobrachium nipponense
ACCCAGGTTTTCCATTTAACAGTGAATTGTTAGGAAGGGGCAGGGGTACGATCGCGTACTGTGACGGGAGAAAGGAATTGGCTGCGCGCCGCTCACAAGCAGTTCATCCGAGTTTTCTTTCCAGTTTCAAGGTAAGAGAGAACATTTGTCTTTATTTGTAAGACTGAGTGACTGATTTTGTTCTTTGCCGTTACAACTATCAGGCGATTTATTTATTTTTTTAGGCGGTTAACTTCTGCTGATTTAGCCTGACAATGATTGACCCATTACTTTGTCATAAGCAAATCATAATTCGCAGGTTACACGATTGACTGTCTGCAAAACAAAATTTGGTATATTTTTACAACAGTTCCAACTCCGTTTTTCTAAAGTAATTACGTATTTTCATGTGCGTTTTAATGTGTTTTGAAGGATTATGATAGTAATACATTGGGGAATGAGCTATTTTTGAGTTATCATACACCCCTACCTCATCCAACAAGGTTGGGGACCCTTTGGGGATGCGGGGTTTTGGGTGGGGTAAATCACCGACACAAAATGGCATTTTAATTAATGAATAAAACGAGGTAAAACAATCATAGCATACCTACCAAGCCATAGTAAGGCAACGTTGCCTAGTGTACTGGAGCCTAACATCCCAAAACGGTGGCGGGACGGCGCATCGCACCTTATCCGCAATTTTAAAGATTCTTGGCAAGCGGTAATGATGCGCTGCGCGCACTAGCCTCAGGGGTTACAGGAGGTAAATCATGTTACAATATTAATATTGAAAACAAAATTATAAATTTACCTTAATTGGATGGACACAAACGCTTTGATGGCTTAAGTCTAGAACAAGATGGTTGCGGCTCATCTACAGTGTCATCAGAAAATGATTCCCTAGGTGGTGATGGTGGCTGGTTGTCACTTGAAGGTGGATAGATTTAGCAGCTTCAAGTAAAAAAAAAACGTGCAACACTGAATCTTGGTAGTGATTAATAAATAAATAAATTAATACCTAGCCAGATATTGTTTAATTTTTTTTTTTTTTAATACCAGGCCTTCTAATCCACTCCTTAATATCTCGCCACAATCGTTCAATATTTTGTGTGTGAATGTTACGATTATTGGGATCAACAAAATTTTCTGTGGTTAACTTGAAAATAAGTGTATTCATGTCACTGATTTTGCTATAACAACGTCATGAATCACTATAAATAACAGAGTATGGATTAATATAATGGTTAATTATAGGAATTAGTTTCATCTCTGCATTGCCAACACCGGGATCAATTAATACCTCAACAAACATTTTTTGATATTCTCTCAGTACCACCAAACCCCCACCACTGGGTAAGAGGGCGACCTTTATGGTATTTACTACGAGTAATTGGGGTTTCATCTATTTCGACTTCCACGTCAACACCACCAATGGGCTCCTGATTATTGTACCAAAACTGAGTCACCTCACTACAAAAACCTCTCCAATCAACACTGGTCTTTGATGAGGTATTCAAATATTTAACAATAGGGGGTTGTTTCCAAAATCCACTTAAAAACTGGCAAAGAAAAATCAGCAGTTCCCATACCAGCGATTTAACTTCATCTAAAAATGTGCCTTTCCGATCACTTACAGTAAAATTACAATAATTTCTTTTGTTATGTCTTTTGTCAGAAACATAACCGGTACAGCGCCAAACGTTTTTTTATTCTTTTTAAATGTACACTGCTTATTACACTTCAAACATTGTAATTCTGCAAGTAACACTCCACGTTGTCTTAGAAATAAATACATTATGTTTCAAAGTTAGAAGTTAGAAGACGAACACAGACTAGACATATCATTCTTCACTCCACGAAAGACTTGAACTAAATAACAAGAGAAAATGTCTGACACCTGTGAAATTTTCAACAGGTCACGTGACTACCCACAATGCAATTCCAAGGGGGAAAAAATTCGCATCAGAACCACAATGCAGTTCTAAACAAAAACAAACTAGCATCAGAGCACAAACTGTGTCCGTGGTAAAATAAACAAAAACACTTAAAAAATTTTCGAGGATGGTAATTATATATATATATATATATATATATATATATATTCTATATATATATATATATATATATATATATATATATATATATATATATATATATATATATATCTCGGATATAGTGAATTTCTCCCGGAAATGTTAAGAGACAAAGATTAAAAATGTTTTATGTCAAATGCATCTATAATACTATAATTATTATATAATGAGTTGGAAGTATTGTAAAATAATGTCCAAATGCTTAGCATGTATAGCAGAGTACTGCATATTTGTGATAACGACTAAATGATTTAAATTACTATTTGGATTTACCCCAGTATGATATTTTGGCTTCCAATTACCATACTGAAGAAACTAAATCAAATTAAATCTCTGTGCTGGGAGGATTACCATTTCATACTCGAAATCCGAGAGAGAGAGAGAGAGAGAGAGAGAGAGAGAGAGCTCTGTAATGTACCTAAATTGTCGAATGCGTTAGTTGAGCCTTAACGAGAAATCTATCGGTATTCTGTTTCGAGACTTGAAAGCATTACAGAACTGGTTCATAACTATCAAGTCACTGCAGGCGCGGGATGGTCACGGGTAGAGGGAGGTGTGGGGGTAGGGTGAGTGGGAGTTTACGATCCAGTAATTGTTATGAGATATATTGAGTCGTAATCAACTTCGCTCCGAATATTGTTTATTTCATCCAAGGGACGAATAACCTAGTAGAGGATGTCCAAACCTCAGCGGTGCCGTTGGTCTTTTACGATTCACTACCGAGTTACTCAAAGACTAACTGGGTAGTACAGTGGTTTCAGAGACAACGGCAAGCAGATAGAAATTTGAGCGCAAAACGTCAACAGCAATTTGACGAGTTATTGGGTGGCACTGCTGTAATACGATTATTTAAACTTTAAAATGATTCCCGCCACCTCCCTGGCTTCTTTAACCTCATTATCATTCTTCTAAATACCACTAACGAACAGTTTCCATTTAAATATAAATTTAACGTATAGAATTTGATGGTATGATAGGACACTAATGATCTTATGTATAACAACGTCTCCTCCTCTTGTGGATGACTCTTTCAAGTATATAAGTGGCATTGTTTCATTGCTATTTGATATAAGTGGCCTTATGCCAATGCTGTGACCCCGGGTAGTCCGGATTCATAGACCAACAGATACTGCTAAAGAAACTGCAGTCTCAGGGGTCAGGCTATTTGCTCAGTTCTTATGCAATTCCCGTTTGTCCTTTTTATAAAAATAAAATTTAATCTGTCAGTTTTCAAAGGGTAAGAATATCATAGAGATAGAAGGTCCGTGAAGGCTCACTTTGATTTTTTTTGTAGTGACTGAGTTTGCTTTATGCTGACTTGCTTTACACACACACACACACACACACACACACACATTATATATATGTATATATATATATATATATATATATATATATATATATATATATATTATATATATGACATGCTTGTTTTTACATAAATAAATAAACATATATATATATAAATAAATATAAATATATATAATATATATATATATATATATATATATATATATATATTATATATATATATGTATGTATGTATGTATATGTATATATTATACATTAGTGTGTTTTGTGCCCAAGCAAGTTAAAAGTAGAAAAAAAAATTAAAAGTGGAGTTGTTTTCTGGCTCTTATAGGAATCCACTTTTTCCCCTTTTGTGGCTCCCAACCTGCAGCATTTTATATTTTATTACGCAATAAGTGTGTTACTTTCTATTACGTTCTCGTATTTGGCACTTTCTTTGGTCAACTTGAATCAGCGCTCCGCACTCGATTCGCATTTACTTGTCTGTTCTCTCTGAAAAAGGAAAATAAGCAAACCTCACCACAATCAAAATTCTCGGCAAAAAACTGAAGCAACGCCCCGTGATCTAATACAAATCCTTTAAATACGCTTTTGTCGGAAACCCCTACAGTGACATCCCGCAAGATAAACAAAACACGAGCAAGCAAAAGCTTAAATGGATACGGACTAATGCCCTCAAGTGCCCAGGGACGCATCCCATGGAATGGGATTGCTCTTCCAGAGAGGTCGCTCACGTCAAGGAAAGAAAATATGTGAAAACTGGAATCGCTTGCGCTCGGGTTTAAGTGTTCAAGGGGTGGGTGGGGCCTGGGGGGGGGGGGGGTGGGGGGGGGGGGGTGAGGGGGGGAAGCAAGTCTGAGGGAGGGAAGGGATAGAACTGGAAGGTCGAAGTGAAGTGTTATTGTACGTAATGGTTGTAGCCAAGGAATTGGAGGATTAGGGAATCTGGTGCATTTGAATATATGATGCTATGATTTTCAAGGGCATCACTGTAAAGGGAACTGGCACAAAAGTTACTTCTCTCTCTCTCTCTCGCTCTCTCTCTCTCTGCAATCACAGCGTGGTAAAGTGAAGGTTAGACGCATATATTAACCATTCATTTATGTAACTTGAAAGAGAAGGTCAGGGTGTGGTTCAGTGAACCATTTTCTCAGATATTCATTTTTCTGTGACGAAATCCAAACCAGTTCGCTTTTGAATTAGCAAACAAATGGGGCTGCGTTCAATAGCTCTGCGCCACTCATTTATTTCAGACTTCGTCAAATCGAACGGATTATATTATTAAAGGCTCGAATTGTGGGGGAAAGTTGAGATGTCAGGCATCAGGTTTCTTTTTGTCTTTGTCGTTTTCTATTTTTTATCTGTATGAAATTTAATTTTTTTTTTTTGTAATTTTCGCATTCTTAGGAAATACATTTCACTCCATGGTTGTTGCTGAAAATGGAATAATCAATTAAAACATACGTCTGAAAATGTCGTGACAAGTCGCTCACATGTCGCGAGTTCGTGCCTCTTCCAAGGCGATGAAAAATCACTGGCTTTGCACCATGATCACTTATACTGCCGCAGCGTGGGGTCTTCTGGTGGCACGTTGAAACCAACATTCTTTGGAAGTTGAATTTCAATTCAATGGCCCATTTGGTGAGCTTATTCCAGTGAATAGGTTTTCATCTGCCGAAATAATAATAATAATAATAATAATAATAATAATAATAATAATAATAATAATAATAATAATAATAATAATGTGTGGCGCCGTGGCAGAGTGGGTTAGGTCGTCAATTGACTGGTTAAGCAACATTGGGCTGGTCAGTTGTTGGATGGGTGACCGCTCTCCTCGGCGTTGGTTCCTTGGGAAAGAATCTTTACCATAATTTCCTCAGTCTACTCAGCTGTAAATGAGTGCCTATTCCTGATGGGGTAGGGTCCAGCTATGGGTTAAATAGCAAAACTCAGCAATAATGGAAAGAAATGAAGAATTAAACGACAACGACGTAAATGGAACCCTCTGGCAACCAGGTATTCAGCCCAATTGAAGGGGAAGACGAACCAACAACCAGAGACTGGAGCTACAGAAGCAAACCAGAGGAAGAAATGAACGAGAGAAGAAAATAAGGAAATATGGAGATGCTGCATCAGAAGCAACCCGACGGAGAGAGGATATAGAAGGTTGGTTAACATCTGGAATGAGAGGAATAACACCCCCCAAACAGAGCAAAGTAAAGAACATAAAGAAAAAGACTGGCTCTCTCCAACAGAAAGAGAGGAACTCGAAAGGGAAATGACACACGGCAACAAATTACAAGAAGACGAACTGAGAGACGATGCCACAGAAGACGACAGGGATGATGAGGTATCAAACAACGACACACAAGGAAACACCGACGAAGTAACAGACAGGACGGAATGGGTAGAAAAGATCAGACAATGGATGAAGCCAGACACAGAGAGAACAAAGATCCCCTCCATAAAAGCCTACAACACCAAGAAAATTAAAGGAGAAAACAAGTGAGGTCAATGAAATAATGAGACTAATACACACCACCAATATCACAGAACCAATAACTTTACACATGCAGGAGCAAGATTAGTATCAGAACTGATGGAGGACCGAAACACCAACACCACAGCACAACCAACCCAACAGAAACCAAAACAGCAACCGCCTTGGAAAAGGCGCCTGGAAAAGCAAATCATGGTGATGAGATCTGACTTGAGTAAACTGAAAGAGATGGCAGAAAAAAGGCTAAGAAGCAAGAAAACAAGGGAGGAACTGAACGAGAAATACAAAGTACAGGAGAGGGGGCTTAAGGCCAAAGCACATAAGATCCAACGATACAATGAACAGGATTAAGGGATACCAACAGAACAAACTTATCGGAACCAACCAGAAAAGACTATACAGCCAACTAAGAGGGAAAGACAACCACCAAGAAATTCCTGAAGCCGAACCAAGTAAGAGACTCTGGGAAAACATATGGAGCAATCCAGTATCACACAACAAACATGCAACATGGCTCCAGAAAGTCAAGGCAGAAGAAACAGGGAGAATAAAACAAAGATTCACTGACATCACGACAGACACAGTCAAAACACCAACTAAAGAAAATGCCAAACTGGAAAGCCCCAGGTCCCAATGAAGTCCATGGATACTGCTCAAAAATTTTAAGGTCCTTCACCCAAGAATAGCAGAACAACTCCAGCACTGTATCACAAATCACCATGCGCCCAAATGGATGACCACAGGAAGAACAGCCTTTAGTCCAGAAAGACAAGAGTAAGGGAAATATAGCCAGTAACTACAGACCTATCACCTGCCTACCCATAATGTGGAAGTTACTAACAGGTATCATCAGCGAAAAGGCTATACAACTACCTAGAGGATACAAACACCATCCCCCACCAAACAGAAAGGCTGCAGATGAAATATAGGGGCACAAAAGACCAGCACCTGATAGACAAAATGGTAATGAAGAACAGTAAGAGAAGGTAAACCAACCTAAGCATGGCCATAGATAGACTATAAGAAAGCCTTCGACATGATACCACACACATGGCTAATAGAATGCCTGAAAATATATGGGGCAGAGGAAAATACCATCAGCTTCCTTAAAAATACAATGCCACAATGGAATACAATACTTACAAGCTCTGGAATAAGACTAGCAGAGTAATTAATATCAGGAGAGGGATCTTCCAGGGCGACTCACTGTCCCCACTACTCTTTGTAGTAGCCATGATTCCCATAACAAAATATAGGCATAAGATGGATGCTGGGTACCATCGTTATGTTCATGGACGACATTAAGCTGTATGGTAAGAGCATCAAGGAAATAGATACCCTAATCCAGACTGTGAGGATTGTATCTGGGGACATCAGGATGGAGTTTGGGATAGAAAAAAATGTGCTTTAGTCAACATACAAAGGGAAAAGTAACAAGGGCTGAAGGGATCAGCTACCAGATGGGAGCAACATCAAACACATAGATGAGATGGGATACAAATACCTGGGAATAATGGAAGGAGGGGATATAAAACACTAAGAGATGAAGGACACGATCAGGAAAGGAATATATGCAGAGACTCAAGGCGATACTCAAGTCAAACTCAACGCTGGAAATATGATAAAAGACATAAACAAATGGGCAGTGCCAACAATAATCAGATACAATGCAGAATAGTGGAATGGACGAAGGCAGAACTCCGCAACATAGACCAGAAAACTAGGAAACATATGACAATACACAAAGCACTACACCCAAGAGCAAATACGGGACAGACTATACATAACACGAAAGGAAGGAGGGAGGGGACTACTAAGCATAGAGGACTGCGTCAACATCGAGAACAGAGCACCGGGGGCAATATCTGAAAAACCAGTGAAGACGAGTGGCTCAAGAGTGCATGGGAAGAAGGACTGATAAAAGTAGACGAAGACCCAGAAATATACAGGGGCAGGAGAATGACAAACAGAACAGAGGAATGGCACAACAAACCAATGCACGGAATATACATGAGACAGACTAAAGAATGGCCAGCGATGACACATGGCAATGGTTACAGAGGGGAGAGCTCAAGAAGAAAACTGAAGGAATAATAACAGCGGACAAGATCAGACCCTAAGAAATCAGATATATCCAAGAACGATAGATGGAAATAACATCTCTCCCATATGTGGGAAGTGCAATACAAAAAATGAAACCATGAACCACATAGCAAGCGAATGCCCAGCACTTGCACAGAACCAGTACAAAAAGAGGCATGATTCAGTGGCCCCACCTTCTACTGGAGCCTGTGCAAGAAACATCAGCTACCTTGCAGTAATAAGTGTATGAGCACCAACCTGAAGGACTGATAGAAAACGATCAGGCAAAGATCCTCTGGGACTATGGTATCAGAACAGATAGGGTGATACGTGCAAATAGACCAGACGTGACGTTGATTGACAAAATCAAGAAGTAAGTATCACTCATTGACGTCCCAATACCATGGGACACCAGAGTTGAAGAGAAAGAGAGGGAAAAAATGGATAAGTATCAAGACCTGAAAATAGAAATAAGAAGGATATGGAATATGCCAGTGGAAATTGTACCCATAATCATAGGAACACTAGGCACGATCCCAAGATCCCTGAAAAAGAATCTGGAAAAGTTAGAGGCTGAAGTAGTTCCAGGACTCATGTAGAAGAAGAGTGTGATCCTAGAAACGGCGCACATAGTAAGAAAGAGTGATGGACTCCTAAGGAGGCAGGATGCAACCCGGAACCCCACACTATGAATGCCACCCAGTTGAATTGGAGGACTGTGATAAAAAAAAAGAAATAATAATAATAATAATAATAATAATAATAATAATAATAATAATAATAATAATAATAATAATAATAATAATAATAATAATAAATTATTATTATTAATTATTTTTATTATTATTATTATTATTATTATTTCTTTTTTCTCAAATCACCAAGCACCCAAATGGATGACCACAGGAAGAACATCCTTAGTACAAAAAGACAAGAGTAAGGGAAATATAGCCAGTAACTACAGGCCTATCACCTGCCTACCAATAATGTGGAAGTTACTAACAGGTATCATCAGTGAAAGGGCTATACAACTACCTAAAGGAGACAAACCACCATCCCTACCAACAGAAAGCTGCAGAAGGAAGTGTAGGGGCACAAAAGACCAGCTCCTGATGACAAATAATGAAGAACAGTAGGAGAAGGAAAAACCAACTAAGCATGGCATGGATAGACTATAAGAAAGCCTTCGACATGATACCACACACATGGCTAATAGAATGCCTGAAAATATATGGGGCAGAGGAAAATTGCCATCAGCTTCCTCAAAAAATACAATGCGCAACTGGAATTACAATACTTACAAACTCTGGAATAAGACCTAGCAGAGGTTAATATCAGGAGAGGGGATCTTCCAGTGCGACTCACTGTCCCCACTACTCTTCGTAGTAGCCATGATTCCCATGACAAAAAGTACTACAGAAGAATGGATGCCACGGGTACCAACTCAAGAAAAGAGGCAACAAAATCAACCATCTGATGTTCATGGACGACATCAAGCTGTATGTAAGAGCATTAAGAAATAGATACCCTAATCCAGACTGTAAGGATTGTATCTGGGGACATCAGGATGGAGGTTGGAATAGAAAAATGCGCCTTAGTCAACATACAAAAAGGCAAAGTAACGAGAACTGAAGGGATAAAGCTACCAGATGGGAGCAAAACAACATCAAACACATAGATGAGACAGGATACAAATACCTGGGAATAATGGAAGGAGGAGATATAAAACACCAAGAGATGAAGGACACGATCAGGAGAATATATGCAGAGACTCAAGGCGATACTCAAGTCAAAACTCAACGCGGAAATATGATAACAAGCCATAAACACATGGGCAGTGCCAGTAATCAGATACAGCGCAGGAATAGTGGAATGGACGAAGCAGAACTCCGCAGCATAGATCAGAAAACCAGGAAACAAATGACAATACACAAAGCACTACACCCAAGAGCAAATATGGACAGACTATACATAACACGAAAGGAAGGAGGGAGAGGACTACTAAGTATAGAGGACTGCGTCACATCGAAAA
>NC_061106.1:14686851-14708669 GCF_015104395.2 Macrobrachium nipponense
AGGGTTTTGTAATGACTTTTTGCCTATCATTTTCCTGTGGTATTCGCTTTTATATATATATAATAATATATATATATATATATATATAATATATATATATAATATATATATATATATATATATATAATATATATATTATATATATATATATATTAATATATATTATATGAGGAGTGGAGCTATCAGTTTTGCCTAATTTTATTTGTGATAAGAAAAATAAAGGCCACGAACTAATTGGTGATTAAGTGGCATTTATGCATAAATTTTTCATTCGATACAAATGCATGCATTAAATGGAGTTTCAGCTTCAAATTAAATTGCCTATCCGCTGGAGCTATCCTATTATAATATGGTAAATAAATAATTCGATTTCAAATAGCGATTGTTTACAATTTAACATATTAATTATCGCGCATAAAACGTTTTAATAGGAAAACAAAAGCTTAAAATGAATTCTAAATTAAAATTTATGTGCCATTGTTTCCTTCTCATATACCTATACATTATAATATATATATATATAATATATATATATATATATATATATATCTATATATATATATATATATATATATATATATATATAATACACGAGGTCCATTCAAAAAGTATCCGACCTTGGTCCATAAAGAAAAAGAATTGCACATTTGAAATTTTTTTATTACAATCATCTTCAAAGTACTCCCCTTGGGAGTGCACACACTTTTTCCCACCGCTGGTAACATCTCTGGAATGTTGACATTGGGATGCTGTAAAGCTCTGCTGTCGTTTTTCTCATAATTTCCTCTCTCGTCTCAAAACGCTTCCCTTTCAGGGTTGTTTTCAGTTCAGGGAAGGAACAGCCAGAAGTCACAAGGTGCCATGTCTTGGAGAGTAGGGAGGATGCCGAACAAGTGGAGTGTTGTTTTTGTTTTTTGGCAAAATAAGCTTGGATCAAGTGGCGAGAACTGAGCAGGTGCAAGCAGGTCTTGTGCAATTTCCAGCGGATTTGTTTCTGCTGTTCCACCAGCAACTTGGGAACGAATTTAGCAGACACTCGTTCGCATGGCCAAATCTTCCTGTTGAAATTGTATGAACTGATCCTGTATCCATGGCTTCATCGCCAAAGGCTTGCTGAATCTTCTGGATAGTTTGCACTTGTGTATCACCAAGCTTGTAGCAGAACTTAATGCAGTAGCGCTGCTTGATGCGCTCCATGTTGTGTAAGGACGATATCCGACGAGCTTGTGCTGGACGTCTGCACTCTAGCCCCTCTCACAGGCGGGTACCGCCACACACTAGAGCTTTTAAAATTCACTCGCATGTGCAGTAAGAGTGCTGTCAACTCCACAAAACTAATTTGCTGATTGGTGAATTATGTTTCCTTTTATGAACTAAGGTCGGATACTTTTTTGAATGGACCTCGTATATATATATATATATCTATATATATATATATATATATATATATATATATATATATATATATATATATATATATATATATATATTGTATTTGTTCATAGGTAGACGACGACTTTTCCTCAGATTAATAAAGTCTATAAACGACTGATGGATGCCAACCTTAGGTTCAAGTGGGTTACATGTGGAATAGCGGAAGGTAATTCATTATTTGACAAATTTTAAAGAATGCCACTTTCTTTCACAAGAATAAACGTGTAAAAGCAAGAGCATGAAGAGCACCCTGTGCTCAGTCGAATATACGGCAATTTAATTACAACTCAATTTACAGGCTAATATAATCCACGAAGCTTTTCAGTTATGATAAAGTTTACGAGTTTCAAAAAAGGCAACCAACTTTTTTTTTATTGATGCTCTACTGAAATTCCGGGAAAAAAATTTGTCTTCGTTAGAGCACGAAAGTTTGAGGATCATTGAAACTGATTTGCCCCACAAAGTTTCACGCATCGACAAATAACTCCAGTTAACCCGCACACTTATTGCTCTTCTTCGAATGGTTACAATACACAACGCATATTAATGGCCTGTATTTGCGTCGAAAGGAGAGGGCGCAAAGGGATTTTAGACGCCCATCCTTTCTTCGCCTCCGAGGTGGAGGAGATTGAAGTACCGCGGGATGAGTAGAGATTTCACTTCATCTCATTCTATCAAGAGACGCTGACTGATTAAGACGCTGGCGTGATGGATCTGGTCTTATCAAGCAGTTTTTCTTTCTAAGAGCGTCGGACGAATGGAATGGGGGGGGGGGGGGGGGGGGGGGGGGGGGGGGGGGGGGGATGTGGGGGGGGGGGGGGGGGGGGGGGGGGGGGGGGGGGGGGGGGGGGGGAGGTTAGGGATGGGGAAGGAGGGTCGTTGGGTTCGTGGGTGAGAAAGCGAGGGCAAAAATTTTCGAAAGTGCTTTCCGGTGACACGCATCTTGGTAAAGAGCGAGTTACTTATCTTTTCGCTTACTCGGAGAGTAAGCCTATGAACTACTTTGTTGTTGTTGGAGCGTTAGGAAAAGTCTTTGGAAAAGCCTAAAAAGGTCTGAAAAAGGTGTGTTGAGTTAAAGATACGGGAATTTTAGGATAGGATATTTATGATTTATTCATAAGCATGAAAATGTAAAAAAAAAAAAAAATAAAAAAAAAATGTGCATGCTAAAAAGCGTATTTATTTTATTTTAATTTTTCTTTGGTGAAACAATGCTCTGCTTGACCATAGATTTTAGCATGCGCCCCAGTAAGCTTGCTTTTTTTTGTCTGTTTGTCTGGGTCAAATCCTTTCTTCAATTTCCAACCTATTCCCTTCGTCTGATGGACTTGAAAATTTTGCATTGTTACTCAATCCCGGTGACAATACAACAACTACATCATAGGTCAGCACTCAGCAGTGACCTCTAGTGACCTACAATGACCTCTCCCAGTGTCTCACATTATATCGAGAAATGAATGTCTAATATCTAGAAATCCCAAATTCCTCGGATTACGGCAATGGCAGCAGCGAGGAGCGAATTCGGGCTACCGAACTGATAGGCAACCCTACTCATCCAATGAGGAACCTATATGTCAGACAGAGCCTTTCCTCTGCAACAGGAGATATGGACTGAACCAAATGCTGCCAGACTGGCGGCTCCCTATGCATTAGAATGCATCCGAACATTAACCACGGGGCGCCTTTTCTACTGCTTAGCAGACCTCTAAAAACGCAACCAAACAATTTTAAAGACCAAACGCTCCTATTTGTAAACAGCATTATAGAATGGACCGTAACACTGGCAGACAAACAGACACATTTTCCCGCAACAGAGCTCGAAAAAGTACATCAAAACAAACGCTGTCAGATGGAGGTGCTCTCTTTGCAGCCAAAGTTGCAAAGAATGCACTCAACACTAACTAGAATTCGCAACAGAGGCCAGTCTTTGTCAAAGCGGTCAGTGGAACAAGTATGCATTCACTTTGTGGCCACGAAAGCTTAAAAAAGAAAAGAAAAGAAAAAAAAAAAAAAAAAAAAAAAAAAAAAAAAAAAAGCGTCGTTGCTTATCCTCTGCAGCGCGTGAATACAAACTTGGACTTCTGTTGTGGAAACCAATTTAAAGTTAGCGTTGCGGACACGAACTTTAAAAGAGTTGTGTATTTGAGTTGCATTAGCCGCGTCATTTTAACGCCTGCCACAACAGCCCAAATGAGTGGCGGTCTTTCACGGAAATCGACTTTAAAGTGGTCAGGAGGCGAAAACGCGCCCTAATTGAATTTCCCGTTTGTTTTGTTTGAATGACTGGTTTCGAACAGTAATAGATAGGAGGTGTTGTAATTGATTTTAAATTAGATATGCTATTTCATGAGCCGAGCTGTGCGCAAATGCGTGCTGTACAAGTTGGTGCGAATATCCCATCGTTATGTACGTAGATGTTATTTTTTTTTTTTGAGGAATGAAAAATGTTTCAATTCCTCTGCAGCATGTTGTGAACATACGCTAGTATTCTATTTGTTAATTTTCATGCTCCGTATTTGCGGTCATCCTGTGCGCACACCATACACACGCATACACACATGTATATATATATATATATATATATATATATATATATATATATATATATATATATATATATATATATGTATGTATACATATCAATCAGTCTATCTATCTATATACCTAGGTATATATAAGAAAACATACTGATCACTTCTCCAGATGTAGATGTATTTCAGTAGTAGTTTATATACACCCCGTACCATCTCGTTTTCCTCATCATTTATACACACACACATATATATATATATATATATATATATATATATATATATATATAGTATATATATATATAATTATGTATATCATGCATATATTATGTGCTTTGTGATGGGAAGTTTACTTGTGATTATCTTTTTTTTTTATTTTTATTTTTTTCCTCCTTTTCCTATGAGAGATGTAATTGGGGATTGTTTTAGTTTTAAAAAGCATTTCTTTTTGGACGGGAGATGTAATTTATCGGGGTTGTGATTTACATAAATGGGCGTTTGACACTGAGTCTCATTGAAATTAATTATATGAGCAGTTGAGGGTTTTTTTTGTTTTTTTTTCTGTTAAACATTGGAGGTTTTGTACTGGTTTTGTGGTTGTTGAAATATCAGAGCTTGAGAGAACATTTTTGATTTTTGGGGCTGGGCTTGTTACGTGGATTTTTTTTTTTTCTTGGGCTCGTGCTTTTTTTTTTTTTTTTTACTTGTGAGAATTTGGGTTTGAAATGTGAGTGCAGAAGTATGTGGAGTTACTGTGAGTCCTGGGTTGTGTGTGCTGATGTGTGAATTTGGAGAATTGAGTTAGAGAACTTAATATTTTTATTTGCGAGTTGTGATAATGACTTATGATTTAGTGGTCATATTAATGGAGTTAGTTGGGAGATGTTCAGTTAGTGTTTTCTGAGTTTTTGGAGTCATTATCTGATAGAAGTAGTATGTCTGGGGTTAATTTTGTTTTTTAATTGACCGATGACTTGACTGACATACTTAAACACACCATAATCGTCACTCCCCGACGCTAGCAAGACGCCCACTAGCCGTTGCAGAGATGTTGCTGTCGTCTGCCTGATTATGAGAGTGTTTCTACGAGTCTACAGAGTTCTACAGCGCTTTTGGATCTACAGAAGCCGTTAGATGTTTTCCACAGGGAGATGTTTCGCCTTCCTACAGCGTGCTACCTCTCTGCAGGAAGTTGCAGACAGAGAGGGGTATTCAAGAATCCAAAATGAGAAAAGTTTATATACCCAATTGTTATTGGAGATGAAGCATGATAGACATTACGTTATGCTGCCAGAGACGTGTAGTTACTTATATTTTGCGTTTTGAGCCGGCCAATGTGTTTTATATGTATAAGCTGTTTTATGTGAGCTATGGCTAGGCAGGGGCTAGCAATTTTAGGTGGCTGAGCATTTGTTACATAAAAGAGGGCTATAATTAATAATATGTTTAATATGCTATTGTGATGTGATGTGCTGTGTCTTTTTTGGAATGTGCAGATTCATCATTTTTAACTTCCCATGGAGACAGAGTCCGAGCGACACCTAGAGAAAGCTGATAAATCTTTTCTGGGATGGTGTGACACTAAGATGCTTACTAAAGCAGGTCAATGTTCGTTCTGTGGGTATGTGTGTTCGTGAGGGCTTGTTCAAGGTGCCTTTGAAAACTGGCTGTGACCAGTTAATTGGGGCGTTGACGAAGAGTGTGAATTCATGTGCACGTGTGTGCCTCTTCCGTTCATAATGGCATCTTTAGCCAAAACTAGGGGAAGACTTACGGAGAGGTCTGTGCGAGAAAGGCAGAGCCACGATGGCGTATGCCGAGGTGTTTCCTTTGAAAGTGTGTGATTTTCCAAGCTGTAATGGGTAAGTGTCATTATACTTTAGCCAAAGGGATGGCTTGTTTTGAAATTTTGTAAAGATGTTCTATTTCATTTGATCTTTTGACTTTGTCTTTATAATTGTGTGTGCTCACTAGTGTGTTCTCCTGTCTTTTAAACAGGCGGTGCTAGTGAGCGGACTGAGTGTCCTAGTGAGGGGGACGAGTGTCCTAGTGGAGGGAACTATAATAATTTGGAGAAGAGATAATTGGTGTGACTAATTACTGATTGAGACTATTAAAATACCGGGGGGTTGTCTGTGAGACTTGAACTATTATCATTCCATTAATTATCCTGTAAGAACATGAATTATTCAACTAGTACTTTACTTTGAATAAACGTATGTATTTTTGTAACTCCAACTCTGATTTGATGACCTTAGATAATGGAGAGAGAGAGAGAGAGAGAGAGAGAGATGAAGGCTATTACCAGTGGTCGCCTTGAGAGAGAGAGAGAGAGAGAGAGAGAGAGAGAGAGAGAGAGAGAGAGAGAGAGAGAGAGAGAGACGGGGGGACTGAGTGTAACCAGTTCGCCTAACGCTCTGGCTAAATGTATACCAAATATTAAAATAGCGGGGGGCCACGCCCTTCGCTGTTAATATATGTATTTCACTACAAGGCTGTAAAAACTAAAAAAAAACCCATAGGGGGTTAGTGCCATCAGTGCACCTCAAGCAGTGCACTGTAGGCGTTACTTAAGGTTCTCCGCAGAGTCCCTTCGACCCCTAGCTGCAACCCCTTTCATTCCTTTTACTATACCTCCGTTCATAATCTCTTTCTCTATTCTTACTTTCCACCATCTCCTACAATATCCCTTTCAGCACAGAATGACCTCACAGGTCCCAGCGCTTGGTCTTTTGCATAAATTCTATATTCCATTCCATTACTAAAAAACACCTGAAGCTGATTCAGGTCACGGACACAAATGTTAAGTCTAATTCAGCTACTTTGTAACAAGAGCTTTTATCAACTCACCCTCACCTTCATAAATCTTTATTTATATCTACGACTAGTTCAGTAACATAAAAATGGCACTGCTGAGGAATTAGGCGAATAAAAGGAAAAACACCGTTAACCAATAAAAGGAAAATACACCATCCTTTCTGCGACATTTCCTTTAACACTCTATATTTGACAAAATTGCTTTCTGCTCTTGGTTGATTTGGAAGCCAATATAGAACGGGCGTGGAGAGAGAGAGAGAGAGAGAGAGAGAGAGAGAGAGAGAGAGAGAGAGAGAGAGAGGTTCAGTGATGCCTGTTTGATCTTATCCAATAATACCTAGAAGTGATATGGCAATACGCAGGCTCAACAGACTGTCTCCAGCACTACTTTCTAATTTTCCATATCTTGTAATTTATGAGATGAATGATTGACTTGTATATATTGCAAATACAATCGTTTCTCCTACAAGAAAGAGCGACTATGATAACGTCACATCTGCTGGATACTTTCAAATAATGGATGGTTTCTGGAGAAATTATTTGAAAGGATTTTTGTTTCATCTGAGGGACTTAATTGTTATTCCTATTGTAATTTCAGATGTATCTTCTTTCCTACCTTTTACACATTTCCTTTCGCACAAACATATACATACACCCTCTTAGTTTGCTTACAAGCCATCTTCCACAATACTCAGAAGAAAAAAATAAACGCCTGTTAATTTAAAGTCCGTCCATAAATTGTCAACTGCAAGGTGATAAATATATATATATATATATATATATATATATATATATATATATATATATATATATATATATATATATATATATATATATATATATTGAAGTAATAAAAGTCCACACTTATGTAAGATGTGTATTAAAAGATTCTAAGAAGACGGGAGCTTTCGTCTACTTTTCAGAATTTTTGATGCACATCTTATAAGTGCGGACTTATATTACTTCAAAATATCCAATCACGTTATGGTGATTTTTATATATATATATATATATATATATATATATATATATATATATATATATATATATATATATATATTGCATACACGTGTACGTGCGTGCGTGTGTGTGACGTCAAAAGTTGTGCAGTTTCCTTTGCAGTTATTAGTCCAACTCATAATAAAGGAACATGAAAATAACACTTTTGATTTCCCCCGAATGTCAGTTTTTGTTAATAACCTCCCAGTATTTCGTCTTTTAGCCTTTTGCTCATATTCTTTCGATCAATTATGCATTATATTACCATAATTTCGACTTGCTGAAATTTCGTTAACTATCGAAGGAAACTTTTCTCACGGCACTTTCGTCACTGCTTCATTTGATGTTGTCGCAGAAAGTTTCTCTCAGATTTTTCATATTTTTTCCGTCTCTCTTCTTATTGCATTTCCTTCCCTCCCCAGCCCGCCCACCCCCAAATTTTTTTGCGACGAACATTTGTCGTTGTGACGTAATTTTGCTTTATCTTCGCAGCGGTTTTCTGCTTTCTGATTTTAAGACTGGGACTTCGCGTTCGCTTGCACGATTTCTCTTGGAAATATCCGGAAATTAATACAAATTGAAGGAAAATTTATTTAATCTTCCGGCTTCGATAAGCATTTTGCAAATAACTCGTTTTGCAGATGAAACTGAAAGATTGTTTCATCTTCATTTTGTTTAGTTATCCAGGGCGTCCATGCTCTGATATCCTTTGCTTGTTTTGCGTTTTTAATCTCTTAATTTTTCCTAATCTTATATTTCTCTTTCAATACCCAGTTATGTTGATCGCTTATCTTGTGGTTCGCATCCTCTCTCCTCGGAGGTGAATTATCTTTGCATGTGAAACCCAAGGAAAATAATCCCTCAGTATTCGGGGTCGCTGGTCACGAGAAGTTGATTTGCACAAATAACTTCACCTGCATAAATAACCTCACTTTTACAAACAGATCTTTCCAGATTTTTTCTGAACTTCTTCACTCCGGTTACTTCAGATTTACATTCACTTCGTTAATATTGGTGTTTATCTGATCAATCCCACTCGTGCCACGTTTTCTGAATCTTGCTTCCTTATCGTGACTATTGGCTCTTTAAAGGTCATCTTATATCATTGTTTTTGTTTTCTCTATATTTACAGTACGTTATTCAAATTGCCTTTTATTTCCATCATTAATTCACCCACTGCCACGCCAGGGACTGAAGTCTTTCATCGCTCTCCAAATGATTTCCATATTTCCAGTCTCTTCCTTCAACGCCGTGACATTTAAAAAGCTTATTTTCGTCTAGTTTCCCCTGAGCCCCTTCCCGTCCCGCCAACCTCTTCTTCTTTGGCATTTTAACATAGGACTCGAGGACGTAGCTTTAGAAACTCTGGCCTTTGTATCGGCTCATTATTTACGCTAATGTAGACTTGGCATATTGGATATCGACCTTTAAAGGTTTTTAGGGTATTCGAGGCGGAGGAAAAAAAAAAAAAACAAAAAGAGATATTTATGTTTCCGATATGCAAAACTTCTTTTCGTAAATAACCTAGCTTTTGCATTGTTATAAGGAGAATTTAAGATGAAGTCTACGCCACTACGGAAGTACGCCGTTTTGAAAATGTTCCCATTTTCTTTGACTAGACTTCGTCTGATTTTTTTATTTATATAGATTTTTGGCATAATGCTAAGCACTGGGGCAACTAAGGCCGTTCAGCGCTGAAACGGAAATTAACAGTAAAAGGTTTGAAAGGTGTTACAGGAGAAAAACCTCGCAGTTGCACTATGAATCAATAGTTAGGAGAGGTGGACAGTTTTGATTACAGTTTTTTCGCTTACTCGGGGAGAAAGCCTACAAACTACTTGTTGATGTTGTTGGGGGCGGGGGGGGGGGTAGGAAAGTAAAAAAGGTCTGAAAAAGGTGTTTTACGTTGAATTAAAGATACAGGAATTTTAGGATAGGATATTTATGATTTATCTATTAGAATGAAAATGTAAAAAATAAATAATGGGCATGTTATACAGTACAGAAAAATCATTTTTAATAATTATATACCTTATTTATTTTAATTTTCGTTGGTGAAACAAGGCTCTATTTTACCGTAGATTTTAGTACGCGCCCCAAGTAAGCTTGAGGTCGGATCACGCTTTGATTTATCTGTACGAAGTATATAATATTCAGAAGGGATTAGGTATGAAAGTATTGTCTTTGGATTTTGTAGATTATACAATATTACTGATATCCGACGTCGATTATCAGTTTTATGTTATGATCTATTTCATTCCCTGGACCTTTATTCGTATGAAGCCGTTTTATTTGTTTCCCTTTTTCCCCTTCCCCAATTACTCGCTTAACGCTGTTTGTTTGTCCCACATTCTGTGTTCACCAACGCTTTCACTCTTTCCCCATTTTATTTGTCCCATTCTATGTTATTACCACTCTTCTCCATCTTTCCTTTCTCGTTTAACATTCGCTTTTCCCCCCTTTATCCTCAATCTGCCTATCTCCCTTCTCCACTGTTCGTCCTGCCCCCTACTACATTCGTTCTGTCCTTCTCCCCTTATCGGATCTTTCCCCTTTTCGCACTATCCCTTGTACAGCCCCAACCCTTTATTTGCCTCGCTCTCTTTTAGCACCACCCCCTTCATCATCCCTTCCCTTTATTCATGGCTGGGCTTCTTCTTCCTCTTGTTTCGCCCTTTTGTCGCGAGAAAGTCTCCTTTCCCCGGAAGTTCGAGTTCTCCTTGACGGCCGCAGAGCTAATCTCATTTCCTCTCAACTCCATCCGCATTTGCGGAGGTTTTCCGGCAGCCACCCCTCTCCTGGGCCTCCCGTCCTCTTCTCTTTCCCGACTGTTTCTTTTATCACGGAATTGTCCACGCCCTACTTCATTCTCATCTGGAGGTGCCACGGTCGCTCCTCTCATTCTCACTTCACTGGTTCTTATCCCTCATTCTCGTCACTGCCGCGCCCATTTCCCATTAGCGCTTTCTTTCTCATTCTCCACTCGACGCCCCTCCCTCCTTATCCTTCCGAGAGGCCTCTTAGCTAATCTCCCTTCTGCTTCCTCGCATCCTGCCGGCACCCAGCCCCACCTCCCCTGGGGAGGTCCCCTAGGCTCCCACATCTCCTAAGATCCCCCTCCACCTTCCCAAGGTCTCTCTCTCTCTCTCTCTCTCTCTCTCTCTCTCTCTCTCTCTCTCTTCCTACAACCTCAATTCAGCATCCAATCAGTGTAGTGTCAGCGAAGGTCAGTCTGTTATTGACGGTTCGGCGAAGACTTCGTCAGGTTAGCTCTGCTTCGGCGGGCGCTACACTCTCTCGCCTCAGCGTCGTCATCATGGCAAAATACTTCTATGATTTTTTTCTATATATTTTTCTTATATCTCAAAATAGTTTGTCCACACACACACACACACACACACACACATATATATATACACATATATATGTAAATATTCACACAGACACACATATTTATGTGTGTGCAAATATGTCTCATTCCATAATATATAAATATATATATGTATTATATATTATATATATATATATATATATATATATATATATATATATATAATTATATATGATATTATATATATAATATATATACTATATATACATATATACATATACACACACACACACACACACACACATATATATATATATATATATAGACATATATATATCATATGATATATTATATATATATGTATATATTATATATATATATATATATATATATATATATATATATAAATATATATACATAAATTGTGTGCACATGCGTGCCGGTGTTAAGGCCTATCAAAAAGAAACTGGATAAAAACTTTTCTGGTAATGCTACATATAATAAATCACTGATTATCAAATGCATTCATGTTACAATGATATAAAAAAAAAATTATGGTTGTCTTAACGTTAAATCCGGATTAGCCCAATAATTAAGTCAGGGAAATATCTAAGTCAGTCGGTGCTGATTGATGTCAAAGTAGCACTGTCATTTATTAATACTTTTGATTTGATCAAAGTTCATTGGGTCAGAGGAAGGCAAAAGGTAGGTAAGGGTCTCAGTTCTAGGCAATGCATGCCAATTTCATAATACTTTTCCTCCTAAATACAGGCAGTCCCTACTTACTGGCGGCATCAGTTAACGGCGATCTGGTTTTACTGCGCTTGCCTAGTAACGCGCTACATGGATTTTTGGAGCAGGGCTCCGGTTAGCGGCGCCGTTAAGCGAGTTGTCGGTGATATTATCGCCAATGTTAGGTAAGCAGCACTCAGCTGGGAATGGAACCAAATCCCCAGTTAACCAGTGACTGCCAGAACATCTTAAGAAAATTAAAAGGAGTGCTGTTAACGGGCTCATGACTGATTTTCTGTTTAAGGTTGAGTTAAAAGTCATCAAAATGGACCTCACTTCAAAATAATGATCAACTTTGGTTAATTACCTTTAAAATCTTTCTCCTACTACCTCCTTTCTTAATATTTATTGTAAGTGTACAATATTCTCTTGACAGAGCTTCTTCGAAAGTATAAAGTATACTGAAACTGTTATTGTTAGGAGATGATGAATTATACTAAAAAAATATACATTAAATAAACATGAGTTTTTTGTTCTTTTGTATAATGGTGCCTTTCGTCCAACATCAGCTTCTCCGTCCTTTCTTTTGTGTCCCTTCTTTTAATTCCCTCGGTATTACACTTAGTAACCTACACTTCCTATACATTTCTTGGATTTCCCTTATCGCCTTTTTCTATGCAAAGTGAGAAGGTGATACTTCTCAGAATATAAATATATGTATATGTGCAAAGTCATATGTATGCAAAATGAGATGATTCGTATGTGGGAACGTTTGAACATTTTCTTCCATTTTCTTTCTTCTGCTCAAATTCCTTCTGCTCTTCCGGCTCCTCCGACCCTCCCTCTTCCGCATGAAGGCATAACTGGACAGTAACGCCTTTTATGGGATATTAAGTGAAAGTTATGGAAATGTCTGGATGTACGGCGATGAAGAATGACAAGCATCCTCCATGCAGACATTCGATATGCCGTTTCCCTCCGCCATGTGGCAAGTTTTCCCGGTCTTTCTTTCCCTCTTGACGCTCAGGAGACTGTTATCTTCATTTTTTTATATATATATTTTCTTTCAAGAAGACGTTTACTAGTATGCCCATATGGATATGCAGATGGTATGGCAGCTCTGGCGGGAAAACGGGAGCGTCGCCGGGTGGAAACCACCTTTTTTTCCCGCTCAAATGTCTCCTTTCCCGCCATTATTCCACCTTTTTCTCTTTAGAGGTTTTCGCTCTCTCTCTCTCTCTCTCTCTCTCTCATATTGGAAACGGTTATTGTTTATGCTCGGAGACTAGTACAGCTTATAGATAAAGCAATAAGCGTTCTGGGACAAAAGCTATTGTTACCCAAATCTACAAACGAGTCATACAGAAAGTCTTTACTGTTCGCTGTCGCTACTTGATGGTTAAACTATGCTAACTTGTTATCTAGTATATCAAGATGACTATCTTATGGATTTTACAGCCAATATTTGTATATAGTATGTATATATATATATATATATATATATATATATATATATATATATATATATATATATATATATATATATATATATATATATATATAAACGCGGTTTAATATTTAAGGTTTTGTCAGTCAGAGGAAGAAAGGTAAACAACAGGGTATAAAAAATTGAGAAAAGTGTTGCTAAAAATGTTTCTTCATTACTTGCTGTTCTTGACGAGCATTATTCCGAAGCTGCTTGTGGTGCAATAAACTGCTGTTTATGAAAGCGTAGCTTCCTATTTCCTATCTCTTCACATACTCCCTGTGATTGCCAACGAGGAAGCTGCTCTTACGATCCTGTGTTAAGTCTTGCCACTTCTCTCGAGGACACTTGGAACGGCACAGGCTTCGGGGCTTTTGTGTGCATAGCTCCAGTAATTTGATCCCAAGAGTCATTTTTTCCTCTCTTCCATTTCTCCGCCCTTTCTCAAGCTCTCCGCGGTTGGGCTTTTGTCGCGAAACGACTGGTTCCGAGTTCACTCTTGAATAATTGTTGTGTCTCCGTTGCGTTTATACTTCCGCCTTGCTCTGATTTTTGCTTTATCAAATCCCTCTGAGGGCAGTTTTCATATGCACATTTTTAGCAACGCTTTTCTCAATTTGTTATACCCTGATTACCTTTCTTCCTTTGACTGACAATACCTTAAGTATTAAACCGCGTTTATTTACCCTAAATCATTCATACCTTTCCAGACTACCATGTAATCATGACAGAATCTTTAATCTTTGCACATGAAAATGAGACAAATTAGATAGTTTCTTGACGCTGTGCATCTCCTGTAGATGTGATTGAGACATCGTGGATTTACCTCTCTAAATCTTAACCATGTTTGCACCAGTTCCCTGCAAATGATCTTCAGTTAATCTATATACATACATAATCTTTTGTGTGACCTTTTTGAAGAGAGAGAGAGAGAGAGAGAGAGAGAGAGAGAGAGAGAGAGAGAATGTATTTGGAATTTAATAAACGTTGTATAACATCGTCTTTAAACTGACCGCTGAGGGAATGGATGTGATGGTGGTGGTGGTGGTGGGTGTGTGTGGGTGTGTGTGTGTGTGTTGTTGGAGGGGGGGGGGGGGGGGTGGGGGGGGGGATTTCCAGAACCTTGTATTTGGGATTGGGAGAGCGTTAATCTTCAAGTCAGAAATGTTTTGTGGTGCATGAGTATGTATGAATGCAGGAGGTTAAGTCGATGTATTATTGTTGACTATTTCCGTTTTTCGACAAATATCTTTTCCTATTCTATTTATTCCGAGGTGTTTTATTCTTTCCTCTGGCTCTTTTCCCCAATTCAAATAAATCCACCGGGCTTTCCTGTGGAATTGGAATCCACTGAGTAGAGCCTGTTTCCCTTATCCCCAGGTTTTACTTGAGCCTGATGACAAAAAGGAATTAGATCCTTTATTCACAATTTATTCCTCTGTACTCTTCTCTCAGTTGGGCAGATGAAGTGAACTTATACTTCTCGGAATGCCCAGAATTATGCTTCATCTTATATACTTGTTTTCATCCTTGACTAAGAAGGACATATATGACTCGCAAAAGCCTTTTGAAAATTCAGAGAATATAAACTTGAATATCATCGTTTTGAGTTTCAGAGTTGCGCAAACCCCCTATATTCCTAGAAGCGCTTTTATCCTTGACTAAATTTGTAAATAGTTAAGAAGGAAATATATGAAGCTTACAAAACGCCTTTTGTTAACAAATCTCTTAAAAATTCGGCGAATACCAACTTGAATGTTATCGTTTTAAGTTGCAGAGAGGCGCAAGGCACCTCAATTCCTAGAAGCGCCTCTAAAAGGCGTTGCTTAATCGCTTACCCTGTCTGTGTATGAGGCTACAAGGCTGACTTTACCGAATTTCATATGGCTGTCCTTGTTCTTTTTCGTAGGTTAGGTTTATTTTCCGAAGACTGCACGTTTTTATGGTCTCAGGATGTCAGTTGCAAATTTTCAGATGACCGTTCCGTGTATATTTTGAGATGACTATCTGTATGTATCTTTATGAAAACTCCCTTAGCTTTTAATAAAATATACTTGTTTTTAGCTGTCTATCCTGGCGTTTTTTTTTGGAAGACTACCCATGTATCTTTTAAAAGGAATCTTGGTTGCTTATTTTCAAAGAGAAAAATGCATACATACTATACTACATGCATTAAGCTACAGATGTCCTTTAATATCTAATTCCCTCTACCTCTGAATTAATATATTTTCATATCGAGGGGGAATTTCTTTAGTTGATAATAATTTTGTCCTCTCGTGGATTCGAACCAGCGCAAAGAGGAGAAATAAGAATTTCAGGGACGTTACCGGCCTGGTAGATAACATCACTGAAGTCCTGATTTCTGTGCGTTGGTTCGAATCCACGAGAGGGAGAGGACGACATTATTATCAACAAAACAAATTCCCCTTCGCTTAACATATGTGAAAATATATTAATTCCGAGGTAGAGCGAATTGGATATTAAAGGTCATTTGTAGCTTAATGCATGTATATGAATCACGGTGATGTGATAAAAATTCATACTACATGCATACTGCAGACGTACATACATACGAATACAGATAACGTTCTTTCATATAAAAGACATGCATACATACTTATGATTCTAGACGACATTCTCTTAAATTGGCCAAAAAAATAAGATTATAATTCTATGAATATATCTTATTTTTTAGCCTCTCGCGCGCACATCAGATGCATGCATGCACGCACGTGCATGCATATGGACGAACGCACAAAAAAGATATATATACCCGTTAGCATATCCTTTTCCTCAAGATGACTGCAGCGAGGCGTTCGAAAATAAAATCTCAGGAGGCTGTCAACCAAGAAATAAGATTCTGGGAGAAGGTTGGTGTATTTGCCTGATCTCCGGTATATTCCATCTTCAAGTGTATCATCTGGGGAGATGGGATTTTTTTTTTTTACTTTTTTTTTTTTACTTTTTCCTTCTCAATCTCATTTTGAGGTTTCTTCTGAAGTGATGCGGTTTATTTCTAAAGATTTCATGGGAATGATTTGAAAATAATTTTTTTTTTTCTTGAGGGTTCCGAAAGATATTTCGTCTGATGCTGGTGATATGATTGCACGAAGTTGGCAATATGACACAGTATTTTTCACTGGTGAAGCCTACGAGGTTTTACGAATATTTTCATTAATATGTTCCCGGCTGAACGCTGCCTTGTGGAAGCGCTAGTACGCGATATTTGAAGATTTGTTATATTTTATTTTCTTAGTCATGTTATAAAATGAACTATACATATATATATATATATATATATCTATATATATATATATGTATATATATATATATATATATATATATATATATATATATATATATATTGTGTGTGTGTATGTATGTGTATGTATGTGTGTGAGTTCATATTTGTGTGTGCGCGTGGGTGAGTGTATATATATGTGTTTAATTGGGAGGGGAGGGGGTTATAATGATTGTTCTTGTTTTATTTATCTAGTCATCCGTGAATGCGTCTCTTTAGAATTTGAAGGTATTTTTTATGTACAATGTCAATTATATATATGTAATATATATATATATATATATTATATATATAATATATATATATATATATATATATATATATATATTATATATATTGAATTAGTTCTTCTTGTAGTAATCATCATGGCTAAAAAGTAGATTTAAAATTAGATATATAATATTCTTGATTCTAATGATTTGACTGTTAAATGAATTAAACGGAAAGTAGTTATCTATAGTTAGTATCTATAGTTAGTTTATACTCCTAAAATATCAGTAATATATGCATATTTTCGTTAAAGCTGAAAGTAGTGCAAGAAGAGATTATTATCTTTCCAGTACACACCAGTTTCAGCGGCCAGAAGATTAAGCTCATCTTTATGGACTGGAATGACATTCTATTTTACTTATGATGAATTGAACCCGAGCTAAATGTCGCTGAAACTATTTTAAAAGTTAGACCAAGAAGAAATAAACCGAAATGAGCACTGGAATGAAAATGGACTTTTTTTTTTAATCAGGAAGAAGAAAATCGCCATGTCGTTGGACGTTTAATATCGATTTCCTAGCGTCTACACGAAAGCCACAGCTTCTACAGTGCGTAAACTTCTGCAGTCAGTAACGCCATGTGCAGTTTTAGTCTTTTATAAATGGAAAATATGTGTTGCCGATTTTGTCCGCCCTCGGTCTAAAATCTACAAAGGTTGGGAGGGCTGCAAATTGGTATGTTGATCATCCACCTCCAATCATCAAATATACCCAAATTTAGCCATGGGCAGTGCTTTCCGGAGGCGTAGGACGCACTCTCACTTTACCGCATCTGGGAATCAACTGAAGCGCTGCCGGTCGTAGTTGATGGTTTTATACAACATTGTACGTCGTACAGAAAACTCAATCGCGCCGAAGAAACTTCCGGGCATTTTTTACTTGTTTCCAATTGTTGAATATTTCAGTGATATCTGATAGCTGTCGAAGGTTGTGGTATGTTGTTGTCAAGAATGAAATGTTCAGATACTATTCTTTGTGATATGCGTATCAGAGTCAACGATTGATGGATGTGCAAGGTAGTCCGACGTGGTTGCATCGCGTTAAACATAACGAAAGTCTTATTCCCTTGCAAATAGACCCACAGCCTATGCCTATGCTACACTTCGTTTCCCATCGAGAAGATTTCTCTTTTCATTAAAACGAAGGCCAACTTACAAAGCCTTTTTTAATACTTGGCTCGCAGTATAAAACTGTGCATGATTTTTTTAAAAGTCCTAATGCATTTCTCAGTTTGCTATACCGAATAGTTTTTGTTCCACCTTGCATTAACGAAAATGTTATAATTTTTGTCTTTTTTTGTTTTTTTTTAACTCTATTTATTTCATATTTTAATGTGATTTCTTTGGGACTTTCACTTTTTTTTTCTTTTCTTCTGTTATTTGTCAAGAAATTTCGTTATTTCGGGTTTTCATCTATCCGTTATTATTTTCCTCCATCATTTTTCATGATTTCCTTTACCCTGATTTTATTTTGGGATCAAAAGAAGCGGAGGAGCTGTTCATGGAATGCATATTACCTGGTTGGCTGTTTTGACAAGATATCTTTCAGATAATTAAGCTATTTACTGATGGAACAAACGAAACAGCAAAGAAGCACAAAACAAATAGCAGTTTCGACCCATTTGGAGCCATTTTGATAATTGATATAAAGTTCATTTCATTTGTGAATAAAAAAACACTGCCAAAAAAATAGATTGGTGGTTCCAAGTCCAATTAGCTTTCATATCAAGAGAAGGCAATATTTTTGCTGAGGTGAATCCATCAGGGTAGCGCCTTCTCCCCCCTTTTTTTTTATATATTTTTTTAAAGCCGATTCCTTACCTTTATTTCAGTAATAGTAGAGAAAATGAATTACTACTCACGCCAGAATCTTATCATATATCTTTAGATCTACCGATCTAAGAGAACAAGACGTACAGGACAGAGGAAGATGGAGAAGGCTGAATAGAAACAGCGACCCCATATACAAATAGGAAAAGTGAAGGCAAAGAAGAAGATCTACCAGAATCGTTGTTGTTCCTTCTTTCAACTCCCTTCGATCCCTTTGCGAAAAACAACAGAAGTTCAACCATGTAATAACGCATCTGCATGAACGTGTATATGTATATGTATGAGATTGCGCAGAACGCTTTCACGACGAACAGAGGCTTTAATCATCTCTCTGTAATAGATACAAATAGATTACCGCTAGCATGTCGAAAGGCACGAAAGGTCAAAGGGTGGGACACCGCATTGTTGCTGGCGGTTTTGTTCGAGCGATTCCATTAAATGGTGAAAGGACATTTATTTAGAAAGGGGTTCTTGGGTTCATTCTTTTCAAACGTATCCGATGTTAACGACGTAGGTACTTATCATTCGTGAATATATATATAGTATATATATATATATATATATATATATATATATATATATATATATATATAAACTTTATTACTTCCGCAATTGTTCGATACATTAATACAATTACTAAGACGACCTCATTGAAACTCGATGGTATCAAGCGGAGATATTTATTCAAACAAGGTTACAAGTTTTCCTGGACTAACAGTCTTCATTTCAAGTATCCGCTTGATACCATCCAGTTTCAATGAGGTCCTGTTAGTGTGTATACTATACACACACACACACACACACACATATATATATATATCATATATATATATATATATATATATATATATATTATATATATATATATATATATATCTATATATATATATATATATATATATATATATATATATATATGTGTGTGTGTGTATATATTGTATGAATGTTTCCTGTTGCAAAAGTTTCGAAATTTCGAATTGAGAGAGAGAGAGAGTGAGAAGGGGGTTATTTATGAAACCCTATCCTAACTGTCTGGCAAAAGATATGAAGGTCTGGTTGGGGCTTGGGGACCTGGAGGGGAGAGATGAGTTGCAAACAGCTTTCTTATGGGCGAAAGGGACCTTTGTAGTACGCTTGACTTCTTACAAGAATCTTAATGGGACAGTCAACGTTAGGAACGAGAGAGAGAGAGAGAGAGAGAGAGAAGAGGAGAGAGAGAGAGATGACGAGAGAGAGAGAGAGAGAGAGAGAGACTTAAGCATGATTAGGGGATATGAATATCGTTTAAAAAGTCATTAAATTAAACTTAGGAAAGACTGAATCCTTATTCAGATATATATGTTTAAGATTTCGTATTGATTTAAGTAAAAGTACGTGAGTATACATATATATATGCACATACACACACACACTGTGTATATATATATATGATGTTTATTTCGTATAGTATATGCAAATTTTATTTATACATCTTTTGTGTGTGCTTGTAAGATGAAAACTATTTTCATGTGTAGAAACTTAATTAATTTTTGTATAACTCTAAAGTATATGAAGCACCAAATAAATAAATAAATAAATAAATAAATAAATAAATAAATAAAAAAAAAAAGAAAGTAACTTAGGTTGGACTTCGGTTGAGGAACCATCGGGAAAAAAAAATCGTCGGAAAACAGACAGATGAAAATAGGCTAGGGAAGATGCCACATATAGTGTGACAAGGGGAGAAATGGAAAATATCCCTCCAGACTTTTGTTCCAGGACTCTCTAATGTCATCCATTCACATAGTATTAAGGTTCTGGTTCAATCAATCAGGTCGAACAAAGAACTGCCGCGCGGCGTCTGCCCCAACTAATGACCTGAGTTCTCTCCCAGCGTCGCTAAACCCTCTTGATGAAAGAATCCGAATCTCGAGGTGGAAAGAGAGAGAGAGAGAGAGAGGCGAGAAGGAAGAGAGAGAAGAGAGAGAGAGAGAGAGAGAGAGAATCAGTTTGGTTATCTAACTAAACACTGTGAATGCTACACTTGTGAAAGTTTAAAAAAATGTTGAGTAAACACAGTTGGTAATAGACAATAACCATATCCTACAGTTAATAAGGAGGCTGCTAGAGATTAGTGATGGAATCCTACATGAGATTTCATATATTTTGTTGAATATATTTTTTTAATTAATTTCCTGAAAGGGTATAAAAAATGACAGGCGGCATAACAAGTAATTATATAAGAATTCGTATCCAAGACAGAGAGAGAGAGAGAGAGAGAGAGAGAGAGAGAAGAGAGAGAGAGAGAGAGAGAGAGAGAAGGAATCAGTTTGGTTACTAACTAAATATTTTGTGAATGCCACACTTGTGAAAGTTAATAAATGTTGAGGAAACACAGTTGGTTAAGTGAGGAATCCTACATGAGGTTTGTTGAATTAATTTCCTGAAAGGGTATAAAAATGACAGGCGGATATAAGTACTTATATAAGAATTCGTTATCCAAGACCAAGAGGGGAAAAAATAGGCAGGGAATCTTTACTCTACGAATTTAACCAGGCGGGTAAAATATTTCTGTGAGATTTTTGAAGACCATTAATTATTTCCTCACCCGTATGACATTTACTACTCTCTTGGGATACCCACAGTCACAATAAAAGGTAAAATTCGTTTAGCGTAGGTAGATGGAAAGGCAGGGGCAAGAGCAAACGAAATCAATGTTTTGTTGTTTAAGGAACAAAGAAGGTTTTGCTGTCTATCTAATCTTAGAAACGTTGCTCTGATACTGAAAAAATAAGTAGAACACGCTTTTCTGCAAGTTGTAATAGTCTTATATACAGTACGTTGTGCTCCGTATCTTTGAACCCCCGAAAAAACCAGCATTTTCTGGACCAGGTTGTTTAGCATCTTACTAATATCCTGAACTCTCCCAATTGGCAGTTGATCCATTTTCCCCAAAAGCACCAGGTCCCCTTTTTATGAGGAAATTTCTTTCCCAGTCAGGGTGTCAGACCAATTCCTGTTAATGAGGCTATCCACAGGACTACCCCATTTATTGTGAACATATTTGCCAACTTTTATGGGCCGGCCATTTCATCGATGGGGTCAGTTTA
>NC_061106.1:14714169-14719169 GCF_015104395.2 Macrobrachium nipponense
GCGCTTCCACAAGCAGCGTTCAGCCGGGAACATATAATAATGAAAAATATTCGTAAAACTCGTAGGCTTCACCAGTGAAAAATACTGTGTCATATTGCCAACTTCGTGCAATCATATCACCAGCATCAGACGAAATATCTTTCGGAACCCTCAAGAAAAAAAATTATTTTGAAATCATTCCCATGAAATCTTTAGAAATAAACCGGCATCACTTCGGAAGAAACCTCAAAATGAGATTGAGAAGGAAAAAGTAAAAAAAAAAAACAAAAAAAGTAAAAAAAAAAAAAATCCCATCTCCCCAGATGATACACTTGAAGATGGAAATATAGGAGATCAGGCAAATACACCAACCTTCTCCCAGAATCTTATTTCTTGGTTGACAGCCTCCTGAGATTTTATTTTCGAACGCCTCGCTGCAGTCATCTTGAGGAAAAGGATATGCTAACGGGTATATATATCTTTTTTGTGCGTTCGTCCATATGCATGCACATGCGTGCATGCATGCATCTGATGTGCGCGCGAGAGGCTAAAAAGTAAGATATATTCATAGAATTATAATTTTATTTTTTTGGCCAATTTAACAGAATGTCGTCTAGAATCATAAGTATGTATGCATGTCTTTAATTTGAAAGAACGTTATCTGTATTCGTATTTATGTACGTCTGCAGTATGCATGTAGTATGAATTTTTATCACATCACCGTGATTCATATACATGCATTAAGCTACAAATGACCTTTAATATCCAATTCGCTCTACCTCGGAATTAATATATTTTCACATATGTTAAGCGAAGGGGAATTTTTTTTTTTATAATAATGTCGCCCTCTCTCTCTCGTGGATTCGAACCAACGCACAGAAATCAGGACTTCAGTGATGTTATCTACCAGGCCGGTAACGTCCCTGAAATTCTTATTTCTCCTCTGTGCTCTGGTTCGAATCAACGAGAGGACAAAATTATTACCAACTAAAGAAATTCCCCCTCGATATGAAAATATATTAATTCAGAGGTAGAGGGAATTAGATATTAAAGGACATCTGTAGCTTAATGCATGTAGTATAGTATGTATGCATTTTTCTCGTTGAAAATAAGCACCAAGATTCCTTTTAAAAGATACATGGGTAGTCTTCCAAAAAACGCCAGTATAGACAGCTAAAAACAAGTATATTTTATTAAAAGCTAAGGGAGTTTTCATAAAGATACATACAGATAGTCATCTCAAAATATTCACGGAACGGTCATCTGAAAATTTGCAACTGACATCCTGAGACCATAAAAACGTGCAGTCTTCGGAAAATAAATAAACCTAAACCTAAGAAAAAGAACAAGGACACCCATATGAAATTGAATTAGGTAAAGTCAGCCTTGTAGCCTCATACACAGACAGGGTAAGCGATTAAGCAACGCCTTTTAGAGGCGCTTCTAGGAATTGAGGTGCCTTGCGCCTCTCTGCAACTTAAAACGATAACATTCAAGTTGGTATTCGCCGAATGTTTAAGAGATCAGTTAACAAAAGGCTTTTGTAAGTCTCATATATTTCCTTCTTAACTATTTACAAATTTAGTCAAGGATAAAAGCGCTTCTAGGGATATAGGGGGTTTGCGCAACTCTGAAACTCAAAACGATGATATTCAAGTTTATATTCTCTGAATTTTCAAAAGGCTTTTGCGAGTCATATATGTCCTTCTTAGTCAAGGATGAAAACAAGTATATAAGATGAAGCATAATTCTGGGCATTCCGAGAAGTATAAGTTCACTTCATCTGCCAACTGAGAGAAGAGTACAGAGGAATAAATTGTGATAAAGGATTCTTCCTTCTTTTTGTCATCAGGCTCAAGTAAAACCTGGGGATAAGGGAAACAGGCTCTACTCAGTGGATTCCAATTCCACAGGAAAGCCCGGTGGATTTATTTGAATTGGGGAAAAGAGCCAGAGGAAAGAATAAAACACCTCGGAATAAATAGAATAGGAAAAGATATTTGTCGAAAAACGGAAATAGTCAACAATAATACATCGACTTAACCTCCTGCATTCATACATACTCATGCACCACAAAACATTTCTGACTTGAAGATTAACGCTCTCCCAATCCCAAATACAAGGTTCTGGAAATCCCCCCCCCCCTCCTCCACACACACACACACACACACACCACCACCACCACCACCACCATCACATCCATTCCCTCTGCGGTCAGTTTAAAGACGATGTTATACAACGTTTATTAAATTCCAAATACATTCTCTCTCTCTCTCTCTCTCTCTCTCTCTCTCTCTCTCTCTCTCTTCAAAAAGGTCACACAAAAGATTATGTATGTATATAGATTAACTGAAGATCATTTGCAGGGAACTGGTGCAAACATGGTTAAGATTTAGAGAGGTAAATCCACGATGTCTCAATCACATCTACAGGAGATGCACAGCGTCAAGAAACTATCTAATTTGTCTCATTTTCATGTGCAAAGATTAAAGATTCTGTCATGATTACATGTAATAGTCTGGAAAGGTATGAATGATTTAGGGTAAATAAACGCGGTTTAATACTTAAGGTAATGTCAGTCAAAGGAAGAAAGGTAATCAGGGTATAACAAATTGAGAAAAGCGTTGCTAAAAATGTGCATATGAAAACTGCCCATCGAGGGATTTGATAAAGCAAAAAATCAGAGCAAGGCGGAAGTTATAAACGCAACTGAGACACAACAATTATTCAAGAGTGAACTCGGAACCAGTCGTTTCGAACGACAAAAGCCCAACCGAGCGGAGAGCTTGAGAAAGGGCAGAGAAATGGAAGAGAGAAAAAAATGACTCTTGGGATCAAATTACTGGAGCTAGCACACAAAAGCCCCGAAGCCTGTGCCGTTCCAAGTGTCCTCGAGAGAAGTGGCAAGACTTAACACAGGATCGTAAGAGCAGCTTCCTCGTTGGCAATCACAGGGAGTATGTGAAGAGATAGGAAATAGGAAGCTACGCTTTCATAAACAGCAGTTTATTGCACCACAAGCAGCTTCGGAATAATGCTCGTCAAGAACAGCAAGTAATGAAGAAAACATTTTAGCAACACTTTTCTCAATTTTTTATACCCTGTTGTTTTACCTTTCTTCCTCCTGACTGACAAAACCTTAAATTTAAACCGCGTTTATATATATATATATATATATATATATATATGATATATATATATATATATATATTTATATATATATATATATATATATATATATATATATATATAACACATACATATATACAAATATTGGCTGTAAAATCCATAAGATAGTCATCTTGATATGCTAGATAACAAGTTAGCATAGTTTAACCATCAAGTAGCGACAGCGAACAGTAAAGACTTTCTGTATGACTCGTTTGTAGATTTGGGTAACAATAGCTTTTGTCCCAGAACGCTTATTGCTTTATCTATAAGCTGTACTAGTCTCCGAGCATAAACAATAACGTTTTTTCCAATATGAGAGAGAGAGAGAGAGAGAGAGAGAGAGAGAGAGAGAGAGAGAGAACGAAAACCTCTAAAGAGAAAAAGGTGGAATAATGGCGGGAAAGGAGACATTTGAGCGGGAAAAAAGGTGGTTTCCACCCGGCGACGCTCCCGTTTTCCCGCCAGAGCTGCCATACCATCTGCATATCCATATGGGCATACAAGTAAACGTCTTCTTGAAACAAAAGAAAATATATAATAAAAAAAATGAAGATAACAGTCTCTGAGCGTCAAGAGGGAAAGAAAGACGAAACTTGCCACATGGCGGAGGGAAACGGCATATCGAATGTCTGCATGGAGGATGCTTGTCATTCTTCATCGCCGTACATCCAGACATTTCCATAACTTTCACTTAATATCCCATAAAAGGCGTTACTGTCCAGTTATGCCTTCATGCGGAAGAGGGAGGGTCGGAGGAGCCGGAAGAGCAGAAGGAATTTGAGCAGAAGAAAGAAAATGGAAGAAAATGTTCAAACGTTCCCACATACGAATCATCTCAATTTGCATACATATGACTTGCATATACATATATTTATATTCTAGAAGTATCACCTTCTCACTTTGCATAGAAAAAGGCGATAAGGGAAATACAAGAAATGTATAGGAAGCGTAGGTTACTAAGTGTAATACCGAGGGAATGAAAAGAAGGGACACAAAGAAAGGACGGAGAAGCTGATGTTGGACGAAAGGCACCATTATACAAAAGAACAAAAAAACTCATGTTGTATTTAATGTATATTAGTATAATTCATCATCTCCTAACAATAACAGTTTCAGTATACTTTATACTTTTGAAGAAGCTCTGTCAAGAGAATATTGTACACTTACAATAAATATTAAGAAAGGAGGTAGTAGGAGAAAGATTTTAAAGGTAATTAACAAAGTTGATCATTATTTTGAAGTGAGGTACCATTTTGATGACTTTTAACTCAACCTTAAACAGAAAATCAGTCATGAGCCCGTTAACAGCACTCCTTTTAATTTTCTTAAGATGTTCTGGCAGTCACTGGTTAACTGGGGATTTGGTTCCATTCCCAGCTGAGTGCTGCTTACCTAACATTGGCGATAATATCACCGATAACTCGCTTAACGGCGCCGCTAACCGGAGCCCTGCTCCAAAAATCCATGTAGCGCTTCACTAGGCAAGCGCAGTAAAACCAGATCGCCGTTAACTGATGCCGCCAGTAAGTAGGGACTGCCTGTATTTAGGAGGAAAAGTATGATGAAAATTGGCATGCATTGCCTAGAACTGAGACCCTTACCTACCTTTTGCCTTCTCTGACCCAATGAACTTGATCAAATCAAAAGTATTAATAAATGACAGTGCTATTTTGACATCAATCAGCACCGAACTGACTTAGATATTTCCCGACTTAATTATTGGGCTAATCCGGAATTAACGTTAAGACAACCATAATTTTTTTTTTATATCATTGTAACATGAATGCATTTGATAATCAGTGATTTATTATATGTAGCAATTACCAGAAAAGTTTTTATCCAGTTCTTTT
>NC_061106.1:14721669-14766073 GCF_015104395.2 Macrobrachium nipponense
GACTGACCTTCGCTGACACTACACTGATTGGATGCTGAATTGAGGTTGTAGGAAGAGAGAGAGAGAGAGAGAGAGAGAGAGAGAGAGAGAGAGACCTTGGGAAGGTGGAGGGGATCTTAGGAGATGTGGGAGCCTAGGGGACCTCCCAGGGGAGGATGGGGCTGGGTGCCGGCAGGATGCGAGGAAGCAGAAGGGAGATTAGCTAAGAGGCCTCTCGGAAGGATAAGGAGAGGGGCGTCGAGTGGAGAATGAGAAAGAAAGCGCTAATGGGAAATGGGCGCGGCAGTGACGAGAATGAGGATAAGAGGGAAGTGAGAATGAGAGGAGCGACCGTGGCACCTCCAGATGAGAATGAAGTAGGGCGTGGACAATTCCGTGATAAAAGAAACAGTCGGGAAAGAGAAGAGGACGGGACGCCAGGAGATGGGGGGGCTGCCGGAAAACCTCCGCAAATGCGGATGGAGTTGAGAGGAAATGAGATTAGCTCTGCGGCCGTCAAGGAGAACTCGAACTTCCGGGGAAAGGAGACTTTCTCGCGACAAAAGGGCGGGCGAAACAAGAGGAAGAAGAAGCCCAGCCATGAATAAAGGGAAGGGATGATGAAGGGGGTGGTGGGTGTAAAATAGAGCGAGGCAAATAAAAGGGTTGGGGTTGGGGCTGGTACAAGGGATAGTGCGTAAAAGGGGAAAGATCCGATAAGGGGAGAAGGACAGAAACGAATCTAGTTAGGGGTGGCAGGACGAAACAGTGGAAAATAGGGAGCTAGGCAGATTGAGGATAAAACAGGGGGGGAAAAGCGAATGTTTAAACGAGAAAAGAAAGATGGATAAGAGTGTTAATAACATAGGAATGGGACAAATAAAATGGGGAAAGAGTGAAAGCGTTGGTGAAATGAAACACAGAATGTGGGACAAAACAAAGAGCGTTAAGCGAGTAATTGTGGAAGGGGGAAAAAAGGGAAACAAATAAAACGGCTTCATACGAATAAAGGTCCAGGGAATGAAAATCGATCATAACATAAAACTGATAGTCGACGTCGGATATCAGTAATATTGTATAATCTACAAAATCTAAAGACAATACTTTCATACCTAATCCCTTCTGAATATTATATACTTCGTACAGATAAATCAAAGCGTGATCCGACCTCAAGCTTACTTGGGGCGCGTACTAAAATCTACGGTAAAATAGAGCCTTGTTTCACCAACGAAAATTAAAATAAATAAGGTATATAATTATTAAAAATGATTTTTCTGTACTGTATAACATGCCCATTATTTATTTTTTACATTTTCATTCTAATAGATAAATCATAAATATCCTATCCTAAAATTCCTGTATCTTTAATTCAACGTAAAACACCTTTTTCAGACCTTTTTTACTTTCCTACCCCCGCCCCAACACTATCAACAAGTAGTTTGTAGGCTTACTCCCGAGTAAGCGAAAAAAAACTTGTAATCAAAACTGTCCACTCTCCTAACTCTTATGATTCATAGTGCAACTGCGAGGTTTTTCTCCTGTAACACCTTTTCAAAACCTTTTACTGTTAATTTCCGTTTCAGCGCTGAACGGCCTTAGTTGCCCCAGTGCTTAGCATTATGCCAAAAATCTATATAAATAAAAAAATCAGACGAAGTCTAGTCAAAGAAAATGGGAACATTTTCAAAACGGCGTACTTCCGTAGTGGCGTAGACTTCATCTTAAATTCTCCTTATAACAATGCAAAAGCTAGGTTATTTACGAAAAGAAGTTTTGCATATCGGAAACATAAATATCTCTTCTTCTTTTTTTTTTTTTTTTTTCCCTCCGCCCTCGAATACCCTAAAAACCTTTTAAAGGTCGATATCCAATATGCCCAAGTCTACATTAGCGTAAATAATGAGCCGATACAAAGGCCAGAGTTTCTAAAGCTACGTCCTCGAGTCCTATGTTAAAATGCCAAAGAAGAAGAGGTTGGCGGGACGGGAAGGGGCTCAGGGGAAACTAGACGAAAATAAGCTTTTTAAATGTCACGGCGTTGAAGGAAGAGACTGGAAATATGGAAATCATTTGGAGAGCGATGAAAGACTTCAGTCCCTGGCGTGGCAGTGGGTGAATTAATGATGGAAATAAAAGGCAATTTGAATAACGTACTGTAAATATAGAGAAAACAAAAACAATGATATAAGATGACCTTTAAAGAGCCAATAGTCACGATAAGGAAGCAAGATTCAGAAAACGTGGCACGAGTGGGATTGATCAGATAAACACCAATATTAACGAAGTGAATGTAAATCTGAAGTAACCGGAGTGAAGAAGTTCAGAAAATCTGGAAAGTGATCTGTTTGTAAAAGTGAGGTTATTTATGCAGGTGAAGTTATTTGTGCAAATCAACTTCTCGTGACCAGCGACCCCGAATACTGAGGGATTATTTTCCTTGGGTTTCACATGCAAAGATAATTCACCTCCGAGGAGAGAGGATGCCGAACAACCAAGATAAGCGATCAACATAACTGGGTATTGAAAGAGAAATATAAGATTAGAATAAAATGAACAGATTAAAAACGCAAAACAAGCAAAGGATATCAGAGCATGGACGCCCTGGATAACTAAACAAAATGAAAGATGAAACAATCTTTCAGTTTCATCATGCAAAACGAGTATTTGCAAAAAATGCTTATCGAAAGCCGGAAGATTAAATAAATTTTCCTTCAATTTGTATTAATTTCCGGATATTTCCAAGAGAAATCGTGCAAGCGAACGCGAAGTCCCAGTCTTAAAATCAGAAAGCAGAAAACCGCTGCGAAGATAAAGCAAAATTACGTCACAACGACAAATGCTCGTCGCAAAAAAATGGGGGGCGGGTGGGGAGGGAAGGAAATGCAATAAGAAGAGAGACGGAAAACAATATGAAAAATCTGAGAGAACTTTCTGCGACAACATCAAATGAAGCAGTGACGAAAGTGCCGTGAGAAAGTTTCCTTCGATAGTTAACGAAATTTCAGCAAGTCGAAATTATGGTAATATAATGCATAATTGATCGAAAGAATATGAGCAAAAGGCTAAAAGACGAAATACTGGGAGGTTATTAACAAAATGACATTCGTGGGAAATCAAAAGTGTTATTTTCATGTTCCTTTAAAGGATGTGTTATAGGACTAATAACTGCAAAGGAAACTGCACAACTTTTGACGTCACACACACGCACGCACGTACACGTGTATGCAATATATTATATATATATATATATATATATATATATATATATATATATATATATATATATATATATAAAATCACCATAACGTGATTGGAATATTTTGAAGTAATAAAAGTCCGCACTTATGTAAGATGTGTATAAAAAAATTCTGAAAAGTAGACGAAAGCTCCCGTCTTCTTAGAATCTTTTAATACACATCTTACATAAGTGTGGACTTTTATTACTTATATATATATATATATATATATATATATATATATATATATATATATATATATATATATATATATATATATATATTTATCACCTTGCATTTGACAATTTATGGACGGACTTTTAAATAACAGGCGTTTATTTTTTCTTCTGAGTATTGTGGAAGATGGCTTGTAAGCAAACTAAGAGGGTGTATGTATATGTTTTGTGCGAAAGGAATGTGTAAAAGGTAGGAAAGAAGATACATCTGAAATTACAATAGGAATAACAATTAAGTCCCTCAGATGAAACAAAAATCCTTTCAAATAATTTCTCCAGAAACCATCAATTATTTGAAAGTATCCAGCAGATGTGACGTTATCATAGTCGCTCTTTCCTTGTAGGAGAAAAATGAAACGATTGTATTTGCAATATATACAAGTCAATCATTCATCTCATAAATTACAAGATATGGAAAATTAGAAAGTAGTGCTGGAGACAGTCTGTTGAGCCTGCGTATTGCCATATCACTTCTAGGTATTATTGGATGAGATCAAACAGGCATCACTCGACCTCTCTCTCTCTACTCTCTCTCTTCTCTCTTCCTCTCGCCCCCCTCTCTCTCCTCTCTCTTCTCTCTCTCTCTCTCCCACGCCCGTTCTATATTGGCTTCCAAATCAACCAAGAGCAGAAAGCAATTTTGTCAATATAGTGTGTTAAGGGAAATGTCGCAGAAAGGATGGTTTATTTTTCCTTTTATTGGTTACTGGTGTTTTTCCTTTTATTCGCCTAATTCCTCAGCAGTGCCATTTTTATGTTACTGAACTAGTCGTAGATATAAATAAAGATTTATGAAGGTGAGGGTGAGTTGATAAAAGCTCTTGTTACAAAGTAGCTGAATTAGACTTAACATTTGTGTCCGTGACCTGAAGCAGCTTCAGGTGTTTTTTAGTAATAGAATGGAATATAGAATTTATGCAAAAGACCAAGCGCTGGGACCTGTGAGGTCATTCTGTGCTGAAAGGGATATTGTAGGAGATGGTGGAAAGTAAGAATAGAGAAAGAGATTATGAACAGAGGTACAGTAAAAGGAATGAAAGGGGTTGCAGCTAGGGGTCGAAGGGACTCTGCGGAGAACCTTAAGTAACGCCTACAGTGCACTGCTTGAGGTGCACTGATGGCACTAACTCCCTATGGGTTTTTTTTTAGTTTTTACAGCCTTGTAGTGAAATACATATATTAACAGCGAAGGGCGTGGCCCCCCGCTATTTTAATATTTGGTATACGTTTAGCCAGAGCGTTAGGCGAACTGGTTACACTCAGTCCCCCCGTCTCTCTCTCTCTCTCTTTCTCCTCTCTCTCCTCTCCTCTGGCTCCCTCCTGGTCTGATCCTTCTCTCTCGGTCCTTCCTCTCTCTCTCTCTCTCTCTCTCTCTCTCCATTATCTAAGCTCATCAAATCAGAGTCGGAGTTACAAAAATACATACGTTTATTCAAAGTAAAGTACTAGTTGAATAATTCATGTTCTTACAGGATAATTAATGGAATGATAATAGTTTCAAGTCTCACAGACAACCCCCACCGGTATTTTAAATAGTCTCAATCAGTAATTAGTCACAACCAATTATCTCTTCCCTCCAAAATATATAGTTTACCCCTCCATCTAGGAACCACTCGTCGTCCCCCTCACTAGGACACTCAGTCCGCTCACTAGAACCGCCTGTTTAAAAGACAGGAGAACACACTAGTGAGCACACACAATTATAAAGACAAAGTCAAAAGATCAAATGAAATAGAACATCTTTACAAAATTTCAAAACAAGCCATCCCTTTGGCTAAAGTATAATGACACTTACCTATTACAGCTTGGAAAATCACACACTTTCAAAGGAAACACCTCGGCATACGCCATTGTGGCTCTGCCTTTCTCGCACAGACCTCTCCATAAGTCTTCCCCTAATTTTGGCTAAAGATGCCGTTATGAACAGAAGAGGCACACACGTGCACATGAATTCACACTCTTCGTCAACGCCCCATTAACCTGGTCACAGCCAGTTTTCAAAGGCACCTTGAAAGCAAGCCCTCACGGAACACCTGACCCATACCCAGAATTGAACATTGACCTGCTTTAGTAAGCATCTAGGGTGTCACACCATCCCGCCGAAAGGAAAGATTTATCCAGCTTTCTCTAGGATGGTCGCTCGGACTCTGTCTCCATGGAAGGTTAAAAAATGAATGAATCCTGCACATTTCCAAAAAAGACACAGCACATCACATCACAATAGCATATTAAACACTTATTTAAAATTATAGCCCTGCTTTTATGTAACAAATGCTCAGCCACCTAAAATTGCTAGCCCCTGCCTAGCCATAGCTCACATAAAACAGCTTATACATATAAAACACATTGGCCGGCTCAAAACACAAAATATAAGTAACTGCACGTCTCTGGCAGCATAACGTAATGTCTATCACGCTTCATCTCCAATAACAATTGGGTATATAAACTTTTCTCATTTTGGATTCTTGAATACCCCTCTTTGTCTGCAACTTCCTGCACAGACGTAGCACTCTGTAGGAAGGCGAAACATCTCCCTGTGGAAAACATCTAACGGCTTCTGTAGATCCAAAAGCGCTGTAGAACTCTGTAGACTCGTAGAAACACTCTCATAATCAGGCAGACGACAGCAACATCTCTGCAACGGCTGGTGCGCGTCTTGCTAGCGTCGGAGAATGACGATTATGGTGTTTAAGTATGATCAGTTTCAAGTCCCCATCGGTCCCCCCCCCCCATTAAAAAACAAAATTAACCCCAGACTAACTACTTTTTTTTTCTATCAGATAAATGAAAAACTCCAAAAACTCAAAAGAAAAACACTAACTGAACAAATCTCCCAACTAACTCCATTAATATGACCACTAAATCATAAGTCATTATCACAACTCGCAAATAAAAATATTAAGTTCTCTAACTCAATTCTCCAAATTCACACATCAGCACACGCGACCCAGGACTCACAGTAACTCCACATACTTCTGCACTCACATTTCAAACACAAATTCTCACAAGTAAAAAAAAAAAAAAGCAACGAGCCCAATAAAAAAAAATCACGTAACAAGCCCAGCCCCAAAAATCAAAAATGTTCTCTCAAGCTCTGATATTTCAACAGCCCACAAAACCAGTACAAACCTCCAATGTTTAACAGAAAAAAAACCCTCACTGCTCATATAATTTCAATGAGACTCAATGTCAAACGCCCATTTATGTAAATCACAACCCCGATAAATTACATATCCCGTCCAAAAAGAAATGCCATTTTTAAGCTCAATCCCAAATTAAATCTCTCATAGGAAAAGGAGAAAAAAAAAAAAAAAAAAAAAGATAATCACAAGTAAACTTCCCCATCACAAAGCACATAATATATGCATGATATACATAATTATATATATATATATATATATAAATGAGAGGAAAACGAGATGGTACGGTGTGTATATAACTACTACTGAAATACAACTACCTCTGGGAAAAGAAAGTGATCAGTAATGTTTTCCTTATATATACCTATGTATATAGATAGATTAGACTGATTGATATGTTATACATTATACGTATATATATATATTATAATATATCTATATATATATACATGTTGTGTGCGTGTGTATGGTGTGCGCACAGGATGACCGCAAATACGGAGCATGAAAATTAACAAATAGAATTCTAGCGTAGGTCACAACATGCTGCAGAGGAATTGAACATTTTTCGTTCCTCAAAAAACAAAAAAATAACATCTACGTATATAACTATGGGATATTCGCACCAATTTGTACAGCACGCATTTGCGCACAGCTCGGCTCATGAAATAGCATATCTAATTTAAAATCAATTACAACACCTCCTATCTATTACTGTTCGAAACCAGTCATTCAAACAAAACAAAGGGAAAATTCAATTAGGGCGCGTTTTCGCCTGACCACTTTAAAGTCGATTCTGTGAAAGACCGCCAACTCATTTGGGCTGTTTGTGGCAGGCGTTAAAATGAACGCGGCCAAATGCAACTCAAATACACAATCTTAAAGTTTTTCATGTCGCAACGCTAACTTTAAATTTGGTTTTTTCCCACAACAGAAGTCCAAGTTTGTATTCACGCGCTGCAGAGGATAAGCAACGACGCTTTTTTTTTTTTTTTTTTTTTTTTTTTTTTTTTTTGTTTTTTTTTTTTTTTTTTTTTTTTTTTATAAGCTTTCGTGGCCACAAAGTGAATGCATACTTGTTCCACTGGCCGCTTTGACAAAGACTGGCCTCTGTTGCGAATTCCTGTTAGTGTTTGAGTGCATTCTTTGCAACTTTGGCTGCAAAGAGACCACCTCTATCTGACAGCGTTTTGATGTACTTTTTCGAGCTCTGTTGCGGGGAAAATGTGTCTATTTGTTCTTGCCTCAGTTGTTACGGTCCATTTCTATTTTGCTGTTTAAAAGTAGGAGCGTTTGGTCTAAAATTGTTTGGTTTTGCGTTTTTTAGAGGTCTGTTGCGTAGAAAAGGCGCCCTTGGTAATGTTCGGTTGCATTCTAATGCTTAGGGGGCCGCCAGTCTGGCAGCATTCGGTTCAGTCTATTATCCTTTGTTGCAGAGGAAAGGCTCTGTCTGACATATTGGTTCCTCATTGGGTGAGTGGGTTGCCTATCAGTTCGTTAGCACGAATTCGCTCCTCGCTACTGCCGCAGTTGCGGTAAGCCAGAGGAGCATTTAGTTTCTGGAATTAGACATTCGTTTCCCTCGAAATTTGTAAAAAGAGTGGGAGACACTGGAAGAGGTCATTGTAGGGTCAGTAGAGGTCACTGCTGAGTGCTGTGGCCTATTGATGTAAGGTTGTATTGTCACCGGGATTGAGTAACCATGCAAAATTTCAAGTCCATCAGACGAAGGGAATAGGTTGGAAATTGAAGAAAGGATTTGACCCAGCACAGACAAAAAAGCAAGCTTACTTGGGGCGCATGCTAAAATCTATGGTCAAGTAGAGCATTGTTTCACCAAAAAAAGAAAATTAAAATATACGCTGTTTAGCATGCACTTTTTTTTTTTATTTTTTACATTTTCATGCTTATGGAATAAATCATAAATATCCTATCCTTAAAATTATTACCGTATCTTTAACTCAACACACCTTTTTCAGACCTTTTTAGGCTTTTTCCAAAAGACTTTTCCTAACGCTCCAACAACAACAAAGTAGTTCATAGGCTTACTCCTCCGAGTAAGCGAAAAGATAAGTAACTCGCTCTTTACCAAGATGCTGTGCACCGGAAAGCACTTTCGAAAATTTTTGCCCTCGCTTTCACCACCCACGAACCAACGACCCTCCTTCCCCATTCCTAACCCCCCCCCCCCCCCCCCCCCCCCCCCCCCCCCCCCCCCCCCCCCCCCCCCCACCCCCCCCCCACCCAATCCATTCTCGACGCTGCTTAGAAAGAAAAAACTGCTTGATAAGACCAGATCCATCACGCCAGCGTCTTAATCAGTCAGCGTCTCTTGATAGAATGCGATGAAGTGAAATCTTCCACTCATCCCGCGGTACTTCAATCTCCTCCACCTCGGAGGCGAAGAAGGATGGGCGTCTAAAATCCTTTCGCTCTCCTTTCGACGCAAATACAGGCCATTATATGCGTTGTGTATTGTAACCATTCGAAGAAGAGCAATAAGTGTGCGCGTTACCTGGAGTTATTTGTCGATGCGTGAAATGAAACTTTGTGGGGCAATCAGTGCAATAATCTCAAACTTCGTGCTCTAACGGAGACAAAATTTTTTCCCGGAATTTCAGTAGAGCATCAATAACAGTTTGTTTGCCTTTTTTCAAACTCGTAAACTATATCATAACTCAAAAGCTTCGTGGATGAATATTAGCCTGTAAATTGAGTTGTAATTAAATACCGTATATTCGACTGAGACACAGTGTTCTTCACTGCTCTTGCTTTTACACGTTTATTCTTGTGAAGAAAGTGGGATTCTTTAAAATTTGTCGAATAATGAATTACCTTCCGCTATTCCACATGTAAACCCACTTGAAACCTAATAGTTCAGCTATCTGTCTTTTATAGACTGTATTCAATCAGAGGAAAGTCGTCGTCTACTAATGGTGTTTGGACGTGAGTTACTTTTATGAACAAATACAATATAATATATATATATATATATATATATATCTATATATATATATATATATATATATATATATATATATTATATATAATGTATAGGTATATGAGAAGGAAACAATGGCACATAAATTTTAATTTAGAAGTTCATTTTAAGCTTTTGTTTTCCTATTAAAACGTTTTTATGCGCGATAATTAATATGTTAAATTGTAAACAATCGCTATTTGAAATCGAATTATTTTATTACCATATTATAATAGGATAGCTCCATCGGATAGGCAATTTAATTTGAAGCTGAAACTCCATTTAATGCATTCATTTGTATCAAGAATGAAAAATGTATGCATAAATGTCGCTTAATCAAACCAATTAGTTCGTGGCCTTTATTTTTCTTATCACAAATAAAATTAGGCAAAAACGGATAGCTTACTCCTCATATACTATATCTATATATGATATATATATATATATATATATATATATATATATATATATATATATATATATATATGTATATATATATATAATATATATATATATATATATATATATATATATATATATATATATATACGTAAATAGCCACATGAAAGGTAAAGAATCAAAGACCAGGTACCAAGCGCTTTCGTGTATTGCGTACACTTCTTCGCAATACACGAAAGCGCTTGGTACCTGGTCTTTGATTCTTCACCTTTCATTGTGGCTTTACGTACATATTTGTCACGTGCTGTTTGGTGACTTATTGACTCATATATATATATATATATATATATATATATATATATATATATATATATATATATATATATATATATAATTGTAATCCATAATTACTTTAAATATTTTGTTCGTGTTTTATGTCATTTGTTTTAATTAAGTCACGAAAGTTTCTCTTGAAACATTCTTTTATCCCGGCCAAGGTTTTGTTTGTGTTCATTTGTATAGTGTTTATTCACCATATTTTTTTTTGCCTTTCATGTTTTGTGGAGCGGACTACCCGTCTTCAGTGCTTCGCTTGTCGAACTGCCCATTACGTGGTTATGCTTTCGTTCTCTCTCCCTTTACCTGGAGTGCGTTTTGGGCAGCGGGGCAGAGAGAGTATCGGCTCCCCAACAGAGGAGGTCTTGCAGCCTTTTTTCACGGCTTAATTATCGGAAGATATTTGTTCCTGATCTTGCAGCTACCATTGAATTTGAGAGGCTCCTGCTAATGAATTTTAGCCTCACTTATAAGCATTGCTGTTGCTTTTGTGCTGCTGCTTGCCACTGCTGCTGGCTGTTGCCGTGTGTTTGACCTCCTGGAGTCGTCAGGAGCCTTCTAGTGGCGAAGAACGGTAAGCGGACCGTATATGTTCTTCCCCCGTCTGCTTACATAATATACAATTTACGTTGCCTGGTGATCCCCTCGGTGCAAGAACACCCCTAGTGATCCGGAGTAGGACAATCGCTGTTGATGCGTTATAATCTTTGATTACGAATTCGGTGTGGTCTTTGAGGATTCTTCGGCTATTTCTTCATTACCTCTTCAGTGTTATATTTCGTCAATTTAGGACATATTATTATAAGGTGTATTATGGTTAATAATTATTGTAAAATTGATTAGGTTTAAGGTTTACTTCACTCTGCAACTCCAACTATCGTATGCTAGGGAAAGTGTGTTTTTTTCTGCCTCCTACACCTTTCTTTCTCTTCGACTGAGGTATAAAAGTTAGGTAGGCGCGTGATGGTTCGAGTGTTATTATTGTAAAGTAGCGTATGTGTTTTTCCAGTTCCTAAGAAAGCTTTTCGAGGACTACTTTTTTGTAATTTAAGACTATTTTTGTTAATTAAATTTTATTGTTAAGTTTGTTTCAGTGTTTTGTATATCCCTCTTTGAGAGTTATTTTGCTTGTGGATTTGTGTCGCTGCTGGTTCTTGCCTGGTATTTTGGCACTGAGTCAGTCTGGAAAAAAGAACCCATGATGAATATAATCAATCTTAAGTTCATAACATAATTTGGCGACCTTTTTAGCCAGGATCCAGTTTAGCGGCATAATTTTCAACTGTAAACGGCTCTCGGAGGGGTGGTCAAGCCACTGAACGTATTTAGAGTGATTATTTCTATTTAATTAATTCAGGATGCTTATTTTGAGAGTGAAGAAGCTGAGGTAGCGAACTTTCTGGCTAGTCCTAACTGGGAAGAGGATCTGTTTGAACTAAAAAGGGATCAATTGTGGTTGATTGCAGAGTTCTTGGATTTAAGTTTGGCCACTGAGGTTAAGAAGGGACCGTTGTTATTTGAGGTCTTGAAGGCCGCGAGGATATATAGAGAGAGACTTGATAGGAAGGATGTTCTGGAAAGTAGTAGGCTGGATGAGAGTAAGCCTGAGGAGATAGAGGAACTGGAAGGTGGAGGTAAAGAAAATCCTATTGATAGTGGGTGATGACACCATTTGGAAAAAAATTTGAATTTTGAGAAAAAAAGAAAAAAACCAAGATGAAGGAACTGGAGTTTAAAGCGCTCTCCAACTTAGAGCCGATGAAAGGGCAAAAACCGAAAGAGAGCATGAAATTGAGGTGCTTAAATTACAGATTAAGTTGAATCAGGGAAAGAATGGTAGTTATAATCAAGTCAAGTTGATGAAACAAGGTTTAATATGTTCGCTGCGTTAAAACTGGTACCACACTTTTCCGAGGAGGAGGTTAATGAGTTTTTTGTGTCATTTGAGAAAATTGCTAAGAAGCTTGCTTGGCCAAAGGATATGTGGACAACATTAGTTCAGTGTCGTTTGGTGGGCAAAGCTCAAAGGGTTTATAATAATCTTAATGACGATCTCTCCGCGGATTACGACACCGTTAAAAGTATTGTGCTGAAAGCTTATGATTTGGTGCCTGAAGCATACAGGCAGAAGTTTCGTAATCTGCGGAAGGATCTTGACGTCACCTATGTTGAGTTTGCTAGAAAGAAAGTTCAGTTTCTCTGACCGATGACTGGCTGAAATCAAAAGAAGTAGACAATTTTGTTAAAATCTGAAAGAGTTCCTTCTGGCAGAGGAATTTAGAGGAACGTGAGTCGTGACTTGCGAATTCATTTGGAGGAGTGAAGCTCGACTCCATTCAGGAAATAGCAGTTGCTTCCGACGAGTATGCACTTACCCATCGGGAGGAACCCCTTAGGAAAAGGATTAATCAGGATAGGTTCTCCCCCCATGAATATAATACACGTAGTAATAATCGTCAGTCTTCTAGAGGAACATTAAGGTCAAATAATGACGAGTCAGAAAAAAGTATCTATCAAGACAGAAGCGTAAGCGGCTCGCGTAGTTTCGTAAAACAGTCGTAGATCGGTTAATGGTGGGGTGGTTAGTAGTGGTAGAAATTTTGGTACTAGTAGTAGTAGTAGTTGTGAAGTGTTATTGGTGCCACAAGACGGGGCACGTTAAGGCTAATTGTTACGGTTGGAAAAACAAAAACTTTCAGGAGAGGAGGTCTATCCAGTAAACATTGTTGTAGCTGAAAAACAGAAAACTTAAAGCAAAGTATGGAACAGGAAAAAGTGACTAAAATTTAAGAGGTATATTTCTGACGGGTCTGTGTGTTTGTTGGTAACAATGAAAAAACAAAGGTTTGTTTAAAGGGTATACGGGACTCTGGAGCAGCACAGTCTCTCATATTAAAAAACTGCTGTTCCAATGGATTTTTGTATTTTCCAACGATGAATTTGTGGTGTTGGTGGTTTCCCGAACTCTATTACGTCTTGTCCTTTAGAGAAGTTTAATATTCACACCAAGTATTTTAAAGGGACTGCTAAACTGGCTGTGGTAGACAGTTTGCCAGTTCCCGGTATTCACCTCCTCTTAGGGAATGATTTGGCTGAAGGTGAAGATGCAATTGATAATATATGTCCAATTTTGACTCTCCTGAATGTGACTTGTGAAGGCGATGATATGAAACTAATTTTTTATAAGCCTGTCTCTGTAGTAACCCGATCTAGAGCTCGGGAGATGGATCTCGAGGATGTGACTTAGATTTATATAAAGTAGACAGACAAATGACTGACATGAGGACTGGTAGTAGTAATAATAAAATCATTAATTGGGATGACGTAAACTGGGACGCTAAGGCGTTCAAAATAGCACAGAGTAAGAGTTTCTAATTTAGAACTCGGCAATCCCGAGGATTTGACGAAACCAGTATTCGTCAAAGAGAGGAAGGTTTGCTCTTACAGGTTGAGCAGGGTTCGGCTTAATGCACCTGCCCACCAGGTAGAGTCGTGCAGACAATTGGTTGTCCCGGAAAGGTACCGGAATAAATTGATGTATTTAGCACATGAAAATGATTTTGTCCGGACATTTTGGTGTTAGGAAAACCTTTCAGAAGGTTGCTGAACATTTCTTTTGGCCTGGGATGCGTCAGGACATTAAGAGACACGTATTATCCTGTGATGTGTGCCAGTTGGTGGGAAACCTAACCAGAAATACCCAAGGCTCCCTTAATTCCTATACCCTCCGTGGGCAACCCTTTCGGGAAGTGATAATTGACGTAGTGGGTCCCCTGCCGCGGACGCGCGGTGGGAATGAATATATATTGTCTATTGTTGATAGAATGTCTCGCTTCCCTGAGGCAATCCCATTGAGGAGTATACGGTCCGAAAAGGTGGTTGAAGTGTTGGTGGTTTCTTTACCAGATTTGGTTTTCCTAAGGTAATTCAGAGTGACTGTGGGCACTAATTTCACGAGTAGGTATTTTGAAAAGAAAATGAACGAGTTTGGTATTAAACACGTGAAGTCTGCACCGTATCACCCGGAAAGCCAAGGCCAGGTGGAAAGGTTCCACCAAACCTTGAAGTCTGTGTTGAAAAAATTTTGTTTAGAGACTGGGAATGATTGGGATAAGGAATTACCTTACGCATTGTTTGCAATACGATCGATCCCCCAATGAGTCAGTGGGTCTCTCTCCTTTCCAGCTTATTTTTGGTCACTGTGTTCGAGGCCCATTAGATGTAGTGAGAGAACACTGGGAGGGAGAGACTCCCGAAATTAATGTATTGGATTATTTTTCAGATTTGCAGGAGAAATTGCTTAGAGCACGGTCTTTTGCCTCAGGAACATTTGGCGAAAGCCCAGGCCTCGATGAAATTGAAGTATGACGTTAAAACACGAGATAGACTATTTAATGTAGGTGACAAGGTGTTGGTTTTACTTCCTATGCCTGGTAATCCCCTGAAAGCTTGAAACTCCTGATAGGAGAAGAAAAACCCGTATTTGCCATGTTAATATGATAAAATCTTTATTGACAGGTCTGTAGAAGAATCTGTAGTACCTATTTCTGTAGTTAGTGTAGAAAATGAACAGTTTATGGGCGATAAATTTGCTGTTAGCCCAAGTGGTTTTTGAAAATAATTCTGATGTTTTAAATAATCTGAATACTAAATTTCAGCACTTAGATGCAGAAAAGCTGCACCTCTAATTAATTTAAGTTAACGAATATAAAGATCTCTTTCAGGATGCACCTGGTAGGACCCACCCATATTTTACAGCACGACGTTGACGTTGGGGAGGCTCAGCCTATTAAGCAATGTCCATATAGACTGAACCCCCTCAAGAGAGAATAGTCAGGAAGGAAGTTAAATACATGCTAGACCATAACCTCATTAAACGAGCTGCAGTCCTTGGAGCTCCCCTGTAGTTTTTGGTCAAGAAGGAGGATGGTCAGCCTAGGATGTGTTTTGACTACCGCAAGGTCAACTCTGTAACAAAAAACGGACTCTTTCCCTTTGCCCAGGGTGGAAGACTGTATAGATAGAGTGGGATCTGCCCGTTATATTAGTAAATTTGACCTGTTACAAGGATATTGGCAGGTCGGTCTTGCACCCCGGGCAAGGAAAATATCGGCCTTTGTGACGGGTGACGGCCTCTATGAATGTGAGGTGATGCCTTTTGGCATGAAAAATGCCGCCGCTACCTTCCAGAGGCTGATGAACTTCATTACCTGTGAACTGGAGGGTTGTGTGGTATATTGACGACCTTGTGATTTACAGTGACGATTGGGAAACTCATCTTAAGAGGATAAGAGCGCTATTCGAGGTGCTGAGGAGGGCTGGTCTGGTGATAAATTTAAAGAATAGTGATTTTGCTCAAGCGAAGGTGGTTTATTTTAGGACATGAAATTGGCTTGGGTAAGATCGCTCCTAAGAGAGCGAATGTTGAGGCAGTTACAGCCTTCCCAGCTCCTCGAAACAAGAGAGGTATTCGTAGATTTTTGGGTCTAGTTGGTTATTATAGAAAGTTTATTAAGAATTTTTCTGATCTTGCTAATCCCTTAACAAATTTGTTAAAGAAAGATGTAAAATTTATGTGGAATAACGAGTGTCAGGATGCATTTGAAAAATTGAAAGGTACTTTAATAACCTATCCTTTTGTTACGTTCTCCGATTTTTCCTTGCCTTTTTGTTTGGCTACAGATTGCCAGTGACACAGGTTTAGGTGCTGTCTTGCTGCAGGAGGGTGAAAATGGCACCTCGCATCCAGTCGCCTACTTTTCCAAGAAGTTGTTACCGGCAGAGAGACGTTACTCAACAATTGAGAAAGAGGCTTTATGCTTAGTGAAAGCATCATACATTTGAAGTGTATTTATCTTCCTCAGTATGTCCAATAAAGGTCTTTACAGATCATAATCCCTTAATTTTTATTAAGTTAATAAATTTAAAGATAAAAATCAACGTATTTTGCGCTGGAGTCTTTTACTCCAAGAATATAACCTTTCTATTTGTCACGTGGTCTGGAAACGACAACGTAGTCCCTGATGTTCTTTTCTAGGACATTCGGTAATGAAAAGGATGTTGTGGGCTATCCAAGAGTAGTTGTGTCAGGGTAAAGGACTCTGCATCAATCCCATTTGAGCAATTGTTTTTTTTTTTCGTCAGGTGTTGGGAAGATTTCTTAATATAAGTTTAAGGTTCACATTATTTACATATAATCTTAAGAGTTTATATTAGTAATGTTTAAGGATAGTGGTTTGGGTTTATGAAATATTTGTTTTTGATATCTGCATTTACTTTTGTATGACTGAAATGAAAATTTTACTAGATATATTTTTTCCTATTTTGCTTTTAAAGCACAATGCTCATATTTTTGCTTGCATTACAAATTACTTTAATATTGGCTAGGAGTTACCTTTCTAAAAAAAAAAAAAAAAAAAAATTATTTTTTTTTTTCCTTTTCCCGGGGAGCTGTAATCCATAATTACTTTAAATATTTTGTTCGTGGTTTATGTTCATTTGTTTTAATTAAGTCACGAAAAGTTTCTCTTGAAACATTCTTTTATCCCCGGCCAAGGTTTTGTTTTGTGTTCATTTGTATAGTGTTTGTTTATTCAACCATATTTTTTTTGGCCTTTCATGTTTTGTGGAGCGGACTACCCAGTCCCTTCTTCAGTGCTTCGCTTTGTCGAACTGCCCCATTACGTGGTTATGCTTTCGCTCTCTCTCCCTTTACCTGGAGTGCGTTTTTGGGCAGCGGGGCAGAGAGAGTATCGGCTCCCCAACAGAGGAGGTCTTGCAGCCTTTTTTTTCACGGCTTAATTATCGGAAGATATTTGTTCCTGATCTTGCAGCTACCATTGAATTTGAGAGGCTCCTGCTAATGAATTTTAGCCTCACTTATAAGCATTGCTGTTGCTTTTGTGCTGCTGCTTGCCACTGCTGCTGCTGTTGCCGTGTTTGACCTCCTGGAGTCGTCAGGAGGCCTTCTAGTGGCGAAGAACGGTAAGCGGACCGTATATGTTCGTCCCCCGTCTGCTTACATATTATACAATTTACGTTGCCCTGGTGATCCCCTCGGTGCAAGAAACACACCCCTAGTGATCCGGAGTAGGACAATCGCTGTTGATGCGTTATAATCTTTGATTACGAATTCGGTGTGGTCGGTGAGGATTCTTCGGCTATTTCTTCATTACCTCTTCAGTGTATATTATCGTCAATTTAGGACATATTATTATAAGGTGTATTATGGTTAATAATTATTGTAAAATTGATTAGGTTTAAGGTTTACTTCACTCTGCAACTCCAACTATCGTATGCTAGGGAAAGGTGTGTTTTTTTTCTGCCTCCTACACCTTTCTTTCTCTTCGATGAGGTATAAAAGTTAGGTAGGCGCGTGATGGTTTCGAGTGTTATTATTGTAAAGTAGCGTATGTGTTTTTTCCAGTTCCTAAGAAAGCTTTTCGAGGACTACTTTTTGTAATTTAAGACTATTTTTTTTTTGTTAATTAAATTTATTGTTAAGTTGTTTCAGTGTTTTTTGTATCCCTCTTTGAGAGTTATTTTGCTTTGGTGGATTTTGTGTCGCTGCCGGTTCTTGCCTGGTATTTTGGCACTGAGTCAGTCTGGAAAAAGAACCCTGGCTGAATATAATCAATCTTAAGTTTCAATAACCAATATTATATAATATATATATATATATATATATATACTATATATATATATATATATATATATATATATATATATATGTATGTATATATAAAAGCGAATACCACAGGAAAATGAAGGCAAAAAGTCATTAACCAAACCCTTTCGCCTTTATTCGGTTATTATCGTGGCATTTTTTTTTTCTTTCCGACAATGCCTCAATGAAGGCGAAAGCACTTGGTACTGACTTACTAACTATCATTTTCTCTGTGGTATTCGCTTATATAATGAAGTCACGCGCATCTACTGAGATTTATATATATATATAATATATATATATAGTATATATATGTATATATAGATATATATGTGTGTGTGTGTGTGTGTGTGTGTGTGTGTGTATGTATGCGTGCGGCATTGTATTTTTCTGTGCGCATGCGCTTGTGAAAAGGGAAACAGTAAAATAAATCGACTGATTGCCCCCGACTAGACACACACGCCTTCAAAATGATGAATTCCTTGGACTCTTTTCCTCTTTTGCATGAACTCTTTTCCACTCCGATACGCCTCCAAAGACGTGACATTTACCATTTCCCATTCGGAAGCGATATTCAGGTCGACGCCGCTTGGAATTACGTGCAAAATCGAGGAAGGCAGAGTGTCTCACGCGTCTGCGCACAAACATATCTTCCGGGTAATACTGGAATACATTAAACAAGCATCACTGAGTTCCTCTCTCTCTCTCTCTCTCTCTCTCTCTCTCTCTCTCTCTCTCTCTCTCGTCTTTGCAGTCTTCCAGAGGACCAGCCTCGGTCTATATTGGTTCCCAAATCAACCAAAGCGGAAAGCAATTTTGTGAAATATGTGTAATTAAGGAAAATGTTGAGCGGAATGCGTTCACTTTTAGGCAAAAAGTGGCTCCCGAAGCTTCGTTGTTCTATCATTTTCACTTTTTATTTTTTTCGGTGATAAGATTGAGTATCGAGTGAGCATATGGCCGAAATTAAGTTGGTAAGTGAACACGCAAAGCAACATCTTACGTGTATTTGTGTATGTATATAAAAAATCCTGACGGTTTTTTCATCTTCAGATTTTTGTAAGAAGACTTCCTTCAGGATGATGTTTTGATAACTGTAGGCGAAAACCGGTTAGTATTTGCATCCTGTGTTGCGCCTTTCTATGATTGACATCTGAATATACGATGTGCTTGAATATAACTATAATATATATATATATATATATATATATATAATATATATATATATATATATATATATATATATATATATATATATATATATATATATATATATACTACACATTAGAGGTTGTTGCTTCTTAGGGAGTCAACATTCCGGTTCTTAGAATATCATAAGGAATGATGTTCCAAGTATTCAATCGTTTTAACCAAATTTATTGCTTGAGTCAACCTCCTGTTCTTTCTTAGGACCCCTTGCATGGTACCAGTTTTGATATATATATATATATATATATATATATATATATATATATATATATATATATATATATACATTTTTACATATTTATACATACGTGCTTGAGACAACTACCCCGACCTATTATTCAAACGGCCTACGTGATCTGTAGCGTGTCTCATTTGATTGTGTGTTCGTATGAAAACTATGTCTCTGATAGTAGTGTTCATATGTTCGAACTACTGTCTGTTCCTTCATAACTTGTAACAGAGATGGTAGACAGGCAGAACAGTGTTAGCTATCGTCATTAGAAGACCTGTACCTCTTTACCTAAGCTTTATCATGTAGAGGAATAGGATTAGCCATCATCATTGGCAGAAGCGATCAAGCTATCGTCATAGAAGACTTGTACGATCATACCTGATCTTCATCATGTAAAACTTCAGAAGAATATACTATTTTTATACCTTGTGTTTTCTACAAGAACCCTCACCGAACCATGAGTTTAACACATCGTCGTAAAGATAATACCGACTTCATAAGTGATCTACAAAACCCCAGACACTCCATTGAAGATGGAAGTGCAATACCAACCGACTTAGCGTATAGATTATCGCTAGTCTAACATTACCTCATAGGGCGCCTTATCATACAAGGCACAGCCCTAATATTTGGTGGCCAGCGGACCAGAAGAACTCTACAACGTCCTACGAAGAAAAAACAGAATAATAAATCATGAAGTCAACGACGACGAAAGCAGCAGATTCTTCAAGCAACCTAGTATCATCATTAGTGAGCGACTTCGGAAAACAACAAGATTCGTCAAGCAACTTAGTATCATCGTTAGTGAATAACTTCAAGAAACAAAACCGACGTGTCCTTTTCCTACGGCAACGGAAGCTTCGTCTCTCATTAGAATCATTCAGAAAAACATCGTTAGTGAGCGTTTCCGGCACTGCAAGAAACAAACCGAACGCGTCTGCAGCATCGGATTTTCAAGGCTCGAATCATCGAAACAACGCGCACGGGGGAAACTGAAGCCAAACCAGGTCGTCCTCTAAATAGAGAAGGAGGACCAAGGCCGTGTGTCGTTATCGGAACACCGTGACTTCCCACAAAAGCAAGCTAAGTACAATTTTTTATCATTTGGAGTAACTTTGAGTGTTTCCTTTACAGGTCGAATTTCGTTATTCCTGTGGCTGAAGTTACGAGACATTCTTAATCTTACTTTTTTACAGAAATTATCTACATCATTGAGATTTCGCTACTGCGAGTTTTTATCTTTGAGTGTCTGTTTCCAGAAGTTCTACTGAAATATCATAATCATATACTATGTTAATTTTATCATTTTGGGTGATTATTAATCCCTTACGTAACAAATCATATTAACAGTGAATATGCGTTTACGCAGTGGACGTCTGTATTTATACAGATGCATGGATAGGGTCGTTTAAGCACCGTAGTGATTAGAAAACACACAAAAAACAAGTGGAACACCCATACAAATCTATATAAATTAGAGGTAACACTATTTCGGGTCATGACAATAAATGCTCCTTTGCAAAGTCCCGATCGCAGTTTTAGCCTTGAGTTTTTGAGTTATATAAAATATCGAACCTCAATGACTCAACTTAACTTTAAAAATATGGCTGGATTGCAAGGAATAACATGTCTGTAAAAAACTTTCATTAGGCTAAATGCGCTGACCAGGATCCCTCACTATTTCAAATTTAGCAAAGAATGAAGTACAAACAGTTAAGATGAATGCAGTAGAGATAAACTCGTCTTAATTAGTAATCGCTCAGTCCTAATAGTTCGTCATTCATTGCTTTATACGTAACCAGCAACATAATGCTAAAAACACACAATACGTTGCCGATGGTAATAAAGAGAAGGATCCTAATTATTACAAAAAGAAATAGAAACAGTAGCCCGTTCAAAATCAAACAAGCAAACTCGGTGACTGTGTCACCTAGTCAAGCGGTCAAGGTTAGTTAAATCTGCCGAGTTTTCAAAGCGAAGCAAATTCCACACAATAAGCGACTCTAGCAGAGTGGGGAAAAGCGATGTTGGTTCATACATACCGATATCTTTTTGAACTAAAAAGGATTTTTCCTATGCATCACACGACCGTATAAGTAATCAGAGCAGGTTTTCGTTTAATTTTAATACATTAAGTTATAATAAATACTGGTGGATTAAGCCCAACTGTACGCGCCGTAAAAATTAGAATATCTTGTTTTATTTCTTTAATACACGTAATATCTTGTATTTACGGACTCACCGTCTGTTGTTCGAACTTCCCTAATGAGAAGTCCGGATAAGCGAGCGCTTACAGATACCTCTATAGTTTATAAAAAACATTGATCTGTATGTAGTGTAATTGTAAGATCCATCTAGGGTATACAAAATATTATCTTACATCCTGCAAAAATAAGGCGTGTTTATCAAAGGAAAATCCTATAAACCTTCAAACATAGTTAAAAAACCGTGGAACAAAATGAGACAGTTAATCAAATAATAAACTTATATAAAGGAACTATACATTTGTCCTCATAAATCGTAAACATTGTTCAAATGACCCAACAGAATTCTCCCACAACCGCAGTCGTACTTTGCACGCAAAATCTCGAGCATGCACCCGTCGAATGTCTTAGTGCGTTGTAAAAGACTTTGCTGGGAAATGAAATTTTAATCCTTCCCGACACTCTGAAATATAACGATTTCCGCGAACAAAGCCCTAAAAGTATACATATCGTGGGATACAGAAGTTATAAATATCGCATTTTTTATTGTTGCTAATTTTTAATCCCCCCGCCCAATCAGTCGTGGATGAATCTCTCTTATATTCTATCTAAAGTAATATCAATAAAGTCATTCAAGCAGAGGTGATTCAGCAGATTTTTTTTTTATCTTCTACCTGAATACCAGGAAGTTTCTCCACTAGCGAGTGATCTCTGGGAGAAAACGGATGTCATTGAAAACAAAATACGGTCTAAGGACAAACATAAAGCTATATACGTACCTTCGTATAGAATCTCACTGAAATTTCAAAATAGAGATAAATGACGAAGTTGAAAAATGTTAGTAATAGGAGTCATTAGGAAATCAAATAAGCCCATATAATTTTTCCCTCAAATGTCATGCATAAAAGATCGGATTTCGCGTATCTGCGCAGATTACTGTCGCTTAACAAGGAAACGACTTCCGATAGTTTCCAGTGCGATGTACCGACGACATCTTATCTCTGTTAGGTTAGAATAAATTTTTTTTTCACCAACTTGGACTTACTTAAATGCTTTTACCAGATACCATTACCTAAGTGATTGTACCTCATACACCGTTTTCAGCACACTCGGGGGACATTATCAATTTTTTACGTATGCCTCCCCGGCTTTACGTTGCGCCCCAACCAATTATAATATAGTGTTTGGAGACTTTTAGGGGATACCCTACATGCCTATATGGATGATCTTGTAATCTTTTCTAATACCTTAGAAGTACATTCACATAAAGTAGAGCTAGTGCTACAGAGACAAAGACAAATAATCTCAGAGTAAAATATCTAAATGTGAGTTTTTTAAAACCGACATGTTTATCTAGGTTTTATGTGTCTGGTCAAGGTCTTAAAAGTAGTCCATGGTAGGTGTGGCTATTCATAACTTCCGGTACCTATTAACGTAAAAGGGGGGATACAGCACTTTTGCGCTGTAGTGGGTATTACAATCGTATGTAAATATGTAACTCTTCAATCATGACAGCTCCTTTAACAGATCTTACGAAGAAGAGCGTAGATTGATTATGGTCTAAAAAGCATCAACAGGCGTTCGATATCTTAAAAGCGGAATAATGCAGCTCACCTAACTTAAAAATCCCTGATTTAAATAAGGAAAATTTTTTTTATTGCAACAGACGCCTCAGACCAAGGGGTAAGAGGGATACTACTTCAGCAATATGATAAACAGTTCTTCCCTATAGCTTTTTATTCACGTAAACTAAAGCCCTCTGAAAGTAAATATGCAGTAATAAGCAAGGAAGGGCTAGGTATCTTTAACACTAGTACATTTTAAGTTCATAATCTATGGCTATCCTGATAAAGTCCTTACTGAACATGAGTCCTTTACAGAGTTTTTCAAAGGCTTTAATCACAGTCCAAAAGGAACTCGGTGACAAATGATCATTCAGGTCTTTGGAGCCAAGATAAGAATCTACCTGGGAAAGCAATTATCATAGCTGACGCATTATCCCGCAATCCCGCATCATACTGCAAAGAACCATTAATTAGACTAAAAGATATAGAAACATCCGTACCTATTGTTAAAACCGTATCTAAACAGAAAATTCTTAACCCAAGAGATCGCGAGCATTGAATATCTGGGTCGGAGCGCAGAACTGTTACAAACTGAACAAAGCAAAGCGTCAACAGACATAACCCAAACAATAAACACTTCGAACGGAAACAGAGTCAGCAGCAATAAACACCAAACAATAAACACTTCGAAACGGAAAACAGGGGTCATGGCTAGGCAAAAACAATAAACACTTCGAGCAGAAACCCTAAAGCAAAAGTACATTTAAAGTATGTGTATCAAAATAATGTAATCAAATGTAATATTATATGTAGGTCTGTGACGAGGGAAAAACCCGAAGAACACAGCAGATGACTAACGACCAGGTAGTAGTAATAATCTTTCTCATACCAATCGTCATAAACTGGTTGCATTCCGTCATCCAGGGTTCCCTCCTTTTTCACAGAAAGCCAAATCACTGTTTTCTGGCCTACAATGCTTACAGATATAAAAAGCACATAACTAATTGTAACACGTGTCATGAAAACAGGGATACACTAAGACACCTGTCAGTTTTATTTAAGGGCCTATCCTGTGCCAAATCAATCCTTGAAAGAATATACGTAGAATTATTAAACAGAATTCTTACGAGTCTGACAGAGGGAATAAACACTTCTTAGTGTTAATAGTTTCCTTGACACGTTGATATAGAATTAATAGCACTAAAAAACAAACACCGCAATGAGTGCGTTACGAATATTTATGAGTGCTAAATCAGTAAATATGGAATTCAACACATAATAATCTGTGACTCGGGTGGTGTAAATCAATAATAATCTCCTTAACACGTTGTGTGAATTCCTTCCATTAAGAAAACCAATAATATATTTTATTCACCCAGAGTCAATCGGTTTGGTAGAATAACGGATAATTAAATAGGAAGTGTCAATGTCTTACGAGTTACAACTCGTGATATTGGATCCGACCGGATTATAGCGGTTCTCGCGGTTTTGTAAATACCTTTATCATATATATCTTGTATCTATAGAATTGATGCCGCAAGTAGCCTTATACGGTACGTCGCTAGAACAACTTTCCATATTCAAGCCAACATTAATTTATCAAATATATATAAAAAAAATATATAAATAAATAAATATAAATATAAAAAAATAAAATAAATATGGATAAAAGTGGAGTAAATATAATACACTCCGTAAGAAGTCGGAAGGGTTACAAAATTTTTATAATAAAAAAGGAATCACGATAATATCAATAAGCAAAACGTAACCATTAAATATCCAAATATATATGCGTAAAGATTTGAACTCTAACTTAACGCTTTAGTAATGACAAATAAGCTAAAAGTTCAAAAAACACTATCAAAACCTACTGACATATTGTCTGTCCCGGTGATTTATATTCGTAGTCAATGAAAAAAAAAAAATTAAATAAATAAATAAATAAATAAAATAATAATAAATAAAATAAATAAAATAAAATAAAAGAGATTTTAAAGTCAGGAAGTCTAGAAGTGAAAATGTTATCTATGGAATAATCCTATATGAATCTTATACAGGGCTAATAATATATATAGAATTGTATGGAAACCTTTTTCATATAGTTGAATAAGGAATATTTATTTAACATAATACCAACATGAAACTAATATATGTTCAATTTTGGTACTGTTCGTTTTTTTTTTTTTCAGACATTCTTCTCATGCGGGTTGGAGAATTAAAACACTAAAATAATCATTTGAAAATACTAAAATCCGTATCTCTTACGGCAAGTAACGTCTCCTTAAGCGGCTGAGAGCAATCTCCTGCCAAGTGACGACGTCATCATTGCCGTATCAGCATTTGTTCCTTTTAACCTCAATAATCTGCTTACACAGGCTTCATCTGTGTCGTCTCTGCTTGCAAAAGCAGATTGACTGGAGAAAGGAATGCTTAGTTTCATGAACTTCACATGTGGTTCATAGTCACATGACAGGCCACATAACATATTCTTATCCGTGTGTGTAATGCAATTAGTTAAGGACTTGCAATCATTTTAAAATTAATGAACAAAATAAGCAAATAGAATTTCTATAACAACAAAAATTTTTTTCTGAACCTCATAGACATTTAGAAGTATCAAGATGTATATATGAAATATTTACTGCAAACATTAGCCTATTACAATTCAAGTAAAACATTCATGGGAAAATGTCACATTTTCTTGAAAAACCCAAAGTTTATATAGAAATTGGTTACATAGTGGGTTTTTCGTTGCATCTCCTATCTATTAATAATGTTTTAAAAGTTAACCTCAGAGGATGCGCACGAGAAAATTGAATATGAAACTTTTGTTAGGGCACATAGAATCATGATTAATCTTCTCTTTGACTTTTATGTTGCCTGGCAATCTTACAATTAGCTCCGTTTTCCACTTCTTTGTCTAGTAACTTACTACCAGTAATATCGAATTTTCTTTGAGATTCGTAATGATATCTATTTATTTGTTATAATTATGGATATTTTTACAGTCATCATAGACCTGGATAGGTTCACTCATTGTTAATGCCATGGATAAAAAAGTTTGTACAGCGGACTCTTCTGAATTCCAAAATATCAGCGAATTCATGTGGGTTAAGTCTGGTCTAAATGGCTCTCTCCCCTCCCCTGTATTTGGATGTCGTCTGAATTTACTTTGCCCTTGTGACAAGTATAATTTCACTTGCAGGCTGATTAATGGAACCTGGTTACAGTATCCTGCAGTACGAGAGTTTCACATCGCAACTTCAAAAAAATCGTTCGTCGCAGCGGACGACTACAGTCAAGTAACAACCGCCTACAATGTGAAAGGAATTTCATGGACTTCTTCGACCGACACCGTATCTCGTCGTTAATCTCGTTTTAATGCGGAATGCTCCGGCTACTGTCGGAATCGACTACAAAAAGGGACATACTTCCGACAATTACGACCCGAAGGATATTCAACTCTACTTTGCTGGCGAAGGACTCGTGCTGGGATGATCTATTCATCGCGAACGTAATCGTGTAGCTTAGGATGCAGAGAATAAGTATGAGCGCAAAATAGAACGTTGGACCCGCCCAGGCCAAATTTTTTCCCCTTGTTTTAACCATTGAAAAAGGCCGTTTCAATTGGCTAAAGGTGGTTGTCTGGAACTGTGTAATGGACGAAAAGTTGTTCGAAAGCTAGTTAAAAGTGAAGTAGTATAACCTCGGTCATGTATCCTATATATATAAAGTATCATGTATCCTATATATAATTGATCATAAATAACAGAATCGAAATATATCTTTGCGTGTACGCAATAGGAATCTATTTAAAGTGCACATATATTAATCATAATTTTATGAATACCATATACATATGTATAAACAAACAAAATCAGGTAGCCTATAATCAATCTGTTGACTTTTATCTTACCCCAACTATCTGCGGCCAGGTATTTATGAGTTAGTATATTGATTAATGAATCAGATACATAACAGTTAGCATAAAAAATCAACGAATCAATCAGCATAAACATTAATAATTTTATCAATTCAATATATGAAATTTTTTATCAGTTAAAATAGTTTTAAAAATTGATTTTTTCTCATGTTAATCTTCTTTTTCATATGCAATTATCAGAGTACATTAGTTATTTTCTGTAGCATAAGTATCTTAAAGAGATGAAGTGAAAAAAACGTGATCATTAATATATCATGTGATCACTATTATTTACCAATATCATTGTTTTTTTGTTTATATTTTATTACTTGAATCAATTCATGTACACCATGATTTTTATTTACTATATATATATATATTCACATAGTGTCTGTATCACACTCCTATAAGTCAAAATGCAAGTCAAAGTTTGGAGTAATATTCAGTAGTTGGTTTTGGTAGCTGACCGAGCTAATGTAAGTGTTTACATAATAAAAATATGGAATGTTAGTCCATATATATAAAAGTCTAAAACTAAAGAGGTCAACCAGATTGCTTGCAGGAATGTGATCAGACTAGAGACGCTAAAGATGACGTATACAATAAGTATGTAGGCTAAGATAACATGCCGTCACCTGTAGTCATTCAATTGTTTATAAACATTAGTCCAAGCTCCCTGCTTGAGACAACTACCCCGACCTATTATTCAAACGGCCTACGTGATCTGTAGCGTGTCTCATTTGATTGTGTGTTCGTATGAAAAAAACTATGTCATCTGATAGTATGTTTCATATGTTCGAACTACTGTCTGTTCCTTCATAACTTGTAACAGAGATGGTAGACAGGCAGAACAGTGTTAGCTATCGTCATTAGAAGACCTGTACCTCTTTACTAAGCTTTATCATGTAGAGGAATAGGATTAGCCATCATCATTGGCAGAAGCGATCAAGCTATCGTCATAGAATACTTGTACGATCATACTGATCTTCATCATGTAAAACTTCAGAAGAATATACTATTTTTATATACCTTGTGTTTTCTACAAGAACCTCACCGAACCATGAGTTTAACACATCGTCGTAAAGATATACCGACTTCATAAGTGATCTACAAAACCCCAGACACTCCATTGAAGATGGAAGTGCAATACCAACCGACTTAGCGTATAGATTATCGCTAGTCTAACATTACCTCATAGGGCGCCTTATCATATAAGGCACAAGCCCTAATACATGCATTCTAAATATATGCATACATATAAATATATATTTATATTGTAATTCTGTATATAAACTGTTATCACATACTAACAAAAAGGCAAACTTATGCACAGGCACTGAAACTGCGAACAGACAGCTTATATGAAACGACACGTCCTCTTAAGGCCCCCGTACACTTAACGATTGTCTGAACGACTGTCTGTATCGTTCGCAAAAAACACTGTGTATGGGCTTGTCTAAATGCAAAAAAGTGGACAGAGCTTCGTAACTGAACGATACCCAGCGGGAAATCTATCACGACCAGGTTGCTGGTTTGCGACCGTAAGTCTGTCATCAACAGATCGTTCAATGTATGGGTTTTGTCTGCCGATATATCGCTATCGCGCGCGTCTCTCTTGAGATGATGCCATGTCTTCTCGTATACAAAATCTTTGTTCAGACTGAAATCGTGCGGAGATCGTTCATACTGTATGAATGTTTGTGTGTGTGTGGTCGATAGCAACAATCGTTCAGACAGTCGTCCAGACTCGTTCAAAGATTCCCTTACCGAACGCAAATTCCCGAGATGTTTACTAGTATTGCATCAGACCGTTTTTTTTTTGTTTGGCCTTGCCATACCCCTGGGTTAAGTTAAGTTAGGTTAGTTCAGTTCAAAGAAAACAGCCATTCGGTAATTTGGGTTTGGGAAGGGAATTATAATGGGATTATTTTCAAGAACATTCTATGGTTAGTTTTTAAGACATGGCGTCCCGCTTTTTTCTGGGAAGGTCTCGGCACTCGGTTACAGTTCGGGAATATGTCTACGGGACACAGGACACATTAGGTCTTTCTGATTCAGTCTCCTCCATTTCACACACTCTTTATATTCTTTACTCAGGCCCAGGTTTTAAGCAATGATTAATGCCCTTTGCATTAATGCTTTGCAGACAATCACCATCATCGTCACGAGTCAAAAGCCACAATAACGTATATTGATACTGTATTTTTTTTTACTTTTACTGTGGCTTTTCACTCATTATCGCCGGTCACGGTATAGGGATGCACCATAAATCATTATCATCATCTCTGCCAACGCCATTTTGCACTTTACACTAAAGTGTACTTTCCAAGAGAAATATTTCTCAGCCTAACAAGAACTCGAATTCAAAGTCGTGATCCGATTACAAATACAATCAACCACCAACAGTTCCCAAGATAATCGATGCCAGTGATTTGGCATAAAAAAAAGAAAAAAAGTAAACAATGTTCAATTATAGTCATTTTTCTTCGATCGCTGGAAAAAGTCGAAAGACCGAGAACTCAAGTTAGATTTTAGTTTTTAAAAAAAATTTAGCGTCCGATAATTTGGTAAAATAAGTAGAGCAACAAAAAAAAAAAAATAAAAAAGGAAAATCAGTTTTCAGTTACGAGCAGATTTCGTCAATTGCTGCAAAGAGTAAGCAGACCGACAACTCGAGTTAGTTTTTAATAATAATAATAATAATAATAATAATCCGGTATCACACAACAAACATGCAACATGGCTCCAGGAAGTCAAGGAAGAAGAAACAGGGAGAATAAAACAAAGATTCACCAGAGATCACGACAGACACAGTGAGACACCACTAAAGAAAATGCCAAACTGGAAAGCCCCAGGTCCCGATGAAGTCCATGGATACTGGCTCAAAAACTTCAAGGCCCTACACCCACGAATAGCAGAACAACTCCAGCATTGTATCTCAAATCACCATGCACCCAAATGGATGACCACAGGAAGAACATCCGTAGTACAAAAAGACAAGAGTAAGGGAAATATTGCCAGTAACTACAGGCCTATCATTTGCCTACCAATAATGTGGAAGTTACTAACAGGTATCATCAGTGAAAGGCTATACAACTACCTAGAGGAGACAAACACCATCCCCCACCAATAGAAAGGCTGCAGAAGGAAGTGTAGGGGCACAAAAGACCAGCTCCTGATAGACAAAATGGTAATGAAGAACAGTAGGAGAAGAAAAACCAACTTAAGCATGGCATGGATAGACTATAAGAAAGCCTTCGACATGATACCACACACATGGCTAATAGAATGCCTGCCAAAATATATGGGGCAGAGGAAAACACCATCAGCTTCCTCAAAAATACAATGCGCAACTGGAATACAATACTTACAAGCTCTGGAATAGGACTAGCAGAGGTTAATATCAGAGAGGGACTTCCAGGGCGACTCACTGTCCCCACTACTCTTCGTAGTAGCCATGATTCCCTGAATAAATAATTAATAATAATAATAATAATAATAATAATAATAATAATAATTATTATTATTGATTATTATTATATTATTATTATTATTATTATTATTAATTATTATTATTATTAGATTATTATTTCTTTTTTTATCACAGTCCTCCTTTCCAACATTTTCGAACTGGGTAATTGGTGGGCATTCATAGTGTGGGGCTCCGGGTTGCATCCTGCCTCCTTAGGAGTCCATCACTCTTCTTACTATGTGCGCCGTTTCTAGGATCACAACTCTTCTGCATGAGTCCTGGAGCTACTTCAGCCTCTAACTTTTCCAGATTCTTTTTCAGGGATCTTGGGATCGTGCTAGTGTTCCTATGATTATGGGTACAATTTCCACTGGCATATCCAATATCCTTCTTATTTCTATTTTCAGGTCTTGATACTTATCCATTTTTTTCCCTCTCTTTCTCTTCAACTCTGGTGTCCCATGGAATTGGGACGTCAATGAGTGATACTTTCTTCTTGATTTTGTCAATCAACGTCACGTCTGGTCTATTTGCACGTATCACCCTATCTTGTTCATGATACCAATAGTCCCAGAGGATCTTTGCCTGATCGTTTTCTATCAGTCCTTTCAGGTTGGTGCTCATACCACTATTACTGCAAGGTAGCTGATGTTTCTTGCACAGGCTCCAGTAGAGGGCTTTTGCCACTGAATCATGCCTCTTTTTATACTGGTTCTGTGCAAGTGCTGGGCATTTGCTTGCTATGTGGTTCATGGTTTCATTTTTGCGTATTGCACTTCCTACATATGGGAGAGATGTTATTTCCATCTATCGTTCTTTGGATATATCTGATTCTTAGGGCCTGATCTTGTGCCGCTGTTATTATTCCTTCAGTTTTCTTCTGGAGCTCTCCCCTCTGTAACCATTGCCATGTGTCATCGCTGGCCAGTTCTTTAGTCTGTCTCATGTATATTCCGTGCATTGGTTTGTTGTGCCATTCCTCTGTTCTGTTTGTCATTCTCCTGTCTCTGTATATTTCTGGGTCTTCGTCTATTTTTATCAGTCCTTCTTCCCATGCACTCTTGAGCCACTCGTCTTCACTGGTTTTCAAGATATTGCCCCAGTGCTCTGTTCTCGATGTTGACGCAGTCTCTAGTGCTTAGTCCCCGTCCCCTCCCTCCTTCCTTTCGTGTTATGTATAGTCTGTCCGTATTTGCTCTTGGGTGTAGTGCTTTGTGTATTGTCATATGTTTCCTAGTTTTCTGGTCTATGTTGCGGAGTTCTGCCTTCGTCCATTCCACTATTCCCTGCATTGTATCTGATTATTGGCACTGCCCATGTGTTTATGTCTTTTATCATATTTCGGCGTTGAGTTTTGACTTGAGTATCGCCTTCAGTCTCTGCATATATTCTTTCCTGATCGTGTCCTTCATCTCTTGGTGTTTTATATCCCCTCCTTCCATTATTCCCAGGTATTTGTATCCCGTCTCATCTATGTGTTTGATGTTGCTCCCATCTGGTAGCTTTATCCATTCAGCCCTTGTACTTTGCCCTTTTGTATGTTGACTAAAGCACATTTTTCTATCCCAAACTCCATCCTGATGTCCCAGATACAATCCGTACAGTCTGGATTAGGGTATCTATTTCCTTGATGCTCTTACCATACAGCTTGATGTCGTCCATGAACATAACATGGTACCCAGGCATCCATCTTCTGCAATACTTTTGTTATGGGAATCATGGCTACTACAAAGAGTAGTGGGGACAGTGAGTCGCCCTGGAAGATCCCTCTCCTGCTATTAACCTCTGCTAGTCTTATTCCAGAGCTTGTAATTATTGTATTCCAGTTGTGCATTGTATTTTTAAGGAAGCTGATGGTGTTTTTCCTCTGCCCCATATATTTTCAGGCACTCTATTAGCCATGTGTGTGGTTTCATGTCGAAGGCTTTCTTTATAGTCTATCTATGCCATGCTTAGGTGGGTTTGGTTCCTTCTCTTACTGTTCTTCATTACCATTTTGTCTATCAGGTGCTGGTCTTTTGTGCCCCTATATTTCCATCTGCAGCTTTCTGTTGGTGGGGGATGGTGTTTGTATCCTCTAGGTAGTTGTATAGCCTTTCGCTGATGATACCTGTTAGTAACTTCCACATTATTGGTAGGCAGGTGATAGGTCTGTAGTTATGGCTATATTTCCCTTACTCTTGTCTTTCTGGACTAAAAGCTGTTCTTCCTGTGGTCATCCATTTGAGCGCATGGTGATTTGTGATACAGTGCTGGAGTTGTTCTGCTATTCTTGGGTGTAGGACCTTAAAAATTTTCTGAGCCAGTATCCATGGACTTCATTGGGACCTGGGGCTTTCCAGTTGGGCATTTTCTTTAGTTGGTGTTTGACTGTGTCTGTCGTGATGTCAGTGAATCTTTGTTTTTATTCTCCCTGTTTCTTTCTTGCCTTGACTTTCTGGAGCCATGTTGCATGTTTGTTGTGTGATACTGGATTTGCTTCATATGTTTTTCCAGAGTCTCTTACTTGGTTCGGCTTCAGGAATTCTTGTGGTTGTCTTTCCCTCTTCGTTGGCTGTATAGTCTTTTCTGGTTGGTTCCGATAAGTTTGTTCTGTGGTATCCCTTATTCCTGTTCATGTATCGTTGGATCTTATGTGCTTTGGCCTTAAGCCCCCTCTCCTGTACTCTGTATTTCTCGTTCAGTTCCTCCCTTGTTTTCTTGCTTCTTAGTGGCTTTTTTTCTGCCATCTTCTTTCAGTTTACTCAAGTCAGATCTCATCACATGATTTGCTTTTCCAGGCGCCTTTTCCAAGGCGGTTGCTGTTTGGGTTCTGTTGGGTTGGTTGTGCTGGTGGTGTTGGTGTTCGTGTCCTCATCAGTTCTGATACTAATCTTGCTTCTGCATGTGTCAAGTTATTGGTTTCTGTGATATTGGTGGTGTGTATTAGTCTCATTATTTTCATTGACCTCACTTGTTTTTCTCCCTTAATTTCTTGGTGTTGTAGGCTTTTATGGAGGGGATCTTTGTTCTCTCTGTGTTGCTTCATCCATTGTCTGATCTGTTTCTACCCATTCCGTCCTGTCTGTTACTTCGTCGGTGTTTCCTTGTGTGTCGTTGTTTGATATCTCATCATCCCTGTCGTCTTCTGTGGCATCGTCTCTCAGTTCGTCTTTCTCGTATTTGTTGCGTGTGTCATTTCCCTTTCGAGTTCCTCTCTTTCTGTTGGGGAGAGCCAGTTCTTTTTTCTTTATGTTCTTTTTACTTGGTCTGCCAGCCTTTGCTCTGTTTGGGGGGTGTTATTCCTCTCATTCCAGATGTTGACCAACCTTCTTCTATATCGTCTCTCTGTCGGGTTGCTTCTGATGCAGCATCTCCATATTTCCTTATTTTCTTCTCTCGTTTCATTTCATTCCTCTGGTTTGCTTCTGTAGCTCCAGTCTCTGGTGTTGGTTACTGTCGTTGTGGTGGTCAGTTGCTGGAATGACGAACTCCAAGTACCTGACCGTCTTCCCTTCAATTGGGCTGAATACCTGGTTGCCAGAGGTTTCCATTTACGTCGTTGTCGTTTAATCTTCATTTCTTTCCATCATTGCTGAGTTTTTGCTATTTAACCCATAGCTGGAACCTACCCCCATCAGGAATAGGTACTCATTACAGCTGAGTAGACTGGAGGAAATTATGGTAAAGATTCTTTCCCAGGAACCAACGCCAACCCGAGGAGAGCGGTCACCCATCCAACAACTGACCAGCCCAATGTTGCTTAACCAGTCAATTGACGACCTAACCCACTCTTGCCACGGCGCCCCACACATTATTATTATTATTATTATTATTATTATTATTATTATTATTATTATTATTATTATTATTATTATTATTATTATTTATTTCGGCATATGAAACCTATTCACTGGAATAAAGCACACCAAATGGGCCATTGAATTGAAATTCAACTTCCAAAGAATGTTGGTTTCAACGTGCCACCAGAGACCCCACGCTGCGGCAGTAAGTGATCATGGTGCAAAGCCAGTGATTTTTCATCGCCTTGGAAGAGGCACGAACTCGCGATGTGAGCGACTTGTCACGACATTTTCAGACGTATGTTTTAACTGATTATTCCATTTTTCAGCAAAACATGGAGTGAAATGTATTTCCTAAGAAATGCGAAAATTACTAAAAAAAAAAAAAAATTAAATTAAATTTCATACAGATAAAAAATAGAAAACGACAAAGTCAAAAGAAGCCAGATGCATGAGATCTCAACTTTCCCCCACAATTCGAGCCTTAATAATATAATCCGTTTGATTTGACGAAGTCTGAAATAAATGAGTTGGCGCAGAGCTATTGAACGCAGCCCCATTTGTTTGCTAATTCAAAAGCGAACTGGTTTGGATTTCGTCACAGAAAAATGAATATCTGAGAAATGGCTCACTGAACCACCCTGACCTTCTCTTTCAAGTTACATGAATGAATGGTTAATATATACGTCTAACCTTCACTTTACCACGCTGTGATTGGCAGAGAGAGTAATAATAATAATAATAATAATAACCTTTATTCCAATAATACATTGGGTTTTCTATTTACATCAGGTCATCAACCAAGGTTAGAAAGCGTACATTAAAGCTATTAAAACAATAAAATCATAGTATACTAAAACAATATGCACACATACATAATATATAATATACTATATAAAACTTGAATTAGGAAATTGTAATTTTGGTTATAAAACATTGTTCCTAGAACAATCATTAGTAAAATTACTCCAACATAAAATGTGTTCTCCATAGTTAATGGTGTCTTAAAAAGCGGTTATTGAGCGTGAGACGTGGCTAATGTCAGGTACGGTTGTTTCCTATAAAACTTATCTACGAAGATTAATTATTGTATAAAAGATGTTTCTTAGTTTATTTTTAAAAGATCTTAGGGATTCTTCGTCTTTCAATGAGCCAGGTAAACTATTCCATAACTGTGGACCTTTAGTATTTATGCCCTTGATCCTATATCGGTATTGGCTCTTCTGGACACTAGATTATTTGCTTGTCTTGTAGTCATCCCTGTCACCGAGTCAACGGTTCTAAAATTATAAAGCCAGTTAGGAAAAACATTTTTTAAAACTTTAAAAACAAAAACACAGACATCAAAAGTGTACTTGTTTTTCACTTTCAACCAACCCAGTTCTAGTAAAATTGGAGATATAGATCATATTTTTTCACTGTACCCATGGCCACCCGAGCCGCAAAATTCTGAAGTTTTGTGTACTCGTTGCATAAGGACGTTGCTTGTTGAACCCCATACTATATAGCAGTAATGAATTAAACTTAATACTAACGATTGCACTACGATTAGGCGGGTTTCTGGTTCGAATAAATTTTTTAGTCTATTGAGATAAATAAGTGTCCCCATAACTTTTCTGTGCAGTTCATCAATATGTTTTTCGAATGTCATGTATTTATCGAAGTGCACTCCAAGATTCTTTACGGATTCCATAGGTTCGATGATGGCCCCGCCCCATTAAAATTGATTTTGATGTTATCCCCGATTGCGGATAGATATTGCCTGGAGCCTAGGAATATACATTGCGTTTTACTTTCATTCAACAATAAGCCATTTATTTGAAAATACATCTTCACTCTATGTAAAATCTCCTCAGCTTTGTGTACTAAATCTTCCAAGTTATCGATGTAGCCATCAATTATTATTTGAGTGTCATCAGCATACTGAACAATGAAACAGTCACTTAAAAAAATTTCTCAGGTCATTTACATAGATGTTGAATAAAATTGGTCCTAGGATTGAACCTTGAAGGTACACCAAAACCGACGTTTTTGGGGGTTGAGACAACATTTTTGAGTATGACAGATTGTACTCGATTACGTAAATAGTCTGTGAACCAGGATGGATCTATTATAAAGTGTCTGACATTTACCCAGCAAAATTTCATGGTTCACACTATCAAAAGCTTTCGACAGATCGAGAAGTAGTAAAAGGGAAATTTTCTTCTTGTCTATGTTATCGTAGATTTTATCCGATATTTTTAATAGTGCTGTTTCCGTTGATAGTTTTGGTCGAAAGCATGTTGACTCTTAGAAATGAGGTGATTACTTTCTAAGTATTCAGTTAACTGATTTGATACTATTTTTTCTAATATTTTAGATAAGACGGGAGTAAAGAAATTGGCCTGTAATTAGAAATGTCGTCTTTATCTCCGTTTTTAAAAATAAGGAACAACATGAGGATTTTTCCACGTTTCTGGGTAGATATTAGTTACGATAGATGTATTAATAATTATGGTAATGAAAATAAAATATATATAGAGTATCTTTTATAAAACGTAGCGGTATGCCATCGGATCCGTACGCATTTGACTCTTTGAGAGAACTAATGACTAGAATGACAGTATCGCAGTCAACAGTGACGGTTTAAAAGAATATAATGGTTGTTTGGGAATGTATTCATTTCATCGGTTTGCGCTCTTCTATTATTCCTGGCAAGTTCTTCTTGCGTTCTTTCATATGTCTTTCTTCCTACATTCGCAAAATACTCATTAAATTTCTCTGCCTTGTCAGTTAAATCTTCATTTTCTATTTGAGATTCTTTGTTAGTATTATTGGGCAGAATTGAACGCACTATTTTCCAGGAAGTACGTAGGTTATTGTTCTTATTACTTTTAAGTTCGTTCCTGTAGTGTGTTGTCATACTGTTATCCATTTCAATTTTTACTTCCTTCTTTTTCTCTTTAAAATTGATTTCTCAATATTGTATTACTCCTATCCTTCTTGATATCGTTTTGTAATTTATCTCTTATTATTATATTTTGTTTGATGTTATTAGTTATCCAGGGTTTAGGGGGGCGGGTGATTACTTTCGTTTACTATTGGAGCACATTTATCAATACATTTGGTTAAAACATTCGTTAAAATTTGTACTTGAGAACTACATTATCAGTGTTTAAAATACCATTCAAAGTGGGTGTTTCTTTTTTCATCACCAAATTACAGATACTCGCTTGGGAATAATTCTTAAGACATCGGAAAGTTTTATGAATGGGTTGCTTCTTAGGTTTACGTAAATTTAAGGTAACTATGATAGCTTCGTGGTCGCCTACTGGGCTTGGAATAACGTCCGAATCGAGTACCATTTCCTTATTATAGTAATTAGTAAATCTATCAACGTTGCTGAGTCTGAAGTTACTCTGGTTGGTTTTGGTAATGAGTTGGTGTAACTTTAGGTTATTTACAACTTATTCATTTTGTTGTCCTGTTTTTGAGCAAGTCGTCGTTAAAATCCTCCAAGTATAAAAATAGGCCTTGTTTCGTAAAATTACGTTTTAAAAGAATCGTTAATATAATTAAAAGATGCAACATTTGCTTTTGGGGTGGTGACGATATATACAACCTAAAATGATTGACGGTAATTACGGTGTTGTACTGATAACCATTAACTTCAATGCCCTCCTGTTTTTCAATGCAATTATTTATTACATTTACCTTTAAATAATCTTTGATATATATGCAAACTCCACCTCCTCGGCCATGATCATCTCGATAAAGTTGATAAGAGGGAATATTAATATATGCATCATTCATATAAGGATATAACCACGTTTCACTCACACATAAATATCAAAATTGTCGTCTTTTTCTAATAGATGTTCAACTACTTGTTTATTGTTTAAAAGTGACTGTGCATTAATATATATAGTTATAAAATTACGGCGATTGGTAGACCTAAACTCTTCGGCACTATCATCTTGGCCATCTTTTCTAGTTCTTTGCAAAATACTACATAATTTGCTCTTATGACCATATTCGTGGCAGTAATTACATTTTAGTTTATGGTCGTATCTACAATTTGACTGTCTGTGGTTAAATTCACCACAGTTGTAGCAACCTCTTCCGTATGTCGGTCTATTGTCAGAAAAATTATTCCTGGGAGGATAACGATTAAAATGGTTCAAACTATTGTTTTTTGGTCTATTCCTAACACTATGAGTCTCAACTTGATCTCTCCTATTATTTCCAGTCCTCAATCTATATGGCATTGGATGGCTGGGGTCACTTCCATATCTAAAGTTTCTATGGTTGTCTTACATTGTGATTTCCATAGTATTCTCTATTACAGATCTTTTTCCACCATTGTTTTGTTTGTGTACCATCCATTTAGTCTCATTCCAGTTTTCTCTAACAATACTACCCTGAGATGTGGATACGATTGCATCCAATAACCTGACTGCTCCTATTCTACTTAAATTATCATATGACAGACCATCTTTGTTATCATAGCAGTTTTCATCTATGTCCCCCGTTCCAAGCCTGAAATAGTTCTGGGTCCCAATGTAAAAAAACACCGTTGTCTTGACACCAGCCAAGCAACTTAGTATTAAAATCATTAATTTTGTTAATTAACAAGATCATCTGATTTCAAACTTGGAGAGAGAGAGAGAGAGAGAGAGAAGTAACTTTGTGCCAGTTCCCTTTACAGTGATGCCCTTGAAAATCATAGCATCATATATTTAAATGCACCAGATTCCCTAATCCTCCAATTCCTTGGCTACAACCATTACGTACAATAACACTTCACTTCGACCTTCCAGTCTATCCCTTCCCCTCCCTTCAGACTTCCCCCCCTCACCCCCCCCCCCCCCCCCAGGCCCCACCCACCCCTTGAACACTTAAAAACCCGAGCGCAAGCGATTCCAGTTTTCACATATTTTCTTTCCCTTGACGTGAGCGACCTCTCTGGAAGAGCTTCCCATTCCATGGGATGCGTCCCTGGGCACTGAGGGCATTAGTCCGTATCCATTTAAGCTTTTTGCTTGCTCGTGTTTTGTTTATCTTGCGGGATGTCACTGTAGGGGTTTCCGACAAAAGCGTATTTAAAGGATTTGTATTAGATCACGGGGCGTTGTCTCAGTTTTTTGCCGAGAATTTTGATTGTGGTGAGGTTTGCTTATTTTTTCTTTTTCAGAGAGAACAGACAAAGGTAAATGCGAACCGAGTGCGGAGCGCTGATTCAAGTTGACCAAAGAAAGTGCCAAATACGAGAAAAACGCAATAGAAAGTAACAACACTTATTGCGTAATAAAATAAAATGCTGCAGGTTGGGAGCCACAAAAAGGGGTAAAAGTGGATTCCTATTAAAGAGTCAGAAAACAACTCCAGTTTTAATTTTTTTTCTACTTTTAACTTTGCTTGGCACAAAGAAACCCACTAACGTATAATATATATATATATATATATATATATATATATATATATATATATATATATATATATATATATATATATGTTTATTTATTTATGTAGCATGTCATATATATATATATATATATATATATATATATGTGTGTGTGTGTGTGTGTGTGTGTGGTGTGTGTGTGTGTGTGAAAAAGCAAGTCAGCATAAAGAAACTCAGTCACTACAAAAAAAATCAAAGTGAGCCTTCACGGACCTTCTATCTCTATGATATTCTTACCCTTTGAAAACTGACAGATTAAATTTTATTTTTATAAAAAAGGGAGGCAAACGGGAATTGCATAAAAACTGAGCAAATAGCCTGACCCCTGAGACCCTTGCAGTTTTCTTTAGCAGTATCTGTGGTCTATGAATCTGACTACCCGGGGGTGGTCACAATGCCACTTATATACTTGAGAGAGTCATTCCACAAGAGGAGGAGACGTTGTTTATACATAAGATCATTAGTGTCCTATATACCATCAAATTCTATACGTTTTAAATTTTATAATTAAATGGAAACTATTCATTAGTGGTATTTAGAAGAATAATAATGAGGTGAAAGAAGCCAGGAGGTGCAGTGCCACCGTATACTCGTCAAAATTGCTGTTGGCGTTTTGTGCTCAAATTTCTATTGAGGAATCTATCTGCTTGCTGTTGTCTCTGAAAACCACTGTACTACCCAGTTAGTCTTGGAGTAACTCGATAGTGAATCGGAAAAGACAACAGCAGCGCTGAGGTTTGGACATCCTCTACTATAGTCGATTTTTTTAAACCTGGCAAACTTGCACTTAACTTGCACTTAGCTGCTTGGCGCTGATTGGATGAATGTCGTGTGTCCGAAATCTCTCCAGTTTTGTTTTCACACTGTTTCAGAATTGTGATTATACGGCCATTAGATTGAGATAAGAGCCAAATTATGTAATGTTATGTAAATACCTGTTGTAATAAACTTAAGTATTAAGAAGTTACATACCAAATTATTATATAATAGTTAACAGTTTATTGAAACAGCACTCTCCGAGCTGTAGACTTGAATAGGTTCAAAACGCATGACTTTTATGTTTAAATTTCTAGCTAGGTTTTTAGCGCAATCATGCCATTGGTGGTTGGGAAAAACAAAACGTATTTATTGTACATTGCTGAAGGTTGTATAACACTTAAAGAACAAAATACTACGTAGAAAAAATGTAAGCTTGCCGAAATATTTGAGGTGGAGGAGGTTGAAAAAGGAACAGCCCGGCGAGTTGTCGTCTGCACACACCACCATCATCAATCAGCTTAGAAATCGGCTATCGAGCAGTTGGCTCAATGTCGTCGATTTCACCATTTCAGCCATGCCCACAAGAGACGATATGGAACAAGCAGAGATGAAGGCACTTCAAACACAAGGCATTATGCATGCTGCTGGCAGTAGGCCTTACCAGTCAGTGCCGTAATATAATAATGAATGTTTTTTCAATATTTTTTCACTTCACGGGGCCCTATCAATACAATGAAATAAATCATTAAGGTGACAGCAACAGCAACTTTATACATATCCTAAAACTTAATGACATTCCGTGAGCAGTACTTTTGAATTGCAAAAAATGAAACATTATGATAAATAAAAACCATCTTTATTATTCTATGAAGACAAAAAACACCACAACCCGCATTTGAACCTCCCGCTGAGAGTACGTCAACTTTCTGTCAACCCCGAGGCTGTTCCTCCCCAACTCTCCTCCTTCCAGCCCCAATTTTCCTCCCCCCTTTTTGACAAGCTTACATTTCTACGTTAGTATTTTGTTCTTAGGCGTTAACAACCTTTAGCAAGTACAATAAAATACGTTTTGTTTTTTTCCAAACCACCAATGGCCCGAATTGCGCTAAAAATCTAGCTAGAAATTTAAACATTAAAGTTTATGCGTTTGAAAACATATTTCAAGTCTACAGCTTCGGAGAGTGCTGTTTCATAACTGTTAACTATTTTATATAATAATTTGATATGTAAATTCTTTAATGCTTAAGTTTATTACAACAGTATTTTACATAAACATTACATAATTTGGCTCTTATCTCAATCTATGGCCGTATAATCACATTCTGAAACAGTGTGAAAACAAACTGAGAGATTCGGCCACAACACCGACATTCATCCATCAGCGACAAGCGCTAAGTGCAAGTTAAGTGCAAGTTTGCCAGGTTTAAAAAAATCGACTATAAGTTATTTCTCCCATGGATGAAATAAACAATATTCGGAGCGAAGTTGATTACGACTCATATATCTCATAACAATTACTGGATCGTAACTCCACTCACCCTACCCCACACACCTCCCTCTCCCCGCGACCATCCCGCGCCTGCAGTGACTTGATAGTTATGAACCAGTTCTGTAATGCTTTCAAGTCTCGAAAACAGAATACTGATAGATTTCTCGTTAAGGCTCAACTAACGCATTCGACAATTTTAGGTACATTACAGAGCTCTCTCTCTCTCTCTTCTCTCTCTCTCTCTCTCTCTCTCTCTCTTGGATTTCGAGTATGAAATGGTAATCCTCCCAGCACAGAGATTTAATTTGATTTCGCTTCTTCAGTATGGTAATTGGAAGCCAAAATATCATACTGAGGTAAATCCAAATAGTAATTTAAATCATTTAGTCGTTCTCACAAATATGCAGTACTCTGCTATACACGCTAAGCATTTGGGCATTATTTTACAATACTTCAACTCATTATATAATAATTATAGTATTATAGATGCATTTGACATAAAACATTTTTAAACTTTGTCTTTTAACATTTTGTTGGGGGTGGGGGGGGGGGGGGAATTCATTATATCCGAGATATGAATGTATATATATATATAATTGCCATCCTCGAAAAATTTCTAAGTGTTTTTGTTTACTTTACCACGGACACAGTTTGTGCTCTGATGCAAGTTTGCTTTTGTTTAGAACTGCATTGTGGTTCTGATGCGAATTTTTTCCCCGCCTTGGAATTGCATTGTGGGTAGTCACGTGGACCTGTTGAAAATTTCACAGGTGTCAGACATTTTCTCTTGTTATTTAGTTCAAGTCTTTCATGGAGTGAAAGAATGATATGTCTAGTCTGTGTCGTCTTCTAACTTCTAACTTTGAAACATAATGTATTGATTTCTAAGACAACGTGGAGGGTTACTTGCAGAATTACAATGTTTGAAGTGTAATAAGCAGTGTAAATTTAGAAAGCTTAAATACGTTTGGCGCTGTACCGGTTATGTTTCTGGCAAAAGACATTAAAGAAGAAATTATTGTAATTTTACTGTAAGTGATCGGAAAGGCAACATTTTTAGATGAATTTAAATCGCTGGTATGGAAACTGCTGATTTTTCTTTGCCAGTTTTTTAAGTGATTATTGTTAAATATTTGAATACCTCATCAAAGACCAGTGTTGACTGGAGAGGTTTTTGTAGTGAGGTGACTCAGTTTTGGTACAATAATCAGGAGCCCATCGGTGGTGTTGACGTGGAAGTCGAAATAGATGAAACCCCAATTACTCATAGTAAATACCATAAAGGTCGCCCTCTTACCCAGTGATGGTGGTTTGGTGGCACCGAGAGAATATCAAAAAAATTTTGATGAGGTATTAATTGATGCCCGGTGTTGGCAATGCAGAGGTGAACTAATTCCTTTAATTAATACTTATATTAAATCCATACTCTGTATTTATAGTGATTCATGACGTTGTTATAGTAAAATCAGTGACATGAATACACTTGTTTTCAGTTAACCACAGAAAATTTTGTTGATCCCAATAATCGTAACATTCACACACAAATATTGAACGATTGTGGCGAGATATTAAGGAGTGGATTAGAAGGCCTGGTATTAAAAAAAAAGTTTTTAAAACAATATCTGGCTAGATATTAATTTATTTATTTATTTAATCACTACCTCCAAGATTCAGTGTTACGTTTTTTTACTTGAAGCTGGTAAATCTATCCACCTTCAAGTGACACCCGCCACCATCACCACCTAGGGAATCATTTTCTGATGACACTGTAGATGAGCCGGAACCATCTTGTTCTAGACTTAAGCCATCAAAGCGTTTGTGTCCATCCAATTAAGGTAAATTTATAATTTTGTTTTCAATATTAATATTGTACCATGATTTACCTCCTGTAACCCCTGAGGCTAGTGCGCGCAGCGCATCATTACCGCTTGCCAAGAATCTTTAAAATTGCGGATAAGGTGTGATGCGCCGTCCCGCCACCCTCTTACGTTTTGGGATGTTAGGCTCCAGTACACTACTATGAGATTCAGGGTCTTTGTAACACGGTTTTTTTTGGACTTTGGTTTTTTTCTCCTTGTCAAAGCATCGGATGTAGCTGAAAGTTGACATATGTATATTTTACAACCACACACAAATTTTGTCAGCATTATCAATAACCTAAACCCGATAGTTTTAATTTTTTATAGAGTAAAAATGATCTAGCCGACGCCATGGCCAATGATTACGAGCCAAGAGTCGAAAAACATTCATTACGTAAGCAAGGTAAACAAACACCCTTTGACTAAATGTTGCCCCGCCATCCACCATACAGAAATTTCAACGGCTCTGAAACCCAAAGACTTTATGAACGGCGGAACG
>NC_061106.1:14766573-14774073 GCF_015104395.2 Macrobrachium nipponense
GATGGGGTCAGTTTAGCCGTGCCCAACTCACTCGTTCACTTGTCGTTCAGGGCCTCATTGTGACGCATTCCCGTCACCTCTAGCTAACTGAACTTTGTCCTTTGTTTGTATGGTGTTTTTACGTCGCATGGAACCAGTGGTTATTCAGCAACGGGACCAACGGCTTTACGTGACTTCCGAAGCACGTCGAGAGTGAACTTCTATCACCCGATATACACATCTCTCACCCCTCATTGTCACAATTTCACTTATTGCCACTGGGTTTTTTTTTGTGCCCATGGTATCTGGCTTTTCCTGGTAGTAAACAGTCCAAATATTGGCTAGACACTTTGTTAAATTTTACTGAGCGAGATAAACCGTGAAACGAACAGAATCATTCTGGAGGCAAGACTCGAAAAATTACTTTCATTTACTGACGTCAGGTTAGTCGTTATGCACAATAATCAAATCGACTGTTTCGTGGAAAAATGTTTTCAGATCTTTATTCTAAAACCAAAATGCAAGATTCCAATTTGATGCAGACTATGGCCACAATTCTTTATTCATATTTTACCTACAGGTTTTGGCAGCATTGGTCTTTTTTCTCCACCAAAAACCCGGCGATTTGCATTTACGTCACAATCTTAAAACTATTCTGGGAGCTGGGTTCAGAGAAGCTAGGTATTCGTCAAAAGTCACATTCTCTCTTTTTTTTTCTTATCATCATCCACTAAATTTCATTCATTTTTTTTTTACATTCTTCAATCGATTTTGAGTTACCTTGACAATACACAACACTCAACCTGAGAGACTGATACAAAGATAAACTAATGGGGTCGAAGCACAAACTTCCAATAATTTTATTAATGAATGATAATGATAGAAAAAATTTTATATAAAAAACCTGTTAATATTATAAAAAGATATTTGAATGACGAAACTCTCTAATAATAAAAACCGAACAGAAAAAGAGCTTTTGAAAAATAAATACCTGCATTTCGAAGAAAGGAAAAAAGGTAGAGAAATGCTGCAAAATACTGCTGGCGATTTAAAAGAGAGAGAGAGAGAGAGAGAGAGAGAGAGAGAGAGAGAGAGAGAGAGAGAGAGAGAGAGAGAGAATGGTGAAAATCCAAGTAACGAAAAGGAGCGAGAAATAGAGAAATGAAAATCTATTGTTGAAGGGAATTTGGAAATAAAGCAAGAAATATATTTTGGCGCCATGCATTTTCCCGACGCGAAGCGAAAGGAAAAATATCAAGTCAAAAACGAAATAAAAAAGAAGGAGGGAAAGCGAAAAAGAAGAATTACCGTGGGACAAAATGCTGGGACATTTTTACAGGCGGAAGAGAAACGCTGTGAATCTGACTAACTTTTAAAGTAGAGTGAAAAGCTTCAATGACGAAACGTGAGGGAGAAAAGAAAAGAAGGATAATTGGATTATTTTCCAAAATTAGAAAGGGAAAATGCCATGCAAGAGAGAGAAGGATTGCCGAATAAAAGAGAAATCAGGGGGGCGTGGACCCCAGGGGGGAAAGGAGAGAAGTTAATTTTCTCTCAGATCTTTGATAGACTCTGGGCAGCTACGAATTTTGCAGTGAACAAAAAATGCCATTGTGAATTGTGAGTTGAATTGAGTGTCAGCATAGGAGCAAAATGCTCATTGGCTTTTGAGTTTAGACTTTTCAGATCAGATATTATATAGTAATTGATATTGTTAGAAACTTTCATTTGAATAAAAGAAAAGTGCCTAGAGAATCTTTGCATAAGTAAGCTGTAGCAAGGTCTGCCCGTGCAGAAAACCTGACTGCTATTACCATATTAGGATAATTAAGATGCTAACATATGAGAGAGAGAGAGAGAGAGAGAGAGGATAAGAATAAAAGCGGAGAAACAGTCGGATCGTTCAACAAATCTCGCGCCCCTATAAACTGGACCCAGGCATCTGTATAGGGATTTCTTGGACTTCGTTGTGCTTCCGATAGAAGAGAGTTAAGGACGATATAGACGAGACAGTGTAGATGGGTGACAGGAGGAAGGTGGTGGTGGTGGTAGGCGGGGGAGGAGGAGGCAGGGGGAAAAGAGATAGGGTCTAGTAGACAGCGATTGAAAGAGAGAGAGAGAGAGAGAGAGAGAGAGAGAGAGAGAGAGAGAGAAAGGTTCGTGTCTGCAAAAGGAATGGGAAGGAAGTCTAGGGGCACGGAGGTGTTAGGGTGTTGGGAGGGGGTTACCAAAGGTTTGAGGCATCAGGGGGTTTGACAGGGGGTCGGTTTAGAGTGACCTCATGGGGGATGGGGTTAGGAATGGGAGTTGGTCAGACTAATCAAGAACTGGTCTCTCCTAAATCTCGTTGGCTGGCGTCGCTGATGTCAAGGAACTGATTCAGGGTCCAGAAGAAGAAGAAGAAGAGAATGGGGAGGAAGAAGCAGAAGTAGAGAATAAGAATAAGAAAGTATTCTCTTCCAAGAAAAGAAGTCCATATATAGTCTGGAAGAAAGATGAATAGAAAAAGTAAAAGAAATGTCGGAGAAAATCTTAGGGAATGTGGTAATTAAAAAAAAAATAAGATGGAACATTGAGTAATTTTGATAGTTATTCTAAAATAAAACTAAAAACACTATAATAGGATATTAAAGGCAGTAATCATACAAGCGCATGGCAAAGAAATGTAAAAGTAAAGACCAGAATAAAGGAAGTAGACGAAGTTGTAGAACATGAAACCATGAAGATCTATGAATTAGCTGAAACAGAACCCGGATTAAAAAGTAAATTAAATGTGCATAGAAATACCGTAGAGTTCTTCCCCATGAGGTCCAACCTTGTGTCACTAGTCTTTCAGTGGTTGTCAATCTCCGTGAATCTATGAGTAAAACTCCCTCCCAGATTTAAAATAAATAAATAACAAAACAAAAACAAAGAGAAGGGGTTTCGAGGAATAGGGAGGGAGGTAAATAATTACAAAACATGTTAAGTCCAACCAGTCTAACAAGAGCAGCAGACTACAGGAAACTTTTGCATCTTGGCATAAACTTCTGAATTTTAGATCCTCACTCTTATTTAGAGATTAACGACCATAATTAAAGAATTTTCTTATTTTTTTTTTTTTCTCCCTTGGGCTCACTCCTAACCTGGAAATTGCTGAACGCCCCCCCCCCCCCCCATGAGGGTCCCCCCCCCCCCCCCCCCCCCCCTCCCACCCCGAAGTTTAAGGAACCACTGCGTTAGTAAACAGTTATGACTGAAAGTGAGTCACGTTATAAACTGTTTTTTACATACATCAGTAACACATAATCATCTTTATTTAAGTACTATTAATTAATCACGTGCAAATGTAATTTTCCATTTCCAAAAAACAAATACGCTCCGGGGATCAAACTATACTCTGTGTTTTTTCCCTCCGACCATCCGCCTGCGGTGTTTGCGTGTAACACTGCGTCCCGGGCTTTAGATAGTTACGCTATGTGTAAGTTTTAGGTAAATAAAAGGATATCTGGATGTACATTTGCAACTGGGAAAGTGTTTTAATAATTTACTGTATGCGAATTACACCGTTAATATTCGAAATAGGATATTATCAAAATTGTTGAATGTAAGCTGAATGTAACTATCGAAAGCCCGCAGGACGCAGTGTTACCAAACGAAAACACCACAGGCGGGTGGACAGATGGAAAAAAAACGAGTATAGATTTAAAGCAGTTGTTAAGAAAGGACTTTGCGGGGAAAACTGGCTTTGGACTTGTAGTACTTTCTGTGGTTTGAAAGTTTATTAAGAATTCATAGGGTTATATACTTTGTAATTAACACAGAGCAGGCTGTAGGTTATTAAGGTTAGCCTCGTTGACGAGAGAGAGAGAGAGAGAGAGAGAGAGAGAGAGAGAGAGAGAGAGAGAGAGAGAGAATAATGCTAGGAGGTACGTTACTCAAACTTAATACAGTTAACTGGTAATCGAATGAAGTTAACGAGAAAATGCAATAAAGAAAATGAGACATTGCACAACTTACCCAATGAAGATAATTGAGAAGGGTATATGACAAACACTCAGTGTCATAATTAGAAATCTACAAATGAAGCTATTCAAGACAGAAGAATAAACGAAGGTGGGTTCATTATTCGCGACGTTAAAGGTGAGTGATCACAGATTCAAAGAAGTAAGAATACCATGTTATTTAGGACATTTCTTACATGAGAGAGAGAGAGAGAGAGAGAGAGAGAGAGAGAGAGAGAGAGAGAGAGAGAGGAAATTTCTTCTTTACAATTAACAATGGAATCTGTCAATCAGATTCACGGACTCCTCTTTCCATCACTTGGGAATAAACAACACGTCCGTAAAACATTAGTTTTATTTTTAAAATAGATGTATAATGCCAAACATTCACTCTCTCTCTCTCTCTCTATTTCTATCTCGAGAAAGAAATTTGTCAACAGTTCTGTGACAGCTGGTGTGGTCTAAAACTTCATTGGAAACTGCTCGGTCTTGCGACAGGTGTCAGTGGTGTAGCAATTTTATATCTTCAAACTTTGGGAAGGAAATGTATTTCAAGTCTCAGAAAGCATCGAAACTCTTTCATTCTTAAATATCACGAAATTACGTTATAATGTGAATTTTGGAAAGTATTTCCGTTTTCAATACGGTTGTTGTGAGTTGTACGAGATGAAAATAATAAAATATAATGATTAAACCTGCAGTAATGTTCTCTCTTTAAGAAAATTTATGCTAAGATAATTTATAATTTTTTTTGTTCATTGATTTCTAAACGAGTCTTATCTCTATTTACGTCCCTATTTCTTTAATTCATTTCTTGACTTTCTAGTTGAAACGACGAGTAAAAAAAATAATCCGAATTAGAATTATAACAATCTTACCGAGGGTAATTAGAGCACCTTTATTGTCGTGCAGTTCACATTTAAAACAGAAATTCCAGATTATTGTAACGTTAGCCCTAGCCGAGATGAATCATATGTAGCCTAAAATTGCGTTACTGATCAATCGAGTATGGTTCTGGTTTTAATAGAAGCATGAATAGGGTAGTGTATAAGAAATTATCGAATGAAAGAAGATGTGTGCATGTGTGTGTGTGTGACAGAGAGAGAGAGAGAGAGAGAGAGAGAGAGAGAGAGAGAGAGAGAGAGAGATAGAATGCGTTGATGATGAGATGTATGTAATTTTTCCTTCTGAAGTTCTGAGGATGTCGAAGGCTTGCTGTTACTAAGAACAAGAACGCGAAAATAAAGTGTGGAAAAACCCTAAGCTCTCTCTCTCTCTCTCTCTCTCTCTCCTCTTTTATAAGACACGGACACTGTTCCCCAGGAGAGAGCTATTCTTATCGCAAACTGATATAAACCCCTTTCCACTTGGGTATAGATAGACACAATTTTGGAATGACAGTGAAGGTCAGAATGGTGTAGTTTTTCCCTTCCCTGGTTTCGGAGGTTTTTAAAATTGTAGGTGGCCTTGCTGGAGATGTAGCCAGGAATTTATGGAACATCAATATATGAACCTGACAGATTTTAAGTATTTGACCAGGGAAGGGTCCAGCTCTTGGGTCGTTCGTCTTTCCAAGAGAAGTTTAAAGAGGCCATCAAATCATGGGGCTAATGGTCGAGAAGCTGAGATAATATCCGTGGGGTCCGAAGAGTTCTGATTAGTGTCAAACTTTGAGAAATTGTCCAGTGAATATTTCTTGAACATGCGTTGAGTGTTAAAGTCAAAATGAAGAACACCGACAATTTCCATATCTAAATTAAGATTAACGATAAACCAAACTTAGAGTATTTGTTTCATTAATTCCAAAGTTTTGTTGTCCATTAACTATATAGTATATACGGTTAGTTTCACGCATATATATATATATATATATATATATATATATATATATATATATATATATATATATATATATATATATATATATATATATATATAATATATATATATATATATATATATATATTATATCCGTGAAATTAACCGTGTTTATGGTAGGGACCATTATGTTTTTCTTGCTAATCTGGTTTTTATGGGTTCATTTGTGCCTATATTTTCTCTACGTCGTGTAATACTTATTTGCACATTTACAAAGCATAAAAGCGCATAAGCGAAATAATAACTGCAGAGAAAAAAAAATATCTCAAGCACATACATCTGAGTGCATAAGCTCACGCTTGGAACCTGAGTAGCTGTATACGTAGAAGGAGGCGGAAAGCGACAACAAGTTTCTCTCTCTCTCTCTCTCTCTCTCTCTCTCTCTCTCTCTCTCTCTCTCTCTCTGTGTGGCTGATGGCCTCGAGGCTAGAGGAAGGAGTTCACCTTTGCCCCTTATCAAAATTCATGCCAAACTTCGCTGACGGAAGGGTTTAGGAAACTGCCTAAGAGTTCTACGCAGGTTAGATGAGTTAGTCAAAAGTGGATGGACTTAAGAGGTGACGATCCGGCCCTACGAATTTCCCAGAGACTTGAAAGTCTCAGACTTCGGGAGGAAGGAGCGAAGAGACTTTTTAAGTTGATTCCGTGGTGGGTCTTGGGAGAAAGAGGAAGAGGAGGAGCTTGGTGGGGCGGAACAGACAGGATGAGCGATAAAGAGGGGATGATAAGAAAGGGAGGAAATAAAGATGTATGGATCACGGAGGAAAGGAGATGAGGTAGAGAGGGGTGAATATAGGAAATAAAGATATGACGACGATAAGAGAAAATTCTGGATGATGAAAGATAATGAGGACTAGCTATAAAACTGAGAAGTTAGGAAATTGGAAGAATACTTGAAATCAGCAAGATGTCCCGAATGGATAAAGAAGAGGAAAAAGGATAAATTAGATGAAGTAAAAAGAAAAACAGAACGAAGAGGAAATTGTTTTAAAATAATATTGGGCGGAGGAGAAAATAAGAGATGGAGGGCAGAAGATATTAAAAACAAAGTACAATAACACGAAAAAAAGGAGGAGAAAAATCAGACTCATAAAAGTATGACGCCGGAAGTGGAAATGGGACAAGAAAGAAGAAAGTTTCAATTATATTAGCGAGATGATACATCAATGAAAATCATCTTTAATCGTCATAATGTATTAATTTACTAATGGGGGAATTTTTAACTAAAAGAAATAAATTTAGCAGAAAAATAATTAACTGTGAAACTCTTAAAACAACCAATTGCAAACGCGTCATCTCGCTGAACTAGGTCACGGCTTTTTGTTAAAAGTAACTAACCTTTGATATGAATATTACGAACCGAAAAACGACTATTCTGATTTCGACATAGAGTTTCTAATTAGATTCATATGAGCTCTCATGAATTATTCATCTTGAAACCCGGAAATTACTAACTTGCAATTTTCCTCATTGAATTCCCTGGAAACTTGTCAAAGACTAGAGCAATATTTCGTCATCTGTCTGATAAAAAAAAAACAGCCACAGGAACCGGAGCAACAATAGAAGAAACAACAGCAAAAACAGTAGCAGAGGCTGGAGCAACATCATCATCATCATCATCATGAAGGCAAGTCTCCTAACAAGCAGCAAACGAAGTTGC
>NC_061106.1:14779073-14784073 GCF_015104395.2 Macrobrachium nipponense
CTGGGGCTTTACATGAGAAATTGTGGGGGTTGGTATGGAAGGTGGATGAAATGTCGAAGAATACAATGGTATTATTAATGAGATTTATGTTAGTGGATGATAGGTTATTGGGGTAATGGGCTAATAAACAAGATATGCAGTAAGCAGAAGAGCGTTTTGAACGATCTGAGAAAAGTACCATTCGTTACTTTCGACCATGAAGACGGCAATTGAAATGGAACTTATACAAGTACATATCAGGGTGAACGTCAAGACAATAAGTCAAAATAGTCAACCCCATTCTCTCTTCAAGACAAAGAATCTTTTTGAGTCTACAAACTGAACCAATGAATACTGGAATAAAGGAAATTAGCCACTGAAGACTATAGCGAAGGAAATTAAGACATCATGATGATCCCTGGAGGATGGCAATAAATGAAATTAGGTCAGCGCAATGAGTTCTTGAAAGTGAAGAAAGAAATAAAGGTCAACCCGATAACCTCTAAAAATAAAGAGGGGGGGTGTGTGAGACAGCCTTAAGCTATCTTACATAACAGGCATAACCTGGTGACCTTTTAAAGACAACAGGTGACCTCTTGAAGTTAATTACCTTCTTAAAAAGTAATGAGTACTAACCTGAAAATCTTTTGAAACCAAAAAGAGAAATTAGTGTCAATCTGATGACTTTTTAAACAAGCACCGAAAGAGGGAGGTGGTTAGAGTTGATAATTATTCATTACCCAACCAAAAGGTTCTTGTCTTTTAAAAAGAGGGAGGAAAAAACTTCTGGGGTCGTTAGCATAATTAAATTGTTGAGATTCCGACTGAGTTACACCAAGATCACTAGAACGGTAATAAGAGGACGAGAGGCAGGCGGTAATGATCGTTTGGTAAGAGGAGGAGAAACAGAAGAAGAAGAAAAGAAGAAGAAAGACAAGAGGAGAAAAGATGAAGGAAAAGAAGATAGAAGCGTAATGAGGAGATGAGCAATAGCCGAATGAATAGAAGTGGAAAGCGCGAGTAACAAGCTTAGATAAAGAGAATGATACCACGAAACGAGTAACGAGTAATGAAATTAAACGACGATGGAAAAAAAAATACTTGTTAATGAAAACAGTAATGACAAAAACGGTAAATAAGAAAAAAAGAAACGCATAAAGAAAGGAAGATGAAATCCCCCCAAAAAATGAATGATAGAAAATGCACAAATGGGGTTTAATAGAAGAGTGGGTCAATTGAAAACATGAAAATAAAACCTGTTCATGAAAAATATAATACATCTATGGCAATTTCAAGAAAGGAAAATGATCAGAGGAAAAGACATGGAAATCATTCGGTAATTAAAATTAAACACCAGAAATTAAAACACGAAGGAATTACATATTGCTCTGATGAACAGAGAGGGAGAACGTAAAACAAAATAGCGCTTTTGATACCGAGAAAAAGTAAACACTGATCAATTAAATGATTGGTATTTGTTAGAAAATCCCCGACTAAAAATGAAAGAAATATAAAAATACAGAAGGAAGGATTCAAAGCGGGGAGGAGAACGCAAGATATATAAAAAAAACTGAAATAAATAACGGATAAAGTACGAGAAAATTCTAATATGAAAAAACCAGGAAATCACAAGGAAAACAAAATAAAAAAATGCCAAGGAAAGGAAGACGAACCATGGAAAAAAAAAAAAAAAAAAGAAGCAAACGCAGTGCGTGGACCTTCGACTTGTGCAACCACTTCAGTTGCAGGAAATTATATGATTCAAGTTATTGATTAGACATCGGGAAACAGAAGTTTTGAGGTCGGACGAAAGGTGGGCCAAGATAGTTCTTACGATGTCCCGTCGTTAGGGCTAATTTTCAAGTTCTCTGGCTCACGACCGATATGCGAATTCTCGGAATTCTGGATGTTCACCCCAAATTTGCTTAAGAAGATAAAAATGAGAGAGAGAGAGAGAGAGAGAGAGAGAGAGCGAGAGAGAGAGAGAGAGAGAGAGGTAGTTCAGTTTTATCAGATCAGTGTGAAAAGTTATGGCTTTCAAGAGACAAAAGTTTAGCAGTTTCTCCGTTTTACATCTCTCTCTCTCTCTCTCTCTCTCTCTCTCTCTCTCTCTCTCTCTCTCAATATGCCATGTAACTATAAAAAATGAGCAATTAGCATCTAGAATTAGTATCTATGTGCCCAATCCCTCATCAAGATTAAATATCTCTCTCTCTCTCTCTCTCTCTCTCTCTCTCTCTCTCTCTCTCTCTCAACGTGCCATGTAAATATAAAAAAAATGAGCAATTAGCATCTGGAATTAGCATTTACGTGACCAATTCCTCATCAATATTGAAATTCTCTCTCTTTCTCTCTCTCTCAATATGCCATGTAAATGTAAAAAAAATGAGCAACTGGCATTGAATCTGTGCATATCTTATCTCTTTTCCTAAAATCGGCCTGTTCATCTCCATGCATTTTATCAATTATTTCTCCAACCACTTGAGGATGTGCCATGCAAATGTAAAAAAATGAGCAATTGGCATCTAGAATGATCATCTACGAGCCCAATTCCTCGTCATTATCGAAAATGTCGCACAAACGATCAAACCAGTGAAACCACATCTCCCACCGAACACCATCGAAACATCACGAGGAGACACGGGATTAATCGTCGCCCGATCCAAATTCAAATATTGAAATCGTATTTGATGTTGGCATTTCTCCTCCCTTCCATAAACTCCAGATGATCCGATGACTGCTTCTTCCCTTTCCGTCTTCTCCTCCCCCCCCCCCCCCTCTCCCCTCACCCCTTCCAACCCCACCCCGCCCTCTCCTGCCGCCGCATACATAGTTCATGCTCTGGAGGGAGCGACAGATGCTGCTCTTCCCGCCCTTCGCCCTACAGAAGGATTTAGCCGAGGGGACACCCGGCGTTGCATAGGTCAGGGCTTGATTGAAAATTTTCTTTTTAGTAATTTGCTTTATAGTTTTCATTTCGTAGCATTCGGACCAAATAAATATTGATAGAGAAGTAAGCTGGGATGACTTTTCCTGTCTTTTAATTGGTTTTTAGTGTGTGGTGTGTGTGTGTGTGTGAGAGAGAGAGAGAGAGAGAGAGAGAGAGAGAGAGAGAGAGAGAGAAGATTTGAGATTAAATAACAGAAGAGCGTGGTTACTGTTGTTCAGTGTCCGGTTTCATTCGTAAAAATCTGGAATTTTTTTCCATAAGTCATAAATGACTGCATTTTCATTCTCTTTATCCGTTCACGAATCTGCTACGAAACGAATCACCGATGACTTTTTAATACTCGGAGCGAGTCGCAGTTGGCAGTTAAGATATGATAAAAACACTGCGCCCTAAACGTTTGTATTCTTTGATGGCGCTTTCCAAATTGGAAGTTCGGGATGAAAAGGCCATAAAAAACTCCAGCAATATTAAATACGATCGCTTGTTCGCCGCTCAAAGCCATAAAACTTTTCCCTTTAATACGGTATGTAGGTAATATCGTTTGTCTGAAGGCACAGACACAAAGATGATTTGATCCCATCTTTGTCGAAACTCTCCAGCAGCTGCTCGTCTTGGCTAAAATGAGAGGTGTTTAAATTGTCTCTTTCTTTTTCTTTTTCTTTTTAATTTACGCCATCCTTGTACGGTGATTGGCTTACTAACTTTACAGATGTTTATAAATCCTAGGTGACTTGTTGATTAGTTTATTTACACATATATGTTGGAAGGTGATGTCTCTAAAAAAAAAATACATTTAAACGCAGGGGCTTTACAGCCCCGTTCGTCTTTGCTTTTGTATGAAAACGACCCTCTAAAACCCAGGGGTTCCATTGACTGCTGCTGAATCGTAACAAGTTTACCGTCCTTGAAGAGCCAGGGTAACAAGGTCTTCAGATTCGGAACTCAACACTTGAAGCGGATTTTGAAATGTTATCTTTTAGCGCAACGTGTGCGGAATTCAGACCACTTAAAAACCTGAAAGATATTTAAGCCGAAAATAGATCATTGGGTCAGCCGAATGAGAAATATGTATGCCAGGCAATCATTTGCTTATAGGTCAGGAATTCATCTTATATACACTGATTTTCATTGCTAATAATTTCCGCAGCGTTTATAATTCTTATCCCATGCGCTTTAAGTCGTCTTTGAACGTCTGTAGTCACTGATCGTATTGTTTAAAACAGGCAGTGTAAATGCACAGTCTTGTGATATGTTTATTCCTATGAAAATTGTTCACGATGACTTAGCATGAATGTTCATGATGGAGTAATTGCAAAAGGATAAATAAGAAAAAATCATGATTATGAACAAAGTCGAAAAATAAATTCTGCAGTGTACACACAATATTTTCCCCTCCTATAAAAATGTTAAAGAATTACTGTTCCCATACTACCACTACCATTAACAATAGCGGTAGTAATAAACTAATTGATAATTTTGACACATTTTTTTAATGTCATCTAAATCTGTTAATGAAAATACATAAGGCAAAGGGTTGGGGTGGTTGGAATGCAATTACGTAAATGAAAAATTGGGGAAATACGGGGTGGGGTGGGGACGGGGGTTGCATTTTTATAGATGAAAAATTGGGAAAATAACTCTTGCAACCTATTTCGGTTCTTCCAAGGGAACCCTTCTGCACGTTTGCAATAATTCAGAAGTTAAATTGGATGAGCTGACTACACCCATCCCATTTCACTCAAAGTTTTCATAATTTCTTTTGTTATTTGTTTTATACATTTTTTTTCACCGAGGGATGTCAACATGTGCAGACATTTCTTTTCAATACGGAACTGTGAAAAAATTTATTGTCTGAAAAGGTCAGGTCATGATTTCCATGACCTCTCGAGAACAGAGGGTTTTCGTCTCCTGTGCGAATTCACATTCGTGTTAGTTATCAAAATATTCATTCAATCATGGATATGATTTTGCGACTGGTAACGATATTATATCAATTTGATTAGAGGCATCGGTTCGTGCTAGTGTTAAGTAAACACTCACTCAACGCACACACACACAACACACGCACACA
>NC_061106.1:14786573-14793477 GCF_015104395.2 Macrobrachium nipponense
ACAATATAAGGTCGTATGTATGCGAGTCTTGCCAAAGTCAACAAGTAAAAAAATAAAAGACTAGATAACAAAGTTAACAGGCTGGAAAGTTTATATGATTTCAATTAACTGTTGGAAATAAAATGAAAGCAGACAAAAAATGTTCTTTACAAGAGAGATTCGAAATCTCTTTTATATAAACAAAAAAAAATTCTCACTAAACTTTCAGATGTCTCCGAAAATGTTTACAGTTCTACTTAGAAGTTTGGTCAACGGATAAAAATAGAAAAAATAACTTTGCTACTTTTATCTCCTTTAACTCGAGTCTCTCTCTCTCTCTCTCTCTCTCTCTCTCTCTCTCTCTCTCTCTCTCTCTCTCTCTCTCTCTCTCTTCCCGTGTAAGTCAAATAGGGTGTGTCAAAAATCCTCTTCACACCCGGGCTCATGGATATTCAGTAACGTTCCCATCTGGCACGAGAGAGAGAGAGAGAGAGAGAGAGAGAGAGAGAGAGAGAGAGAGAGAGAGAGAGCGCATATGTTGTAAAGATTTTTTTTTTTCTGGGAAAGGGACACGGTTTCTAAAGACAACCTGTCTTTACTGGCTGATTGCTGGTGAATTTTCATTTAAGTAATTCTGCATTTTAATGTTCATTGCCGTATGATGCTTTTGTGGCTTCGTATGCATGAATTACTTTGTTCCATTTCCTCTTCCATATGACTTATCAAACGTCATTTTAATCTTTAGTGTATTCAGTCATTTCTCTGTTGTCTGTCATGATACGCTTGCTGTTTGTAAGATCGTGTCTGCACGTGGAAACTTAACAGACTGTCCGTTTAACAGTGCTCAAGTCCGTTTTTGTCTTTTAGTCCTGATGTGCATTTAGCCTTCTGCATTTCTGTTTGTCAGTATGACCTGGTCATGTCTTCTTCCTTCCTGTCTGGCAATTATTATATAAGAAATATCTTCTTTTGTCCTCACTGAGCATTAACAACACGATTCTCTACCTGTTTGTCTTTCCTTTCACAGGCAAAGTTTAATGCCAGAATGCAGTATGAAGAATACGCCTACACAGAGTATGGACCTTTCACTCAGATTTTTCCCTTTTCGTTTTTATTTTTTTTTCTAGGGAGTAAACTTCCAATTCTGAGCGACGGTAAAAATGGTCGTAAAAGTACGGAGAGTGTTTGCTCTCTGCAGCGGTGGTATCAAAAGGAACTTGAATAAACTCGAGTAATCATTTCTACTGTAAACTGAGATCTTTTTTCGTCTCTTTGTTAGATCATTTGGGGTCACCTGAAGGGAAAAGGAAGTTTTTCGTTGCCGTTAAAGGGACTCTCTCTCTCTCTCTCTCTCTCTCTCTCTCTCTCTCTCTCTCTCTCTATCTCTCTCTTACTGTAGATTTTGTATGTAACTATATGTTAGATCTATTAGTTTCATTTACATTTTCAGAACACTTCGTTTTGGGTCAAAACCTCATGACTGTTACACCTTTCGGTAAATCAGGTAACTATCAGATAAGTCTTCAGCTGCTTCTCTTTCCATCATTGGATCTATCGTCTTACTCTTCCAGCAACTATTTCCTCTGATTTAATATTTTTTTATTTTTTTTATTTATTTATTCATTTTTTTTAGTTTTTGCTATGAGAGTTAAAGGTTGTGGTCAGCCGAATCTATTCACGGAATTTCAGGTGTTTTCATAACATGCAGATCAACGAAAAGTCATGATCTAAGTTATGTGCATTCGGTATTCTTTTAGTCCTTAATCTTAGAAAATTTGATGTTCCATAATGATATATACTGATTTTCGGCCGCAGATGCAACTTGCATGAAGTAGTCGACCAACAGCAAAGCACCGGTTACTCGTAATAACTGGGGCCATGACACACACCAGCCGTGCAATGTCGCAACCCCACCAAACGTATTTCACTCATCAGGTCAGCCGTGGTCCTAAGTCACTGACGACGTTCTCCTATTATCAGACCCCTCAGTAATTAACAAGGATATTGGTAATTAATCTGGGAACTGGGTGTCTTGCCTGATAACTAATTAACAATCAGGGAGATATCGACGATCCAATCTCGCCCTTAATAACTTCGAGCACCCTCGGTCGCCAGTGACTTAATCGCTGGGCGTTGGCTACCTACGGGCGTTTCTCTATAAAGTGACATTCGATAGTGACGGACCCTAGCGGCTTAGGGTGATAAACAAAGGTGAGAGAGAGAGAGAGAGAGAGAGAGAGAGAGAGAATGATACTTGTCCAACAGCAAAGCTATGACGTGAGGTTTAATTTCCAAAAGGAGATGGAAAGCAATATTTCACCAGGGTACAACCGAAGCTGCGAATTGCGGTGACAACCGAGCCACTTGTCTATTGTGCAGAGTGGCGCAATCGATGTAATTGGATGCAGCAAACGGAGCTACGAAATATTATTTTTCCCTGGAAAATATTGCCCATATTTCATATAATGTAATTACCTACATTCAGAAATTGCGCAACTCTCCATGTAAAAAGAATTTGGCACGCTATCTTTCGAAGGTCTCCTTTTCATTTACTTAATGTTCGTTATTTGCTATGGTTCCTTAACTGCTTCTATATTTTTGCGTTCCAAAACAGCTGATCATTTGTTGAAATAAAGCATATTCATATATTTGGTCGGCAATTTGTAAGTGGACATTTTCTCGCCAAGAATCTTTACGACAATGGCGACTCGGAATTCCTGTGAAGAGACTAGAATTTTATTATGAAAGTCGAAAATTTTGGTCTTTGAGATATTATAGTTATATGTAGCGCAGCTAAAAATATTTCAAGAACAGTAACTAACCGTGGGAAAACTTATTCCTTTTCTAAATGAAAATGTGCTACATGGGTGCAGTTACAAAAAAGGCAGTGGGTTAACAATAAAAAAAACTTATGAAATCCCTGAGAAAGGTATTTTGTTCTACAAATGTCTAATGCTGTAGCAAACGACTTATTCATTGGTAAATAATTTACCCAAAGATTATTATATCTATTTCATTATTATTTGACTACTTCGTACGCAAAAAAATTTTGGGGATTGAGTTCCAAGTCGTATTTTATTTATTTATTTATTTTCTTTTGCTCCAAAGTCTTCTAAAAATATCCTACTTTTCCCATGGAAAAGTGTACTTGTATATGTAGACTACAAAGTGGTCGAAAATCCCATTATCTAAACAAGGGTGGTGATATGCGTGTTTGAAAATTGCCCTTAATATTGTGAACGCCTCAATTGTTTAATCAGGAGAGCATTAGCCATAGCCTACGCATCACTGAGACTCTGCATATATTACGGATAAAACCATCCTTGAATGTCACTCGAGTGATTTAATTCCTGCTCACAGCCATCAGGATAACCCTTGAAGATTACATACACCCACATTCGCATGAAAGGCGTCCCCCAAGGGCTGAACCCCTTGAACGATAATGAAATACAGCTTCTCCTCCGACGGTCAGCGATATTACAGAATCAAGCAGTCGCGTCAACCAGGTGGTTCGAGGAGAGAAGGCATTGCTACTATTATCGCTTACTCGGGGAGTGAGCCTACAAACTACTTTGCTGTTGTTGTTGTGGTGGGGTAGGAAAGCCTAAAAAGGCCCGAAAAAGGTGTTTCACGTTGAGTTAAAGATACAGGAATTTTAGGATAGGATATTTATGATTTATTCATTAGAATGAAAATGTAAAAAAATAAATTATTTGCATGTTAATACAACATAACATTTATATCTTAATTTTCGTTGGTGAAACAAGGCTCTATGTGACCTTAGATTTTAGCACTTTTTAATTTACACTAAGTTAAGAATATAATATTGACAACTTATGAGTGAGGGGAAAATCTTGCACGCATTCCGAGTAAGCTGAAGGTCGGATCCAGCCTAGTGATTTACTACGGAGTACTTCATGGGAAAGATGCTCGTGCTGGCGAGAATTCAGTTTAATCGAAAACAGCACATTGAAAGGATGGAACACTAGTTTACGCTGACCACTTTGCAATAAATCCTCTGCTCTTTACGTCTCCCCAAAACCGTATCTTTTCCACAATTACCTCTACTAAACATTCATTATAATGTATGGCTTCGAAAAGTGTTTATCAAGTCATATGAATTAATGATTAAATGTTAGATCAACTGCATCATGTACCGTCGGTATTAACTGTTGGTCTCTGATCATTAGAGTGTAGTGATACTTCGGACAAGAAGATTATGTTGGGTTAAAATTTGCTTGTACGTTTGTCTATTTATTGGTTAGTTCATCGACATGGATACGACAAAAATTGAGGATGAATTTCTTAGAAAACCTAGTCAAAGGCTAGCCACGTGACTAACAACAAGTAATGACTCGATTTCCGGTGATATCTGAACATAGATAAATGTGTCAACTTGTTAGGAGGAACGGATGCTAGAATTGAGGTCCCAAAATACTTTTAGGTATTTTTCCTCTATTATCCTTTTAGAGTTTCAGTGGAGTCCATTGGACTCCATAAGTAAAACCAAGGTTGTATAAGAATACGTCTTGGCGAGATTTCTCTGGCCATAACCAGTATGGTCTCTGTTCTTTACATTTTGATGGGCTAATCACCGGTATGGTTGAGTGGTATCAGAAATTCCGTTAAAAATGAGGTTAATCTTTCTTTTTTAAGAGCGTGGGAGAGGATGAAGGTCAGAGCCACAGGAGAGGAGCGAGAAGAGATGTCAGTTAAGGCAAATTGAGTATAGTCGTCAATTGAGGTTTATAACTTTGTCCCCTCTATCTTATCAGCAGCAACTTCTCTATTAAATAATGACTTCAAGGGTTTTACAATAATGATGTTAATACCCATATATAAGCGTGTGTAATATATATATATATATTATATATATATATATCTATATATATATATATATATATATATATACACACACAAACACATGCACATATACCTATGCATGTTTGTATGTATGTCTGTGTGCGTGTGTGTGTGTGTCTCTCTCTCTCTCTCTCTCTCTCTCTTCTCTCTCTCTCTCTCTCTCTCTCTCTCTCTCTCTATATATATATATATATATATATATATATATATATATATATATATATATATATATATATATATATATACACACACATATATTATACGTTAGACATTTATAGCTTCTATTTATTTTCGTATATAGTGTCGCGCTATAGATATAGAGAATTATAGGTTTGTGAGAAAAATCACACTATAATTGAACAACTATATCTAATCCATGAGTTGTAACGGTTACTTGCAACTACTGGACGAGAAATAACTAATGCACGCAGTGAAAATACACGTAACAAATTTAGAAGTAACCGAAAATTTAACGAAAAAGTATAACAAAAACCAACGGCGAAAATACATACAACGAAGGTGGACATTTTGCGGAGTTTAGTGAAAAATATGTTAGCCGGCGTGACCTGTGTACTCCATCAGGTCGCTTCACGTTTTCATGTACTTTTATGTTACTCAATTTGCTTTTTATTATTATTATTATTATTATTATTATTATTATTATTATTTCATAGCCTTCCGAAAATATCTCATTTTTCGAACGTCTGATTTCAAGTAATTCCTTACCTTGTAACTGGAATTAATATACTTTTTTTGGGGGGCACGAATTTCTTTTTCCCTTATCAGAATCCATAAGTAACTTCACAAATTATGTTTTGAGACTACTTGAGCCCATAATCGCACACGTTAATTCTTACTGGGATTAGAAGAAGTGTCTGCATGAAGAATTAAACAAATGAACTTGAGCTGAAACGCAAAATAGTAAAAATGCCAGACTCTCTCTCTCTCTCTCTCTCTCTCTCTCTCTCTCTCTCTCTCTCTCTCTCTCTCTGTCACACACACACAGATTCTTGCTTTTCCTTGATTTCTCGTCCCAACTCCGAATTATTTTACATCTTATATTCTTAATAAATCCTTCATACCATGTTAATCCAAGTTCTTCTTCTTGGACAGAAGAAGCAAAGATAAAACTCTCCCACTTATAACGTCAAAATTCGACTAAGCGGGGCCATTATCATAAGCCTACAGACAGGCACCCGGTTTCCCAAAGATTCGATTACTGCCAAGTTTAAGCAATAGATTTGGATGCGTAGACATAATTTCTAGTGAGAAAGTGAAAGTGTTGAGTCTTGAACTTTTCATATCGTTTGATTAAAATGACAAAGGAGCCAAGGATGGAAGAGATATGAAAAAGCTAAGAAGCACAGGGATTAACCTACTGTGGAGAAATCTTAAAAAGTAAGGTAGAAAATAATTCGGAGTTGGGGAGAAAAATGAAGGAAACCAAGAATCCGAGAGAGAGAGAGAGAGAGAGAGAGAGAGAGAGAGAGAGAGAGAGAGAGAGTCCGGCATTGTTACTTTTTTTTCGTTTCAGCTTAAGTTTGTTTGTTGAACTCCTCTAGCAGACACTCTTCCCCTAATCCCCCATCAAGAATTAGTGTGGGGTAAAAAAGGCTCCAATAGCTCTGGAACATATTTTGTGAAGTAATTAATGGATTTGATTTTTTTTATTTCGACTTATTGTCAATATACTTTCTTTAGGAACAAGACAACACCGAATTTAGGCAGAGCAGTTGACTGAAAATAATGTCTTTCTTGCTCTCACTGTGGGAGTCTCTCTCTCTCTCTCTCTCTCTCTCTCTCTCTCTCTCTCTCTCCCTGTTTACAACATTCGAGCTATTTTTAGCACCATGCCTTTGAATCCCGATTATGGTAGTAACATTAATCTGAAGCAATTTATCCTTATGTTCTGTTTACCGTGCGCACGACACACACAAACAGAGAGAGAGAGAGAGAGAGAGAAAGAGAGATAGAGAGAGAGAGAGCTTTCAGCATTCCTCCGAGCTTGATAGCGTTTGCATGTAGCTGTACCTGGGAATATGCGTGTGAGAGAGAAACCGTC
>NC_061106.1:14793977-14803977 GCF_015104395.2 Macrobrachium nipponense
GAGAGAAACCGTCGGAGCGATTCTGTCATGTGGACATGTATGCAATTAGTATCAGATACCAGGGCGACATCGCAACATTCCTGGATATTGTTGAGTAACGCGGGGAATTTTATGGATCAGCGGATCCTTTATGGATCGTTGGGCCCGAGAATTTCGAAGGTCTGAATATGAACCTCGGGTCATATTGGCTTTTCGGTTTGCCGTGCTCCTCCTCCTTGATAGGACAAGAGGGAGAAGTCCTATGAAAGATGAAATTGTGAAGTATTAAAAAAAAAAGAAAAAAAAACACACCACACACGGGTCATACCGGCTTTTCGGTTTGACGAGCTCCTCCTTCTTGACAGGACAAGAGCCAAACGACCTACGAATGATGGAACTGTAAAGTATGGGGAAAAAAAACACAAACACACAAACAAAAAGCAATACTTTTCTGAAGTTGGTTCTTACGGCAGATACGACAAGAAGTGCGAACCTCTATCACATAATTAGAAATAGGAATATCAGAGATGTTATCTGATTACGTCTTTACTTCTCTCTCTCTCTCTCTCTCTCTCTCTCTCTCTCTCTCTCTCTCTCTCTCTCTCTGTATGGTTATCAGTACCTGAAGGACAGGACAGGGTCATCGTCAATGAAATGAGGGATTGTCAGAATTTACTTGTATTTGTTACAGTACTCGTCTGGATTTGTTGTTGGAGTCTCTATGAAATACTTGTACGAATGCAGTGTGTCCACCTTATGTCATATACTAAACGCAAACGCACACACACACACACACATATATATATATTATATATTACATATATGTATATATATATATATATATATATATATATATATATATATATAATATATAATATGTAAGTGTTTACATAATAAAAATATGGAATGTTAGTCCATATATATAAAAGACTAAAACTAAAGAGGTCAACCAGATTGCTTGCAGGAATGTGATCAGACTAGAGACGCTAAAGATGACGTATACCCTAAAGTATGTGGTCATTCATTTGTTTTGAAACAGTCCAAGCTCCCTGCTTGAGACAACTACCGCGACCTATAATTCAAACGGCCTACGTGATCTGTAGCGTGTCTCATTTTGATTGTATGTTCGTATGAAACTATGTCCATCTGATTGTAAAGTTCATATTTGTTTCGAACTACTGTCTGTTCCTTCATAACTTGTAACAGAGATGGTAGACAGGCAGAACAGAGTTAGCTATCGTCATTAGAAGACCTGTATCTCTTTACCTAAGCTTTATCATGTAGAGAAAACAGAAGTAGCCATCATCATTGGCAGAAGCGATCAAGCTATCGTTATTAGAAGACATGTACAATCATATCTGATCTTCAGCATGTAAAACTTCAGAAGAATATATATATTTTTTTATACTTCGTGTTTTTCTACAAGAACCTCCTCACCATGAGTTTAACACATTGTCGTCATAAACAAGAAGATAATCCCGACTTCGTAAGTGATCTACAAACCCCAAGACACTCCATTGAAGATGGAAGTGCAATACCAACCGACTTAGCGTAAGATTATCGCAAGTCTAACATTACCTCATAGGGCGCCTTATCATACAAGGCACAAGCCCTAAAAGTGGTGGCAAGCGTACCAGAAGGACTCTACAACTTCTCCGAAGATAAAACAGAATAATAAATCATGAAGTCAACGACGACGAAAGCAGCAGATTCTTCAAGCAACCTAGTATCATCGTTTAGTGAGCAACTTCAGAAAACAACAATAACGTTCACCGACGACGAAAAGCAAGAGATTCTTCAAGCAACTTAGTATCAATCGTTTAGTGAATAACTTCAAGAAACAAAACCGACGTGTCGTTTTCCTACGGCAACGCAAGCTTCGTCCTCTCATTAGAATCATCAAGAAAACATCGTTAGTGAGCGTTTCCGGACTCAAGAAACAAACTAACCGAACAAGTCTGCAGCATCGCATCGTTCAAGGGCTCGAATCATCGAAACAACGCGCACGGGGGAAAACTGAAGCCAAACCAGGTCATCCGCTAAATAGAGAAGGAGGACCAAGGCCGTGTGTCGTTATCGGAACACCGTGACTTCCCACAAAAGCAAGCTAAGTACAATTTTTTATTCATTTGGAGTAACTTTGAGTGTTCCTTTGCAGGTCGAATTTCGTTATTCCTGTGGCTGAAGTTACGAGACATTCTTAATCTTACTTTTTTACAGAAATTATCTACATCATCGAGATTTCGCTAATGCGAGTTTTTTATCTTTGAGTGTCTGTTTCCAGAAGTTCTACTGAAATATCATAATCATATACTACAAGTTAATTTTATCATTTTGGGTGATTATTAATCCCTCCCTTACGTAACAAATCATATTAAACAGTGAATATGCGTTTACGCAGTGGAGTCTGTATTTATACAGATGCATGGATAGGGTCGTTAAGCACCGTAGTGATTAGAAAACACACAAAAACAAGTGGAACACCCGTACAAATCTAGATACATTAGAGGTAACACTATTTCGGGCATGACAATAAATGCTCCTTTTGCAAAGTCCCGATCGCAGTTTTAGCCTTGAGTTTTTTTGTTATATAAAATATCGAACCTCAATGACTCAACTTAACTTTTAAAATATGGCTGGATTGCAAGGAATAACATGTCTGTAAAAAAACTTTCATCAGGCTAAATGCGCTGACCAGGATCCCTCACTATTTCAAATTTTAGCAAAGAATGAAGTACAACAGTTAATATTGAATGCAGTAGTGATAACTTGTCTTAATAGTAATCGCTCAGTTCCTAATAGTTCGTCATTCATTGCTTTATACGTAACCAGCAACATAATGCTAAAAAACCACACAATACGTTGCCGATGGTAATAAAGAGAAGGATCCTAATTATTACAAAAAGAAATAGAAACAGTAGCCCGTTCAGAATCAAACAAGCAAACTCGGTGACTGTGTCACCTAGTCAAGCGGTCAAGGTCAGTCAAAACTGCCGAAGTGTTCAAAGCATAGCAAATTCCACACAATAAGCGACTCTAGCAGAGTGGGAAAAGCGATGTTGGTTCATACATGCCAATATCTTTTTGAATTAAAAAGGATTTTTCCTATGAAACATACGACCGTATAAAGTAATCAGAGCAGGTTTTCGTTTTTTTTTTAATACGTAAGTTATTATAAGTAGTGGTGGATTAAGCCCAACTGTACGCGCCGTAAAAATTTGAGTATCTTGTTTGTTTCTTTAGTACACGTAATATCCTGTATTTACGGACTCACCGTCTGTTGTTCGAACTTCCCTAATGAGAAGTCCGGATAAGCGAGCGCTTACAGATACCTCTATAGTTATAAAAAAACATTGATCTGTATCTAGTGTAATTGTAAGATCCATCTAGGGGTATACAAAATATTATCTTACATCCTGCAAAAATAAGGCGTGTTTATCAAAGGAAAATCCTATAAACCTTCAAACATATTAAAATCCGTTTGAACAAAAATGAGACAGTTAATCAAATAATAACTTATATAAAGGAACTATACATTTGTCTCATAAATCGTAACATTGTTCAAATGACCCAACAGAATTCTCCCACAACCGCAGTCGCACTTTGCACGCAAAATCTCGAGAAGCATGCACCCTCGAAGGTCTTAGTGCGTGTAAAAAGACTTTGCTGGGAAATGAAATTTTAATCCTTCCCGACACTCTGAAATATAACGATTTCCGCGAACAAAGCCATAGACACGGTTGACTAGTAGCAACAAGTTAAATCTAGTGATCCACAAACGTATACATATCGTGGTTACGGAAGTTATAAATATCGCATTTTTTATTGTTGCTAATTTTTAATCCCGCCCAACCAGTCGTAGATGAATCTCTCTGATAATCTATCTAAAGTAATATCCGTAAAGTCATTCAAGCAGAGGTGATTCAGCAGAATTTTTATCTTTTACCTGAATACCAGGAAGTTTCTCCACTGGCGAGTGATCTCTGGAAAAAACGGATGTAATTTAACACAAAACACGGTCTAAGGACAAACATAAAGCTATTTACGTACCTTCGTATAGATTCTCAAATGAAATTTTCAAATAGAGATAAATGACGAAGTTGAAAAATGTTAGTAATAGGAGTCATTAGGAAATCAAATAAGCCCATATAATTTTTCCCTCAAATGTCATGCCATAAAAATATCGGACTTGGCGTATCTGCTAGATTCTGTCGCTTAACAAGGAAACGACTCCCGATAGTTTCCAGTGCGATGTACCGACGACATCTTATCTCTGTTAGGTTAGAATAAATTTTTCACCAGCTTGGACTTACTTAAAAGCTTTTACCAGATACCATTACCTAAGTGATTGTACCTCATATACCGTTTTCAGCACACTCAGGGGACATTATCAATTTTTACGTATGCCTCTGGCTTACGTTGCGCCCCAATTACAATATAGTGTTTGGAGACTTTTAGGGGATACCCTACATGCTTATATGGTTGGTCTTATAATCTTTTCTAAATACCTTAGAAAGTAACATTCCACATAAACTAGAGCTAGTGCTAACAGGGACAAAGACAAATAATCTCAGAGTAAAGTATCTAAATGTGAGTTTTTAAAAAACCGAACATGTTTATCTAGGTTTTATGTGTCTAGTCAAGGTCTTGAAGTAGTCCAGGTGGTAAGGTGTCGGCTATTCATACTTCCGGTACCTATTAACGTAAAAGGGGATACAGCACTTTTGCGCTGTAGTGGGTATTACAATCGTATGTAAATATGTAACTCTTCAATCATGACAGCTACTTTAACAGATCTTTACGAAGAAGAGCGTAAGTATTTATTATGGTCAAAAAAAGCATCAACAGGCCGTTCGATATCTTAAAAGCGGAATAATGCAGCTTACCTAACTTAAAAAAAAAAAAATCCCTGATTTAAATAAAGATTTTTTTTATTGCAACAGACGCCTCCAGACCAAGGGTAAGAGGGATACTACTTCAGCAATATGATAAACAGTTCTTTCCTATAGCTTTTTATTCACGTAAACTAAAGCCCTCTGAAAGTGAATATGCAGTAATAGGCAAGGAAGGGCTAGGTATCTTTAACTCACTAGTACATTTTAAGTTCATAATCTATGGCTATCCTGATAAAGTCCTTACTGAACATGAGTCCTTTACCGAGTTTTCAAAGGCTTTAATCACAGTCCAAAAGGAACTCGGTGACAAATGATCATTCAGGTCTTTGGAGCCAAGATAAGATATCTACCTGGAAAGCAATTATCATAGCTGACGCATTATCCCGCAATCCCGCACCATACTGCAAAGAACCATTAATTAGACTAAAAAATATAGAAACATCCGTGCCTATTGTTAAAACCGTATCTAAACAAGAAAATTCCTTAACCCAAGAGATCGCGAGCATTGAATATCTGGGTTGGAGCGCAGAACTGTTACAAACTGAACAAAGCAAGAGTCAACTGACATAACCCAAACAATAAACACTTCGAACGGAAACAGAGTCAGCAGCAATAAACACCAAACAATAAACACTTCGAACGGAAACAGGGTCAGCGGCTAAGCAAAAACAATAAACACTTCGAGCAGAAACCCTAAAGCAAAAGTATATTTAAAGTATGTGTATCAGAATAATGTAATCAAATGTAATATTATATGTAGGTCCGTGACGAGGAAAACCCGAAGAACACAGCAGATGACTAACGACCAGGTAGTAGTAATAATCTCTTTCATACCAATCGTTCATAAAACTGGTTGCATTCCGTCATCCAGGGTTCCCTACTATGTCACAGAAAGCCAAATCACTGTTTTACTGGCCTACAATGCTTACAGATATAAAAAGCACATAACTAATTGTAACACGTGTCATGAAAACAAGGGATACACTAAGACACCTGTCAGTTTAGGGGCCTATCCTGTGCCAAATCAATCCTTGAAAGAATATACGTAGAATTATTCACAGAATTACGAGTCTGACAGAGGGAATAAACACTTCTTAGTGTCAATAGTTCCTTGACACGTTATATAGAATTAATAGCACTAAAAACAAACACTGCAATTGAGTGCGTTAGGAATATTTATGAGTGCTAAATCAGTAAACATGGAATTCAACACATGATAATCTGACTCGGGTGGTGTAAATCAATAATAATCTCCTTAACTCGTGTGTGAATTCCGTTCCATTATGAAAACCAATACCATATTTTATCACCCAGTCAATCGGTTTGGTAGAATAAGAGATAAATAAGGAAGTGTCAGTGTCTTACGAGTTACAACTCGTGATATTGGATCCAAACTGGATTATAGCGGTTCTCACGGTTTTAAATACCTTTATCATTTATATCTTGTATCTATAGAATTGATGCCGCAAGTAGCCTTATACGGTACGCCGCTAGAACACTTTCCACATATTCAAGCCAACCATTAATTTATCAAAATATATATAAAAAAATATATAAATAAATAAATATAAAAAAATAAAATAAATATGGATACAAGTGGAGTCAATATAATACACTCCGTAAGAAGTCGGAAGGGTTACAAATTATAATAAAAAAAGGAATCACGATAAAATCAATAAGCAAAACGTAACCATAGGTTAATTAAATATCCAAATATATATGCGTAAAGATTTGAACTCTAACTTAACGCTTTAGTAATGACAAATAAGCTAAAAGTTCAAACACATATCCAAAACCTACTGACATATTGTCTGTCCCGGTGATTTATATTCGTAGTCAATGAAAAAAAAAAATAATAATAATAATAAATAAATAAATAAATAAATAAAATAAAATAAAGAGATTTTAAAGTCAGGAAGTCTAGAAGTGAAAATGTTATTTCTATGGAATAATCCTATATGATTTCTTATACAGGGCAAATAGTATATATAAAAATTTGTATGGAAACCCTTTTTTCATTAGTTTGAATAAAGAATATTTAATTTAACATAATTACAATTATGCAGATTTCCAACATGAAACTAATATATTGTTCAATTTTGGTACTGTTTTTTTTTTCAGACATTCTTCTCATGTGGGTCGAGTATTAAAAAAACAAAAAATTTATCCTAAAGTCGTATCTCTTACAGCAAGTAACATAACTCTTAAGCTGGTGACGACGTCATCAGTTCTAGAAGGTCTGTCGCGTTTGCCGTATCAGCATTGATTCCTTTAACCTCAAATATCTGCTTGCACAGGCTTCATCTCGCGCTTGCAAAGCAGATTGACTGGAGAAAGGAATGCTTAGCCCGAACTTCTCATGGGCAAGGCAGACATGTCTATCCGTATGCGCAATGCAACTAAGGAGTTGCAATCATTTTAAAATTAATAACAAAATAAGCAAATAGAATTTTTATAACAACAAAATGAATTAATTTTTTCTGAACCTCATAGACATTTAGAAGTATCAAGATATGTATATGAAATATTTACTTGCAACATTAGCCTATTACAATTCAAGTAAAACATTCATGGGAAAATGTCACATTTTCTTGAAAAACCCAAAGTTTATTTAGAAATTAGTTACATAGTGGGTTTTTTCGTTGCATCTCCTACCTATTAATAAAGTTTTTAAAATTAACCTCAGAGGATGCGCGCGAGAAAATTGAATATGAAACTTTTGTTAGGGGCACATAGGATCAGATTTTACACAACTTAATTTCAGTTAGCATAGAGAAATACAGAATCATGATTAATCTTCTCTTTGACTCTTATGTTGCCTGGCAATCTTACAAATAGCTCCGTTTTCCACTTCTTTGTCTAGTAACTTACTACCAGTAATATAGAATTTTCTTTGGGATTCGTATTGATATCTGTTTATTTTTTTATAATTATGGATATTTTTACAGTCATCATAGACCTGGATAGGTTCACTCATTGTTAATGCCATGGATAAAAAAGTTTGTACAGCGGACTCTTTTGAATTCCAAAATATCAGCGAATTCATGTGGGTTAAGTCTGGTCTAAATGGCTCTCTTCCCTCCCCTGTATTTGGATGTTGTCTGAATTTACTTTGCCCTTGTGACAAGTATAATTTCACTTGCAGGCTGATTAATGGAACCTGTTACAGTATCCTGCAGTACGAGAGTTTCACATCGCAACTTCAAAAAAAAAAAAAAAAAAAAAAACAAAAAAAAAAAAAAAAAAAAAACGTTCGTCGCTGCGGACGACGGCAGTCGAGTAACAACCACCTACAATGTGAAAGGAATAAGCACCATCATGGACTTCTTCGACCGACACCGTATCTCGTCGTTAATCTCGTTTTAATGCGGAATGCTCCTGCGGCTGTCGGAAATCGACTACGAAAGGGACATACTTCCGACAATTACAACCCGAAGGATATTCAACTCTACTTTGCTGGCGAAGGACTCGTGCTGGGATGATTTTATTCATCGCGAACGTAATCGTGTAGCTTAGGACGCAGAGAATAAGTATGAGCGCAAAATAGAACGTTGGACCCGCCCAGGCAAATTTTCCCCTTGTTTTAACCTGTGAAATTGGCCGTTTCATTTGGCTATAGGTGGTTGTCTGGAACTGTGTAATGGACGAAAAGTTGTTCGAAAGCTAGTTAAATGTGAAGTAGTATAACCTCGGTCATGTATCCTATATATATAAAGTATCATGTATCCTATATATAAATGATCATAAATAACAGAATCGAAATATATTTTTGCGTGTACGCACTAGGAATCTATATAAATAATGATCATAGATAACGGGAATCGAAATATATCTTTGCGTGTACGCAATAGGAATCTATTTTAAAGTGCACATATATTAATCATATTATATGAATCCATATACATATGTATAAACAAATCAGGTAGCCTATAATCAATCTGTTACCTTTTATCTTACCAATATCTGCAGTTATATATGAGTTAGTATATTGATTAATGAATCAGATATATAACAGTTAGCATAAAAATCAACGAATCAATCAGCATAAACATTAATAATTTTATCAATTCATATATGAAATTTTTTATCAGTTAAAATATGATTTTTTTTTCATGTTAATCTTCATTCTATGCAATTGTCAGAGTACATTAGTATTTTCTGAGCATATGTATCTTAATGAGATGAAGTGAAAAACTGTATCATTATATATCCCGTGATCACTATTATTTACCAATATCATTGTTTATATTTTATTACTTGAATCAATTCATGTACACCATGAATTTTTATTTGACTTGTATGATATTTGATATTAAGTATATAATTTATATATTAATTATGATATTATTATATATTAATTATAGTATAGATATATGTATGATTATTTCACATAGTGTCTGTATCACACTCCTATAAGTCAAATGCAAGTCAAGTTTGAGTAATATTCAGTAGTTGGTTTTGGTAGCTGACCGAGCTAATGTAAGTGTTTACATAATAAAAATATGGAATGTTAGTCCATATATATAAAAGACTAAAACTAAAGAGGTCAACCAGATTGCTTGCAGGAATGTGATCAGACTAGAGACGCTAAAGATGACGTATACCCTAAAGTATGTGGTCATTCATTTGTTTTGAAACAGTCCAAGCTCCCTGCTTGAGACAACTACCGCGACCTATAATTCAAACGGCCTACGTGATCTGTAGCGTGTCTCATTTTGATTGTATGTTCGTATGAAACTATGTCATCTGATTGTATGTTCATATGTTCGAACTACTGTCTGTTCCTTCATAACTTGTAACAGAGATGGTAGACAGGCAGAACAGAGTTAGCTATCGTCATTAGAAGACCTGTATCTCTTTACCTAAGCTTTATCATGTAGAGAAAACAGAAGTAGCCATCATCATTGGCAGAAGCGATCAAGCTATCGTTATTAGAAGACATGTACAATCATATCTGATCTTCAGCATGTAAAACTTCAGAAGAATATATATATTTTTTATACTTCGTGTTTTCTACAAGAACCTCCTCACCATGAGTTTAACACATCGTCGTCATAAACAAGAAGATAATCCCGACTTCGTAAGTGATCTACAAACCCCAAGACACTCCATGAAGATGGAAGTGC